>NC_046663.1:6454352-6488686 GCF_010883055.1 Belonocnema kinseyi | reverse complement strand
ATACATGAAATAACATAACCTCAAAATATACGAATATCAAGAGGCGCGCGATCTATTCAAATCATGAGAATCGTCTGCATCGAACTCTGGAAATATTAAAATCTCAATCTCCTGAATTTATTTCAAAGCAGTTAGCTGTTAGCAGATAGATATATAAATAGAATCGACGAAGTGCTCCGACCGGAAATCGTGCATCTTCGAGTTTTCAAATTCAGAAGAGGAGAAATGGGTTGCGCGCGCAACTCAGTCATTTACAGCGTCTCATACTATATTCACACGGACATAGCCCTGTCATAGTATTGGACCGCATCTCGTTTCAGATCTGGGATCACTGGCGGAAGCAGCACGACAGGTTGTATGCGATTGGTTGGTTTTTTTTTGGATCGTGAACGGACGGCACGTCTGTCAGACGTATCTAGCGCACAGCAACAGATTTTATTTACAAACACCGTTAGGGATAAGGCTTGCGACTTTAAGCCAGCGGTGCTTGCGTTCAATTCTCGGCGATTGCGGATATTTTAATAAAGTTCGTGTTTCTCATTCGTTTATAAGTAATAAGTCTTCTCTAACTAAAGATAACAATAAGTTAAGTTTAGAATAATGTATAAAGTATAGTTAAGAACTTAATTTCAAAACCTTAGAAAAACAACTTTTTTTGCATTTGAATAAATATTTAACGTGTTTGAATCCGAAATTTCTGATAATAGATTATGGCAATGCACTATAGAGTTAAACATATTTAATTTTGCAAGGACAGCATCGCACTTCAGGGTATTTTGACTAAGGATAGACCAGTACATAACTAGAATATTGTTGGTTCTTTTATTTTAATCAGGAACTAAGTAAAGCCTGGCTCAAATAGAAGATTAAAGCTTAACTTGACGCACATAGTTTTTCCAATCATAAGGAATAAAAAATCTAAGCAGCGCTTCAAAGGGTCTCGATTATAAATTACTAGCCCAGTTGTGCTAGTGATATTTCGACTACTACCCTAATCGAAATGGGGACAAATGGGGTGTTATCTAAAACTCTACTTATAATGTTAATCTAGTGTAATCTACCTCCGTTTGAACGTCTTCTAATGAGTTGTTTCACCTCTTATTTAACTAAATTTCTAAACTAAAATTCAATATATTTTATTTACCAAACCATAGTCTTTCCTGGTAATCGACAGCTCCATACCCCACTCTCTCGCCGTCGCCCCGCAGAGGGAGAATACCCTCCGCAGAAAATACGTAATAAGGAGCACTTTCAGCAAATTGGGCACTATTCCATTTGATCATTAAAATATTTTTATTGCTACCAACCACAAATTTGTCGGGATGGCCTTCAACAGGAACGGCAAAAGACAGGTACCCTTGGCCTACGAAAGAAATTGCTGTGAGTGATTAATTGAAGTAGGACCTTATACCTAAAAGAAAGGGTTTCGTAGCCGATTCTGACGTCAATAAATCAATAAATCCCTTCTCCCCACAAATTGTAACCTTCTCTTCAACCTTTATATAAAACTTTTTCCTCAGCTACTTCTTCCACATTTCGGAAGATCTTACGAAATGTTTTATTTTAACATTCCTTTTGTTAATAATTTACAAGTTCTCATATTTTTACACAGTGAATTTATCAAGTTGGTCATTTCTGGAAATTTCCCTCTGTTTCGGGAGTGCACGGGGTACTGGGAGAGCGAGTCCGAACGCTAAGGACATTACGGAATCCACACGCTCAAACTACTTCATTTTTTAAAGACTTTTAGTTGAAAATAAAAAATCAACTGTTCATTCAATGGTATCTGTATTTGTTAAGAATTTAAAATTTGCGAAAACTATTGTTTCATAAAATTTTTTATTAAATTTTTTGACAGAAGTTTTTTAGTTGAAAATTTTACTATTTTATTGAAATTTTTTTCTTTTTTGGCTGAAAATTGACATTTCAACTTTAAATTTTACTATTCCATTCTTGGTGGCAATTTTATCTTCTTTAGTTGAAGTTATATATATTTTGTTAAGCTTTTTAAATAGAACATTAATATTTTTGGTTAAAAAATAAATTTTTTTGGATAGCGCTCCGATCAGGGAGGTCTGTTTTTGCATGGTTACGTATAGAAAGAATACTCAAATATATTAACAAATTGATACTTTTTATAATTATAAAAGGAAAAACGTTGTTTTCAGTAACAATAAGAGCATCTGTAATTAGTAATAAAAAAATCGTGAAAACATATAGTTTGAGATTAGGAAAATTGAATATCAAAAGAAGAAAGATAAGTATTTTAAAAATAGTTTGAATTGCATTCATATTAATTTTATAAACAATTGTAATTGCTGAAAATTTCAAAGATTCGTTGATAGTATTATTTCAGTATTAATAATAGTAATAAAATATTTGAACATTAATAATTAACTTTATAATATTATTTTTTATTAATTCATCTAGATATTTCCGCTCGCTAAAGAAAAATTTATATATAGTTTATTTATAATCAGGGTGACAACTTGAGTGGGAAACTGGGAAAGCCCCGAAAATGCCCGGGAAATGACCTGGAATAATTTAATTGTCAGTCTTTGGATTAACATCAGAATAAACTGCTATTAATTAAACACATGTGATGTAAATTTTTTTCTTGCCTAAAATCATAAGATACATAATTTTCATACATTCTTGTGAATATTTTAACATTTATTTATTTAAATGACAATAATTTTTAATTGATTATTTTAAATCGCGCGCCAAATGCGACAAACTAGCGCGCAACTCTAGCGCAAGCGCAGTAGCACAGAATGCGAACATTGGCATCACTGGTTAGTAGTTGTTCTTGCTTCCCTTTCTGGGGAAAAGTACGGTTGTCGGATGGATACAAACTTGGCTGAAACTATACGGATTTCTGTCCAGGGCTACGAAACCCTTAAATTCTTGCAATTGAAGATGTTTCCAATCAGGAAGAAAAAATAAAAAGTATTTAGTTACCTATATGAACGCAAGTTACGTATCTCTCTGCTACATGTAAGGAACAGAGATTCTCTTCCAAGGAGTCTATAAAGAAGAGTTCGCCATCACGAAAGAATGCAACCTCTATATATCCCCATGCGTCGACAACTCGTTCACGCCTGAGGGGTTTAAATTGCTTTCAATTGTCCAAAAGGGATATGATAATATTTCAAATCAAGGGTTGCTACAATTAAGGAAATTCCGGGAACTTTCGATAAGCTGAAGCTGAAGTTCAGGGGTTATCCACAAATTTCCTGAAGAGTTTTTGTAAAATTTTTATGTGGTTTTTCTCTTGCCCCCTCCACAAATTTTTCTAAGCTTTTATAAACATAGGGAACACAGTAAACCTCAAAAATAAATTTTATCTTTAAATTGGATAAAAGCGCTACAGCACGTTTATCTGACAAAGGATTAAATTTAGCTGGCGAAAGATTGAATTTATCTGACGAAAAACTTTATTTGATATATGTGATATGTACGACGGCTGCGTCTAGGTTTAACGTAAAAATTACCTTAATTAATTTAATAATCCTCGCAGTATACATTTTTTTAAATGTCTCACTTAATTAACATTATTTAAACTAGAAAATCATTCAATTGCACTTACCGAACTTTTGTTGAACAAACCTTTAGTTTTTGTCGACCTTGAGTTCTTCTAGGTAGAATTGTGTCACCGCTTACTTAGCTTCTGATTGGTGCCGCGAAAGCGGAAACAGATGTTTTGAAATTGGCGCGACTTTCAAGTCAAATAATTGTTTAGACACTGATTAAATAATAAATAAATATAATAAAATAATAATGATGCAGTTATAACAATTGAGAATGTTTGTGAAGTAAAATTTATAAGCTCTATTTTTTTAAATCCTATTATTTAAGGCGGTTGAAAAAAAGCTACGACATCTAATAGACAGTAGGTACAATAATAATATAAATGATAATGATAATTTAGATTCGAGAATTTAAAATTATCGCAAAGTAAAAAGTGAATTTTTAATGACATGAATGTTTAAAATATTAATTGAAAAATTCAGTGAATTCAATCTTATACCAAAAATATTCTAATAACATGAAAAAAAATTAAGGCAAAACACATAGGAAAAATTTATAACTTTATTGTTTATGAAGTAAAGCAAAGAAATTAAATTCTTTTTCAAATATCTTTGATTACAATATTTGCGATAAAAATAAATTTAATTCATTATAGAGAATACCAAAATAATATATTTTTTTAAACTGAGTTGACATCAGCCTCTTAATCCCGAAATCAATTTTAGTCTTTAAATATTTCACGTTTCGCAACGAATTTTTGATTCCATGTTCACGTCGGCTAATGAAGGGTGTAACGTATCACAACTCTCCTTAGAGGAACTTTATGTCGACGCTGTTGAAGACTTTAAAAATGGTAAACAAACACTATGAAGTATAAACTAACCTGAGTGCAGAGTATATATTATTCAAGTGTAGGCAAATAATTTGTTGGTTAAATTCATGTAAATATAGTGAGAACACTAAAAAAATTAATAACACGAGGATTTTCAAATTTATGGAAGGAATTTTTTCGGTTAACCAAGAAGCTGCCGTTTGATTTATCACATATGTCAAATAAATGATGAAACAAACATATAAATTATGTTAATTAAATAAAATAAAATAAATTAAATCAAATTAAATCAATTTTGTTCACAAGGCCGTAGCTGGGTAAGCATCTTTGGTCTGCCTTGAAAGATATTTGCTTCATATTAAAGTTGTGAGTTTCTCGAATTATAAGACTAATTTACCCCAAGTGCCAACTTCAAAAAAAAAATTGTAACCCACCTTATAAATTTTTGCTGAAAAATGAACAATTTTAATTTTCTCGATAATGGCTTAATCAAAATTGATTGATTAAATATATATCTTACAAGGTAGTGCAGCAGTTCTAAAAAGAACGAAAAGTCAATTCTGACAATTAGAAAGGGGGAAAATTTTTTTGGAATATTGAAAAAAAATGTTTAATGAAAGCTTTCTGTACCACCGTAACTTTTTTCTGATAAAAGGCTCACGTCCTCAGTAACAAAATATAATTTTCTCAGCAAGATCCCAATGAAAATTTACAGAGAAAAAAGGAAGATTTTTTTGTTGGCCCCTAAAATGCATGCTATTCTATGGAAATAAGGGAGCTTTTAATTTTAACTCACGACTTTCTTAAATGAGCATCACTCGAAGTTGTAGTTACGTATTTTTGTTATTTTCTGATTGAAAAGGTATGATTAGGAAAAGTGTAGATAGAATCTTGGAAATAGTCGTAGTTATTATATAGGAAGAATATTGTTCCCGCTAACTGCTAACACTTTCCAAATTATTTCTAAGTTTGCCCAAGGTACACCACGCGGAGATTGCCAAATCGGTTTGTACCTCTGAATACTATATACATCATAAAAAAATATATACACTATAAAAACTACATACAGCATACAAATTATATATACTATACAACACCCCGTGCAGAAATTCCAATTTGGTTCTGATTGGAGCCAGATCGGGCAGTATTTGGCCCAAATCAGCCTATCTAGATGGGGCCAGACTCGAAATGAAACGCGATGCCTGATCAGGCCCATATTATTTTATTTGTCTTATTCTTAATTAAAAGGGATTGTTAAATACAATAATATATCAAAAAATTGTAGTATGTCAGGCACTTGTTTTCGAGCAAACGGAAAAAGTCAAACGACGCAATATAACAGCCATCATTTGTGTATGATAAACCATTTAAGTATTTTGCAATATATTCTTGGTTTTAATTTCTAAATTAAAGTTACTTTCAATTTCTATATTGAACTTAATTGTGGAAAGTTATTGTCATTGTTGATCTAATTCGTTTTCACATTCAACAAATGAAATATTACTTTTGCTACTTTTCTTCTAAATAAATAACCTCATTTCGAGGTTAGGTTTCATCTAAACATTCTTAATAAATTTACTTATTATAGTCTTCAACACCAAATTCAGGAATATTTTGAAGTATACTATACCTACGCACTCGTCTTGTGCTCACTTTTGGCATTTTTTCCCACTTATTTTGTCACTTTTATGAATAATAATTGAAATATTTTGGACGCTTGACATTTTACATTGAAACTTGGGCGATTTGGAGTCAACCCACTTTAGTCCCCGAAATTAATAGAGTGCCATCTACTGGCAGGCTTGGCTGTTAAGCAGGGGTCTAGAGGGGGCCGAATTTAACAACCACAAAATTATATGCCCGATCGGGCCCAAATAGGACAAAAGGGAAACATTTGGCAATTTCTGCACGGGACAGAAAAAAGTGTTAATGAAGCACCAGTATCAGAGTACCATATAACTGCAACAAAAATTATCCATGCGGTGGGAATGCTGCTCCGGAATGTAGGGTACAGATTCATAATCACTTAGAGTATGAAGTGTATATCACTTGGAGTACGAAGGACCTAATACTTTGGGTACGAAGTGTCCGCTTTTTGATGTACGAAATGAAAGCATAGAGATATTACAGATAGAGTAGGCATGCCATAGGCCCTTGTACAAGCGAGAACATCCTGCGGATAGAAAGAGAAAGAGAATGAAGTTGGTATGGGTGTCTCTCTCTTTCACGGCGTATTGCGCATGCGTGACTCTCATGCAACAGCAACAGACCCATGATCTCTATGCCGTTGACTCACTTGAATCAGACTCACGCATGCGCAGTGAAAGAGAGAGATAGCAATACCAATTTCATTCTCTTTCTCTTTTTATCCGCAGGACGCCTCCCACTTATTGCATGCCTACTCTATCTGTAATATCTCTATGAATGAAAGACGTCATTCGACGCATAATCTACACGTCCGTAACTTCTCAAATACTTTTTAAGATTTGAAATAACCATGTCTAATTGCAATCTTTATTATTTTGACAGCTTTTCTGATTATACGTCATGGTCATTAAAGTTTAGAAGGTGCGTCGTTCGCACTCTGTAAAATATAGCTATTATGTATTTCAGATTAGGTGGGGATATCCAAGATGTCTGCATGCTGAGGGCCAAACAATAAAACCCAATACATGGGACAAAACTTTATTTATATAATAATTTATGAAAGAATTTCAGTAACGCTCCAATACATAATATTGTAGTTTCCAAATGCTGACCTTGGTATGGTACCTCACATGTATTGGAATTTTATAATACAAGTCTAGTAGTCAACAACTCTTCTGTATTATATTTGCGGCTGGATATCTTGAAACCGTTTGAAGCAAAAATAAAAAAAATTTAAATAATCTCTCAGAATACCTGTTCGTAGCAACAACAAAAAATTCCGACGTAGCCCAACCTTTTGTTAATGTATAGTACACAACCCGCCTATTTTTGAAATTTATAAAATATAAAGAATGAGCGCCATTAAAAGAATTTATGGAATACAAGTTCATGAGATTTAAAGAATTCATTAAATTCCCAGAATTTAAAGAATTTACGGCATTCTAAGAATACACGGAGCTCAAGAAATTCATGAAATTCAAGAAATTTTCACAATTCGTGGACTTTATGGAATAAAGTGGAATTCGTGAGCTTTCACGAGTTCTTTGAATTCCATCAATTCCTTGAATTCCATGAATTTTATGACTTTCTTGAAATCCATGAATTTCATGAATTCCTTGAAATCCATGAATTTGATCAATTCCTTGAAATCCATGAATTTGATGAATTCCTTGTATTCCATGAATTCTGCAAATTCCATAAATCCCAAAAGTTCCGTGAATTCCATTGATTCCACGAATTCCGAAAATTCCTGAAAGCCAAAAAATTCTGCAAATGCTGTAAATTTCGCGAATTCCTGCATTTCCATGAAGTCCGCGAATTCTGTTAAGGCCTTGAATCACATAAATTCCGAGATTACAATCAATTTCAAGAATTGCTTAAATTTTGAAACTTTCATGAATTCCATATGTTCCAAGAATTCCTTAAATTAAGCTTATTTTGTGAATTCTGTAAATTCCATGAAGTTCCTGAATTTCGTGAATTCCATAACTTCGATGTATTCCGTGAATCTTGTGATTTCGGTGAATTCTATGAATTCCGCGAATTATGCAAATTCCATAAATCCCAAAAGTTTAGTGAATTCCGTGAATTCCATTAATTCCACGAATTCCGCAAATTCATAAAATCCCAGCAATTCTGAACGTGCCGTGAATCCATTCCACAAATTGCTTGAATTTCATGAGTTCCAGAAATTTCTTAAATTAAGCGTATTCTGTGAATTGCGTAAACTTAACGAATTTCGTGAATTTTGTGAATTCTATATATTCGTTTTATTCCGTGAATCCCTTGATTTCAGTAAATTCCTTGAATTCCGTCATTCCACTGAATTCCTTGAATTCTGTGATTTCAGTGAATAATGGGAGAAACTTACCATCCAAATATGAAGCAAATATCTTTCAAGACAGACCAGCCATGCTTACCCAGTCACGGCCTTCTATTAATTTCTTGGAAAGTCAACAGTGATGTTGAAGTCATTTTTTGTGTTGAAATGTCAACTATTTTAGTATAAAATTAATACATTTACCTAAAAATTGAATTTTTCGTGATATAATCTGTTTTTTGTCAAGAATGAAAATCTTCTTTGGTTCAAAAACATTAACCATAACATTTTTCTTTTAAAATGCATCTTGCTTCTTTAAAATTAGAACCATTAGTTAACGCTAGAATTTCTTCATTATTTATTTCTAATATTGTTTGTTAAAAATTTACAAATTAATAATGAACTTAAATATTTTTTCATAGAAAATTCGCTTTGCAGCTTGAAAATTAATAGATGTTATTGAAAATCACCTTTTTAGTTACAAATCCATATATTTTGTGTTTGAAAATTAACTGGCTTAGTAGAAACTTCATCTTTTTGGTGTGAACCTTTTTTTTCGCTTGTCTTTTATAGTGAAAAATAATTGTGTTTACTGAAAATTTAATGCTTGCATTATTGGGTGCGAAATTGACCCTTTTTTGTTAATTGGATGACTAATGGGGACATTCGTAACTGACGGCAGCCGATTTGGAAGAGGGGAACTGGAAGATATTACGAAGTATTTTATTTTAAGATTTTTTCGGTCAGAAATTTTTTTTATTTTAAAATTCCTCTATTTTTTTAAAAATGTCACTATTTTGTTAAAAATTCATAATTTTTTAAACCATTTTTCTTCTTGAATAAATAATATCTTTGTGGTTGAAAATTAATTTTCTTGATTGAGAAGTAAGTTTTTTATGGCTTCAATTATTTCGTAAAGAATATCGTTTTCTAAAATAAAAAATTAATTTTTTCAAATGAAAATGTAAGTATTTCGTCAAAAAATAATGTTTCTTAATAGAAAATTATTTTTCTTTCTGGTAGAAAATTAATTTTATATCTCATAGTTTGGCTATTCTATTCTCCGTTGAATCTTGATCTTTTTCAGTTAAATATTACACTATCGGATTAAAAATCAATGTGCTTTGTTGAAAATTTGTGTTTTTTGGTAGAAAATTATCTGCTTGCTTAAAAATTCATCTTTTCAGTTGAATTTTGGAGTTTTTGAAAATATGAAATTTTTGAAAATCCATACTTTTTTGCTCATATAATTTTTGTGTTAAGAATCCACCTATTCTACTAAAAAAATTTCTTGTTTGTCAACAATTTACTTTTTATAACAATCCAGTATTTAATTTCCATATTTTTTCTTTTGTTTGACAATTGTATTATTTTGAAAATTCAATTTAATTAAAAAATATTATTTTCCATCTAGTCTTATTAAGACGTTAAGCATTTTCTGTTATTGAAGATTCTTAACTTGATCGATATTGTGTAGATTCTTCTACCTTCATGGTTTGGAGGGTTGATCAAATGTCGGTAAGCTACAATCTCTGATAATATAGCAGATAAATTTAATAATTTTTGTTTAAATTGTAATTGTAGGTAAAGTGTAAATTTTTTTTATTTTATCATTGAGGCTTTAAATTTATTTATTTTTAAATTGAAAAGTTAACTGTTTCACTGAAATTTTTTTATCGATAATAATTTTTTAACAAATAATTTGACTCTGGATGTAAAGTTGTCTTTTGTATTTAAAAAGACTCTATAATGAATCTTAAATCACAGATTCTTCCTAATGTTTTACAGTCCAAATAATATTAAAATAAGAATCGTCCAAAAACCATTTTTGCGAAATCAAAATTTATTTTATGAAACACACCTTTTTCAAAAGGTTTTAACCCGAGTTGTGGAAGGTTGAATTAAACCAAAACATAAGATCAATGTTGTAGATTAGAAACAAAATAAAAAACCATGTAATTGCAAATTTTTCAGTCAAATTTTGTTTTTTTCATAAGTCAAATTTTAAAAACAATAAATATGGTTACAATAAAGTCTCATCAAATAAATAAGACTTTAATCAATTAAGGAGTTCGTCCTACCTAACCTATACGATAAATCTTCCTTTTTAATTTCTTTAAAATTTAGTCCTTGATTGATTAAAGTCTTATTTATTTTTTACACTTTATCATAACCATATTTTTAGTTTTTGAAATTTAACTTAAAAAAAAATTTACTAAAAAATTTCCAAACATGGTTTTTTATTTTATTTTCACTCTACGAAATTAATTATATATTTTTCATTAACCCATTAATCTGCAAATGCACCTTTCTCTGCACACATTTTCAGAATCTGCTACTTATTTTGTAAAAAAATGCATAAAACTTTGTTATTTTTTAGTTTAAAGAAAAATAATCGAATTTTTTGTATAATTTTTTGTATAATTTTTTCCGAGAAAAAAAAGTATGAAATTATATGTAATGTAGCAAAATGTTTCAATGTCAAAATTAAAAACTTAAAAATTGGCCCAAAACCTTTTCAAAAAATTCATATGTATTCTGTGAGCAATTCTAAGCAGAAAGAGCTTTAGCAGAAGAGAATTCACAATCACCAAATTACTGTTGTCGATGTTTTGACCTTTAGTTTTAAAAAGTTTGTACAGAAAGACTGAGCGCGAGTTAAACACATGATATAAATACATTATTATGTTAAAGCTCAATAATAATAAAGTTATGGAATTTTGTTTAGAAAATAAGCTGCATATTCTGAAAGAGACCCCTCCAAAACCCCTATATAGGAATTTGGTCAAAAATAACTTTGTTTTACCAAGATAATTATGTACTTTAAAATGTGTGCACAAAAATGTATATTTGCGTATTAAAGGGTTAATTTAAACTTCAATAACTCAGGTTAAAACCTTTTGAAAAATGTAAGCATTTTACCAAAATGTTAAGGATTGCGAAATGAGTTTTCAATATAATAAATTTTGAGTTCAAAATCAATAGTTTTTGGCTGAATTATATTTTAATTTATCTGGAACGTAGTTCATAAGGAAGAATATTTGATTGAAAATTTATAAATGTCGTCGGTCGTAAAAAGAATTAATTTGATGTCAAATCATTATACGAATATATGATGGTCAGAAAAAAAGAAAAAATAACCCTCTAAATATTCAATTAATTCTTAAATAAAATCTAGTTTTGGACAAAGAAATATAATTTACAAGATCTGTTCAAAAAATACGTGGACTGTTTGAATTTCGCGGCTCGAGTTGGTTTTAGGAGAATCCGCTTGGGGTCGCTAAGTTCGTACAGATCCGCTGTTTAAAACACGGTATTTCAGTAGCAGATATCTTCATGTGTTGATAAGCTAGACGGTTTTAAGTGAAGATTGTTTTTGTTTGTTTGTCGGATTGTAAAATGGACAGCCTGAAAGAGCAACGAAGTGCTGTGAAATTTTGTGTGAAACTCGGAAAATCTGAAACCGAAACATTCGCCATGCTCAACACGGCCTACGGTGATGTTGCCATAAAGCATACTGCATGTTTCAAGTGGCATGAACGTTTCAAGGGTGGCCGGCAGTCGATTGACGATGATGAGCGTCCTAGACGTCCTTCAACGTCAACTGACGACCCACACGTTGACAAAATCAACACCCTGGTGCGCGAAAATCGACGCATGACTATTAGGGAGCTTACCGAAGAGTGTGGAATATCAGTTGGATCTTGTTACGAGATTTTTACCGAAAAATTGAAGATGCACAACGTCACGATAACGCTCCAGCTCACTCAGCAGTCAGAACTAGTGAGTTTTTGGCCAAACACTCGATTACTGTTCTACGCCACCCCCATACTCACCTGACCTTGCTCCTTTTGACTTTTTCTTGTTCCAAAAACTAAAAAAATCCTTCAAGGAAGAAGATTTAAGACGATTTCGGAGATTGAGGCAAATGCGACGATGGTCTGTTTCAACAAGTGGAAGCACCATTGGGATAAGTGTGTGCATTGGGGAGGAGAGTACTTTAAAGGAGACCCAGACGTGTAACTTCCAAATAAAGTACTTTTTTGTGACCTCAATCCGCGTATTTTTTTAACAGACCTCGTATTTGATAAAATTAAAGAATGCTGACGAAAATTGAAAATAATAATACTTACCCGTATATCGTGGTGGGTCGCGGGCCCCTGGCATTCGAGCTGCGTGGAAGGTTCTGATACCAGTTAGCTGGCAAGGCATGTTCCCAGCCGTGGTAACCACCGGGTTGACAAATTACTGAAGCAAGAAATACGCTAAAAGCGCAAATAACAAGCAGAATTATCATCTTTCCCAAAAATATTTTTGATGAAATTTTTTTGTTAGAACTGTAAAAAATGGAAATTCATTTCAAATTTATACCTTCTACTCTTCCAATGAAAGGTGGGACGGATAAATAATAATCCCTTCCCTTTGCCATATCTGGTAATCAAATATCGAATCTTCAATATTTTGACTTTTCATTCTAAAAATTGAGAAAACTAGGCCACAAGAAATGAGAAAAATTTAATGAAGTACTAATGATTGCCTGGTGTGATTTTTTAAACAATGACACTTATGTTTTAGCAAGTTTCCAAGAATATTAACGAACAAGTAGTGCCACAAGCAAATATTTGGAAAATTATAAAGGCGGAAATGGCACACCTCAGACTAATTTGAGAAATTAAAAAAAAAGTCAATAGTAGCATTAGTCTTAAGAAATAGTAGTAGAAACATTAGAAATCGTTTGAAATTGATACCTATGTGATATTTTTTTTTTCAAATTGGAAATTTGTATAATTTTAGAGTTATGAATTTTCATGAAATGTTTATTTTGGTTTGTTTTTTCTTTCTGATAAATGCTTCCTGTAATGGTCCCGTTCTGAAAAAATAAAATAAAATTGATGCAATTAAACCTTCCTCAATTTAGAAATGTCTGACACAGTGTTCTAATGAAATATCCGGGTGTATGTGTGTGCGTGTGTTTGTGTGTGTCAAACTTTTTTGTGAAAACAATAACGTGAAAACGGTTGCAGATAAATCGATACAATTTGGAGTGCTTAACTCCACCACTTATATCTGGAAACAGAAGATGAATTTCTAAAAATATTTATTGTATTTGTTTAGCACTTAATAATATTTTAAAATGCGATTTTTCATTGTTAAAATTGTTTCTTTAACTTAATTTAAATTTGGCGCAAGAATAAAAAAGATGACTTTGTTTGAGACTCTCAAAGTCTCAAACGGAGTATTCTCTGAGAGTACTCCGGATCAGCAAAAAATATAAATTTTCAATAACGACCAAAGTTAATTCTAAACCTAACAGTTGAATTTTTAATCCAAGAAGGAAAATTTTCAACTAACCGGGTGAATTTTACCCTCCGAAAAATACGGTTTGAAAAAATTGGTTAATTTTTTACAACATTCGCCAAAATATTTTAGTTTTTAATCAATAAAATGGATCTTCGAGAAAGACTCTGTATTTTTCGCAAAAAAAGGATTAAATTTTCAATAAAACTATTTTCAATATAAATCAAGCTTTTTGATAAAAAAATTAATTTTAAACTATGTGGTTAAATTTTCAACTAAAAATATATATTTTTAACTAAAAAAGTGTACTAAAGTGTGTATTCAGTGTAATGAAACGCATTTAATAATTTAATAATAATTGTTTTTTTTACTCATCTTCAATCAGTATTTTTCATATTGATTTTTATTTCTAAATTTTTCAAAATTGCTTTTAAGCTCCAAAAAGTCTTTCAATTCAGATCAAAATGAAGAAAATATTGATTTTTGACCATTGGACCAACAGATAATTAAAATTACATTATTAAATATATTTTATCCGGCCAAAACTGTGCGATAAAAAACTACCAAAAATTCGAATTTTTGATGATTTGAACTTACAAGAATCAAGAATTACGACAAAACAATTGAATGAGAGTGTTTTATTATTATTATTATATTTGTTTCTAGTCATTTTAAAATAAAAAATATGTATTGTACAAATTTTAGAAATTTCCATTTTTGAGATGAGGGACATGATTTTTTTGGCCAAACAGCGAAGAAGCTTAAAAATATTTTTAAAGGAAATTTGAGAAAATAATACAATTAGTATCATTTTTTGCAAAATATTATCAAAATAGTAGCATCTTTGAAGGAAAGTTTTATAAAAAAATGTTATAGTTATTTTTTTTTCCTTGCATTGGACACGTAAAAAACATCTTTATATAGGCATTTCATTGTAATTAAAAAATTATATTGTAATTTTCTGGATTACTTATTTATATTAATAACATTACATGATGCAATAAGGTTTTTGGGAAATGCATTGAAATTTTAGTTTTAAATTTACATCCATATCACCCCCAACTTTTTTCTAAATTCACAAAAAACAAATTGTTTGAAAAAATATATATTTATAGGTTTGCGAACTCCATTAAATTTTACACGTATTTGGCATTTTTTTTAATACAAATTGTTTTTAATATATATATATTCATATTTTTTCTTATACCCGTGTGGAAATAACCCCATTTGGCCCTATTACAAGTCGGGCACTAATTGGGGGCTAGTCGGGTTATTAATTTTGACAAAGTACCCAGTCGGGGACTGATCGGGGACTAGTTGGGCTTTTTGTTGTCAAAATTTAAGTCGGGGCCTGCTTGGTGGTTGGTTAAGGGCTAGTCGGGCCTTTTTATTCACTACTTTCCGTGCGGGTAAACTTTAGACTATGGTCGGGAGCTAGTAGGGCTCTGGGCGGGTTATTCTTACGTTAGATTTTTCGGCGAGGTTTTATCAAATAAGGTAATATCTAAAAAAGCGTAATGATTTTTTTATTCTAAAACACTAAGAATATATTTAATAAGAATTTTACACCGTTTTTTGGAGAAAAGATTGATTAATGCTAAATTCATCTCAAATATACTTAATAAATAATTATTAAGTCAATAATTTTGTACGAAAATCAACTTTTTATAAAAACAACGATCAAAATTTTCGAAAAGACGTAATCTTATTCTTTTTTAGTATTTTTTATAAAATTGTGAATTTCTAGGAACATTTATAAATGCCTTTGTATGAATTTTAAGAAATCCATATTGGCAAAATGCATATATATGTAGGTGAAATGTCTGCCGAAAGTCATCAGACTCTAAATTTGTAGAGATGCTTATTTTTAAATTGATCTGAAATGTTTGCAATATGTGAATAATATTTAATTCCACAAATTTTAGGGAATTTCAGTTACATAAATTTATGCATTTTTAAGCGTAGGATATGTTCCCCATTAAATCTTGGGCAAATTTGAGCACTTTTCAATATTTCAAAAAAGTTTATGGAGATTTCCGTAAATAATAAGTATTTTTATAAACTTTTAGGGCATGTTCCACAAATTTTGGGGTGTTTGGTTAATATTCCACACGACTAGTATCCGATCAGGCCCGGACTGGGATAAGTCGGGTCACCTGACTAGCCCCCGACTAATCTACCGTGACGCTACTGGTCGGGGTCTAGACAGATGACCCGACTAGCCACCGACTTTAAGTGGGGTCCAATGGTCGGGAACCAGAATAGCTCCCCATTTAAATTTCTACACAGGTAATAAGTTGTTTACATAAATTCTTTAAGTGATTGATTAATGTGTTCAGAAATTTTTCCTTATAGTTCTTCTAAGAGACTCTCATCATAAATGATAAATTGTTTAAACGAATTATCAGTGCTAAATCCAATTGGTTATTGCCTTTTTGTAATTATTCAACTGTGAAAATGGATCCATAAAAAATACAAAGCAAATTTTTTGAAACCTGAAAGTACGTACGGTCTTCCATACTTTATCGAGAAGAGCTTCACAAAATTAAAAAAAAAAACATTACGGTCAACTTTAGGCTTGAATGAACAAAATATTGGATTTCTTTATTTTTTTAAATATTAAATTTCGACGAAAAATTTTGTTGTTTTTTTTTATTTATTAATATTCACTTCCATAGCCTATCGCAAAAACAAATCTTTTAAATTAAAAAACCCCGAATATTAAAATTTTTTAAACGACTGGCCAGTCATGAGTAATTTTAAAAATGCAATATTTTATATTTTCAAAAGGAATTCTAAGCAACTATTAACTAAAATATCAAGCCAATGATGTTTTTAATTCCAGCCTTAAAAAGGAGAAGATTTTAAAGCGGATTAAAATTTTTTGTTTAAAAGTGTATTAATATTGTTTTATATTGTTTTATTTATTAATATTTAAAGTAATACACTCAAATTATCCAATTTTTAATAGAAGATTTTAAAAAAGTGAATCTTAAAAAACTAAAAAAAAATTTGATTGGATTTTTTCAAGAATGAATGAAAATTCTAAATTACGTGTTCAAAATTAAAAGATTAAACTTTTTTTTTAAGTCAAAATTCTGTTGTATAAAGCTGCAATAGACAAAAAGTTCATAATGCATTTTAGTGTTGCAATTAAAGTTGAAATATTTGAATGTTTAAAAGTATAATTACAAAATTAAAAAATGCTAATTTGTAAAAGCCTTAAGTTTATTTAGAACAATTGAAAACTTGAAATGTTCGAGAATAAAAAAAGATGAATATCAAAATTATTGCTGATCGATGGTGGGCTGCGAGATGGTCAGGCAGATCACACTAATCAAATAGCTGACCAGCAAGAACATCTGCGACAAACGGTAAGTAGTGGAACATCAACTGTGACTGCTGAGGATGCTTTGTCTAGCGCTACTTATTTCCAGTCAACCACCTCGTCAGAAATACCGTGGGAGAGCATCAATTGGGATACCACGATAAAAGAGGAATTGGTGCGTCTCTTTTACGAATGTGCAAAGTTTGAGACGGAACTGCAGAAAGGATACAATTTCAGAACAAAATTTGCTGCAAAGTATCCTAATATACAAAAATTCGCAATAAGAGATCTTATCGCTAAGGTGAAGGACATCAGAACTAATCTACACATTACAGAAGACCGAGCAATGGAGAACAAACAACAGGTTGATTTGGAGTGGGAAAAAGACGACAATGGACATTAGTTAGAGGAAGTTGCGTCAAGCGGTCAAGCAGGAGCAATTGATGTTCTTCCTCAACCTATTAATGATCCAAACCACCACATCCTCCAGAGGTGGATGGCCTTATACAACCAGAGGCAGAAGCAGTGGTGCAGCAACCGAAAAAGCTTCGAAAATGGACATACCATATGAACAGAGATGTTATGCGCCTTCATTTTTCGGCAGAGAAATGTGGGCAAAGTGTGAGGAGAGAACATCATAGACTTTTCTTATTTGAATACCCAGAATTAGCCACACAAATAATTGAGCAGAATCTGGCAGATCAAAAACGCTCAATATCTGTAAACAGACTGCTTTCGGCTGTTGAAATAGCTGCTATCAAAATGGAAGCGGAAGAGCAGCTTTCTATTGATGAACTCGTCCAGGATGATGTGGACAACGAAGACTTAATTGATGCTGCAGATATAGCTGCGAGGGATAATGAACATCATGTACCGAATCCGTTAGAACCACATCCGGATATTACTAACGATGATGTGGGAAGGAAAATCCCAAAAAACTACAGCACCTTGAAAGGAATTTTGGTTATGCTTTACTAGAATTCAGATATGTAGGACAAACACTAAGGCTTACTCTGCCCATAATGAACATCACAAATGATCTGCGTGCACTAATAGCAAATCTGGACAGCAAGGTTTTACCTACGTATTTGAACGTAGCACAAACTGCGTTAGAGGTGCAAACTCTTGTATACTGTGCAGCTGTGGCAACCGTTAGAACGTTGGGCCGGAAAACTAGGCCTGCAAATGCAGTTTCTATCCGAGCAAGGGATCGTGATCCACCATGGAAGATCAGGTTGGATATGGATGTCAGCATAATAAGGTGCAAATTGGGTCGATTAACTCAATATAAAATAGGAAATAGAAAGAGAAAGCTGATAAACTATGTTACTAAAATCTTGAGACTTGATGTTCTTACTGCAAGATTGCATCGGTACAAGTAAAGTAGTGCACGAAGGCAACAAAATCGAAACTTTCAGACAGATGAAAGAAGGTTCTTTTGTGAACTGAGAGTAAAGACAAATAACCAGAAAGACACCAAAGTCTCTAAATTGGAAGATGTGAATAACAACTGGTCGGGTGTTTGGGGAAAAATGAACAGATGCAATTTTGAGAGTGCGTGATTCAAACTGGAGGAAGCAAGGGCAAGCAATAGCCCTGAAATAAAACTGACAAAAATCACAGCTTCAGATGTTTTAGTGGTTTTGAAAAGGGCAACTAATTGTGAAGCTCCAGGTCCGGATATGGTGCACAACTTCTGGTACAAGTACCTGACAAGTGTGCATCTTGCGTTGGCAAGGTGTTTTCAAAAGATCATTGAACACCCAGATCTGATGCCAGGCTTTATGCTACAGGGTACTACTTATAGGTTACCAAAAAAACCAGACGCTTAAAATCCATCTGATTTTTGACCGATGGCCTGTCCAACTATTTGTAATTGTCCTACAGCTATCATTGCAGATAATGATGAGAGAGTTAAGGCATAAATAAAGAGCATATGAAGAAGCTCAGAAGACGGTTTTATTAAACGCTTTTTGCATTGTAAGAAACTTTCTTGACCATCAAGAAGCGACAGATTAAAAACCCGTGGAGTGGCAGATGGTAGCTCTAAGGAAGCATCCAGAGGTGACTGTTGACAGCTCCAACTTTCGAGGCTATTCTTGATTGTATACCAACAACATCATCGCAGGAGGTTTCAAGCATCGCATTGAATTAGTTGAATTAACTTATAACATTCTAATCTCATGAGTCACTTGGCTCAGTCCGTCGTTATGATGTATGAGTGTGTTCACCCGAGTAAGAGTATAATAAAATATGTAATAATGCAAGTAACTAAAATTTCAGGGGCTGTTACTCTGCAACATTCCATTTAGTTTTAAATTTAAATTTGTCAAATTTTGATCAGTTAGAATTAAAATTTATTTGAATATAAAAGTTTTCTATTTTTAATTATCATTTTATTTATCCATGGATATCACAGAATTTCTAGAAATGATTTGTGGTTTTAAAATATTTCACGGTATTTTTATGGGTCAGAAAATTTCCAAAAATGTTAACTAAGTTGAGATATTTCAGGAAATTTTCGGAAAGAATTAAAATTCTGGATTGTTACAGGGAATTTTATCAAAGTATGAAAATTCTGACTTGGAACATGGATTTCTTAAATATTACCTTTTTTATAATTTTTTCAAAGAATATGAATACCGTATTGATATTTAAAGTCTGGTTTACAACATATAGACGAAAATTATCCTTAATTTGAATGTTTTTCAATGAAATTTAAGAAAGTGTTTTAGATAAAATGTTTAAAAGTTTTTTCAATTAATTCTTTTGCTTCAAATATTATGCTTCTTGATGAAAATTCAATTCATTTCTTTTACCTTAAAACCAGAACGATTGGTCAACAAATTCAAATTGCCGATGATTTTAAAAAATTCAAAAAGATGGTTACATGAAACAATAATTTAAATTTTATTGAATGTTAAATGATCCAATTTTTATAATTCTATTCTGAAAATTTTTAAGTTTTGAAAATTTTTGAAGTTACGAACTAAAATCAATTTATAGATTTTTCAATTCAATTTAACATTTTTCCAGTTTGAACTTTTTAAATCAAAAATTAATAAATAGGTCATATGGAATAATACAATCTCAAAAACAAAGGTTTTTTAGAAGAAAACGAATGTTGTCAATTAATGTTAAAAAAATGTTTTTTTATTCCAAAATGTTAATATTATACGAGAAAAAGATTGAAACTTATAAAAATTCAATGTAATCGAATTTTAAAGAAATAAAGAAAGCGCTTGACGGAAAATCGTCGGCTGGCTATAGCTGGATTCCAATGATCATAACAATTTTACGGTTACATTTTATTTTATGATTTTACGTATCAAATGAGTAAAGATGAATTCCTAATAAAATTCATCAGAAAAATAAAAGTAATTTTAGTTATTCAAATTATTTTGTTAGTTTTAACAATATTCATTGAAATATTCAATATGTCATTTTTTACTTTTTGATCATTCGGTGTCCTGTTTTTAATAAAAAATATTCCATTATCGGTTAACAAATTATTTTATTTCGTAGAAGATTCATATTTTTTGTTAAAATTTTTTTTCTTTTTTGGTATAAATCTTGGTGGAAAAATCATTTTTCTGCCATTGAAAATTGACCACTTTGTTGGTAATTAATTTATATGTTTAAAAATTTAAGTAATTATGTTAAAATTTATGTATTTCTTGTAGCATATTCGTCTTCTCCGTTAAAAACTGAGTTTTTGATGATTATTGAAAACACTAATTCCAACAACTTATTTTTCTTGAAATTTTTTGTTGTTGAAAAACTTACATTGTTTTTTACGCTAAATATTAATTTTGTTATAATAATTTATCATCAATTTGTCCTTTTTGGTGAAAAAGTAGTCTTTTTTGTTAAGAATTCATTTTGTTGTTCAAGAATTATCATTTTATTTCGAAATGTATTTCTTTTGCACAAAATTTAATTATTTTTGTTAACTTCTGTAATATGTTCAGAATTCATATTTTTTGTGGAAAATTACTATTTTTGTGGAAAATGTAACTATTTTTTTAAGTCGTTTTTATTGAAAATTCATTTTTTTAAATAAAAATATAAAATTCATTTTTATTGTTAAGAAAAACCTTTTCTGACAAAGAATGAACTATTTTGTTTAAAATTCCGTAACTTTGTTACTAATTCATTTATTTTAATTGAAACTTGATCTTTTTGATTGAAATTATACATTCTTTGTTAAAAAATTTTTTAATGAAAATTCATTCATTAATCAGGAATTTAACTATTCAATTTGTTTTTTAAAAATTCATCAATTTGACACGTGAAAAACGTCTGCAATTTAGCTCTATCATCGCAGTTGAAATAAAATTGTTATTTTAGCGCATTCTTCGGTGATAAAGTAACCCTGAACTTTCTGTATTGTCGAAACATCTTCAAAAGAAAAAATTCACAATAGATTTACAGAAATAATAAAGTTTTATTGTGCACTAAAGATTTCGATATCGACGTATGTAAATCAAACTTTTTTATCATTTCAATGAAGCTCAAGAAAACATACTTTATTCATAATATTAATTTGTTAAAAATATTCAGATACAAAATGGATTTTATACTTAGATTAAGATAAAATTTATATTTTTATATATATTAAGACTGAACAAATTTGTTAATTGGACAGCGAAAATATTATATACTCAGTTATAATTTTAAAATAAACCCAGTGGAAACAAAGTTTGGCGCCGTCTATACGACATCGTTACGACATCTTCACGACATCGTTACGACATCTTTACGACAACTTTACGACATCCTATGTCTATGTCGTTCAAGTATCTTCACGTTATCGCAAATAAGTCGTATGATCTGACGATGTCTTTACGATATCGCAAAGACACCGAAACGACATGTACATAATATGTCGTAAAGTTGTCGTAAAGATGTCGTAACGATGTCGTAAAGACGTCGTCAAGTTTTGTGGCCACTGGGAAGTTTAGGATTATTAATGCAATAAAGGAGACTTTTCGCATGATTTCTAGAACTTTTTGGTGCTTGCAAATATTTCACGGAGTATATTCAGAAATTTTGGAAGAGAATTAAAATTTTGGATCGAAGCAGGGAATTTTTGAAAGAATTTACATTCTGAATTGGAAGAGAAAAATTTTTAATTTATATAAATTTAGGGTTAAAAGCGGGAATTTTTAATTTTAAATCAATTCTGTGCTAGAATTTGAAATTTTTGAAAAGAATTTTTGATTGGCATATGACCAACAAGTGAAAAACTCATCACGATTAATAAATTTTGTCTAAATAATATAAATAATGTATAGGTATTTAAACACTTTTTCAGAATGTATACACTAAAATTATTCTATACTTAAATGTTTTTATATAAAAATTAAGATTAATCTTCAATCGAAAATCTCCGCCGAAGATTAATCGAAATTTTGATAAAGGGTTGATAAAAAAACTTTGTTAAGGATTCGTAATAAAAAATAAATCGAATTAATAAAATTTGAATTTTCGGGACATTATTAATTTTACTATTTGATCATTGATTTTTAGGGACGACTGAAAAATCACCAAAATTGAAAATACAGTAATTGAAGAATTTTCTTAAACCATTTTTTTTAATTCTTAATATATTTCTATACATGATCTTACAAATATAAATTAATAGTGATTCAGAAAAAACGGAAGTTCAAGATTTTTTTTTAAATATGCATAGTAGTTTTTTAAATTAAATCATTGCATTGATAAACATTGTTATAATTGTTATTTTAAATTTCAACAATAATTTTTAAAAAATACATTAAACATTTAAAAGTCTTAATTGCAGAAAAAATTTGTAAACCAAAAACTTTTTATTCAAGGTATTTTTTGGATTTAAAAAAGTACATTTTAAATTACTTCAGAAATCTTTAAACTAAAATGAATGTGTAGTTTTCGTTTAATGATTTTTTCTGACACCCTTCATACATATTTTTCGGTTTTCATGTTTACTGTTTGATTTTAATTTTATTTTAACCCCGACAATGTTATTAAAAAACTGTTTCGTTCCATAAAATTTACAACAATATATCGATATAAATTTCTTAGGTTTCTTGGGAAATTTTAAAATATCTTTATAAGGTTTCAAACATTTTGAGAACGTATGTGTAAAATTTCAACTAATTTTTTATCATTTTTCAGAATTTTGTAAAATCTTACGAAAAATTTATTTCAGCTTAGAACTTTTGGTTGCTTAAACTGACTCAGATTAGCTCTGCAATTGTATAAAAATTTTCCTACCTCTTTTTTGACAATTTGATATTCTTTCCAAATTGTAAATTATTTTTGAAATTTTTGCAAAAATTCTAAACATTTTTTCAAACAAATACATTTCTTTCTGTAATAATTGAAAAATCTTTATAATAGATAAAAATGTCCTCGAATATTTTTTAAAGGAATTTAAAGAACTTTTTTAAATGAGTTTAAGCATTCCCACAAAATTAACTTCTCATTTTTCTAGGATTATGAAAAAATGTAATTCTCGCAAATCGCTTTAAAATTCTTAAAAACCTTCAGCATTTTTTCAAAATTATCAGCAATCTGTATTTTGTATTAGATTTTTTTTCAATCTTTACAAATTTTAAATTATTTCAAAAATGTTTTCACAACTGTTATGTTTCTGAATGAGTGGAATTTTACAAAACATAAATAAATTCGATATCGTTTATAATAAAGTGACCGAAGCTAATCATATATGACCGATAAATTTCTACAAATTATGAGAAACTTCCAAAAAGAACAAAATTACCAGAAATTCAAAAAAAATTTGCTAATTCACCAAAATTTCTAAAATGACAAATAAGTCCCAAAAATTATAAAATAATTAGTAATCAACAAACTACTGAAAATTTTTAAAATTCCCTAAAAATCATTCAGAAATTTTCCGCTGTTTCAAAGTTTCTTTTCCAAAATTTCCTATGTGGGAATTTTCACATTCGATACCACCATAAACTTTGGGGAATGATATAAAATTATTAAATATGCAGGAATTTAAATAATTATTACAAATAATATTAAATAATAGGTAATTGTTTATAGAAATTGTTATTTGAAATTAAAAAACTCTTTTTTATTGTGGTTCAAGAATCGGTTTCAATTATTGGAACAGAATTCATTTTTTTTAAGTTTATTGTAGAAATTGCAATGACTTTTTAAATATTTTAAAAATTTATTTTTAAAATTATTTTCCCTAAATTAAAAATTATTGTTTATGGCGGTGGAGGGCAGGCTAATTTAATGACAATCACATGATCTTGAAGATATTCAAGTCGATCATGTGATGTTTTTAATTATAATATTTTTGGTACTAAGATTTTAAATATATTATAAATTATTATTAAATATGTTATGTGATTAAACAAGATTTAAATTAAATTCAAAAATGTTTAAAAATATTTTGGAAGATTTCAGAGTAATCAATATATATTTTAAGAAATTTAATCGATTTTAAAGGATTTCTACAAATTTCCCAAGATTTCAAGAGATCTAACAGACTTTAAAGAATTCAAGAATATTATATTTTAAAATCACTTTGAAATCTTAAAAACTCATTTAAAATCTAATAAAATTCCTTAAAAATTCGTCCAAATCACTTAAAATTTCTTAAATTCATTAAAAATATCTGGAACTTTTTCAAATATTTTGAAATCTTTAGAAATTCAAGTATAAACTTTAAAACATTTTAACTCAAATAACTCCCTTTAAATCTCTTGTGATTTCTGAAAATCTGTTCAAACACTTGAAAATATTTTTAATCCCTTTACCGAATTTTTAAACCACATCAAGTTCACTGAAATGCTAAAAAATCCCTTAAAACCTCTTGAAAATTTTTGTACTTTTTTGAATTCTTTAAACTTATTTGAACTGTTTTGAAATTCATTAAAATCCTTTTAAGCACCTGAAGATATTTTGTAATTACACAATAATACAGAAAATTCTTTCAAATCCTGTCCGATTGTATACAAAAAATTTAAATATTATTCTTAAAATACAAAAATGAAAGGCATATAAATATTACGCACGAATTGTGCAATACAATTGTTTACCATTCCCTTCTGGTAATACTCATTCCCAGTGAGCACACATTTTTGCGACGTCTTTACGACATCGTTACGGCATCTTTACGACATCTTTACGACATCCTATTTCCATGTCGTTTCGGTGTCTTTGCGATATCGTAAATAAGTGGTATGATCTGATGATGTGTTTACGATATCGCAAAGACACCGAAACGACATGGACATAGGATGTCGTAAAGACGTCGTAAAGATATCGTAAATATGTCGTAAAGACGTCGCCAAATTTTGTGCCCACTGGGATGGTAAGCGAGGATAAACAACCCAGTGAGCACAATATTTGGCGACGTCTTTACGTCATCGTTATGACATCTTTGCGACATTTTTACGACATCATATGTCCATTTCGTTAAGTCGTATTTACGATATTGAAAATATGTTGTAGGATCTGACGATGTTTTTACGATATCGTAAAGACGCTGTAACGGCATGGATATAGGATGTCGTAAAGTTGTCGTAAATATGTCGTAACGATGTCGTAAAGACGTCGCAAAATTTTGCGCTATTAGTATTTTTAAAGGTCTTAAAAATAATCATTGAAGTGACTTAAACTCAAAAACGAACGTTGTAATATACTTATAAATTATAAAATACAATTCTTTAACATCTGCTTCCGATCTTAATTATTAAAAAGTAAACCACTAATTTAAACTACAGTAGAAATTTTATTAAAACAAGAGGAGGTCACATTTCACTTTTTCAAGTTTCGAGCGATCATAGTATTCTTTTACCATCAACATTTAAAAAAAATAAGCCTTAGAGTTTAAAAAAATCATATTTTCATTAAACATTTTCTCTCCTAATATATAAAAAATACGTTTCACCTAATTTTCTGTAAAATACGACATATTTTGTCACTCAAATGTTCCGCTAATTGAAAACCAGCTTGATTATGAATGCAATCGTTCAAAGAATAAATTGTATTGAAAGATAACTAAGGGAAAAGCCTGCGAGGCCTAAAAAAAAAGTTAATATTTATATTGAATAAAATTAATTAGAATCGAAAGGTACAGAAATATTCTTACAATTTGTAACGTTTCAGAAGGTTTAAAAGAAAGTGTCCCAGTGGGCACAAAATTTGGCAAAGTCCTTACGACATCATTACGAGATCTTTATAACATCTTTGGACATCCTATGTCCATGTGGTTTCGGTGTCTTTGTGGTATCGTAAAGGCATCCTCAGATCATACGACTTATTTACGACATCGTAAAGACACCTTAACGACATAGAGATAGGACGTCGCAAAGTTGTCGTAGAAATGTCGTAACGATTTCGTAAAGATGTCGCCAAACTTTGTGCCCACTGAGGTCTTATTCTTTTTATCAACAAGTGTGGATTTCCATTGTTGCCACTTATTTGTAAAAATATCTATAGGTCCAGCCGTATTCAAAAATAAATCTTGTAGAAATTTTGAAGTTAGGTATTCAAAAGCTCCTTTACTAACCTCATTCGCAGCGTCAGCTATGCAGTTGGCCTAGAATTCAAATAATGCAAGTTGAAAGTGTGAAAAACAAAACGTTTGTTAAATAAAATTAATTTTCTGAAATCTTTGGGTAAAAGATAATAATCATTAAGATCTTTTTAATCTTTTGAATCACAAATAGTTTGCGAAAATCGTAAAATTCACTGATTTTAGATGTAAATCCCAAAGCATTCCTATTGACTACAAAAAATTAATATTCATTCGCAATTAAATCAGACATAATTATTTATGTAATTTTTGAATTTCCAAAAAGAAAATAGTCTAAATTTTATAATACTTCTAATTATATTATATAATATTTACTTAAATTCATTTCGGATTTTTAAATATTTAAATAAACTAATTATGCATTTGAGTGCACTTCTTTAAAATGGGGTAGGCAAAATTAATAAAATGAGACATCATTTATAGAATAAAAAAATTTTTTATACGTACATAATTTATATGCATATAATTTTATTATTCAGGAATTTTCTAAATTTGGTAATATTATAAACTGCTTTGAATTATCTTATTCAGGAAAATCATTTCAATCATTGTTATTTTAAATCGAAACGATAATTTTGGAATCTTTAACATTAAAAATCATTTTTTAAATAAAAATATTTAATTATTCAATTTTTAATAAATAATATTGATAACAAAAATGTTTTTAATTGTTTTAAGAAAATTCCCAAGTTTAAACAATTAATATTTTTTATAATCATTACTTAATTGTTTAAACTAAAATAATAAAATAATTTAGAACCAAAATTTGTTTTGAATGAATAAATTAAAGTTTCCAAAATGACCTTTTGAATTTAAAATAACAAAAATTGCAAATTTTTTCAATCACTGTTAATTAAAATCCGAATAATAGCTTTGAGAACTATAAACATAAAGAACAATTTTGTCATAAAAATATTTGATCATAATATTTTTAAGAAATAATATTTATAAGCGTCTTTTTTAATTATGCTAAAGGCAACAGTTTACTGTAGATAAGTTATACATAAATAAAAGTAATAAGTATTATTTATTTATTAAAAATATAATGATGAAATATTTTTGTTCATGCACTTTTTATTAAATGTTCTACTTTTTCAAAATAATTGTAATTTTTTCATCCTAAGTTATTGGTTAGAAACTTAAAAATAATATGTTTGTGTTTCCCGAGCTTATTAAAAAAAGCATACAAAAATAAAAAAAAACGAAAACCATTTGTTTCTCGTAGCTTTGGGTACAAATTGATAAAGTTTTAATTTCGCTATTCTTTAAATTATTATATTTAGAGGAAAAATGTTGTTCCTTATTTTATTTCCATCTGTGATCATTCAAAAGTTATTAATAACATTTTTGAATAAAATATAATTAATTTTTAATTTGCTTACAATCTTATTGCCCATATGGTAGCAAAATTAAAAAATTAAAAATGTTTAAAAAGTTACTATAAAATTATAGAAATTTACAAACTTTCACACTTAAAATGTTTTATTATATTATATTACCGCCATCGAAAACTATAACATAATTTATATTTTCAGTAAATTATTCTTAAAAAAAAACACAATTTAATAATTTTAAATTAAAATTAATTTTTATCGATCATACTTTTCTGCAGATTCGATTAGCATAATTATGAATAATAAAGGAAAATCCAAATACCCTGATAGGCGATAATTCGTCATTGTAAAATGGACAAAATAGCAAGTTACAAATGATTTTAAAAACTGAATTCGTATATTGCGACTTTTTTTTTAATAAAACCCTTTAGTTCATTTTTAATTTCAAAACAAGTATAATGATCATTTCCTTTCGCCTCACAGTCAATATTAAAAATAAAATAATATTTTTAAAAAGAGAAAAACTGTACAAACAAAAAGATATATTTATGCACTTTATATGTAACACTTACCGTTACCATAACACTTCCATCAAGTCCTGTAAAAACCTTTTCTCGGATGATATCTTCTGGGTTGAAGTGTAACGAAAAAACTGCATAACCAGGTTTTAGTTTAATATTATCCCTTAAAGTAGCTATTTGCCATTCTTTAAGAATATTTGGATCGTTTGGCGCTTTAAAAAATTTAATTTGTTTAGCTTTGTCTTGCTCCCGATTACTTTTATAGCCCGATTTACAACCAAAACAAACACACTTCGCCATTTTTTAATCAAAATATCAAACCTGCGGATATTTCGGAGCATCTGTAAATAGTTGCAGATTTTCACATCTAAAAGCAGTTTTTCACTTTTCTTTCGCTTATAAGATGTAAACTGTCACATAGATCCCTAAAAACACTCAAACATTATTTCAAACTGTCAGAAAATTACTTTTAATGCGTTGACAAATTCAATTTTATTCTTTTGCCACGGTTTTGCAACGATCCTAGGCCAACTGCATAGCTGGCGCCACCACTCGGCCACTGTCAACACATTGTATAGTTTCAACTCAGAGTCCCAGGGGGCTGAAGACGGCGACTCTGTCGAGTCCACGCGCACCTCGCCAGCTCATAAATCTCGCCTAACATGCACGGTACAACACTCTCAGAAATTTCCTCTTAACGCTAAAGAAATACTTTTACGGTTAAAGTGCCATCGTTTGAGAATTAAGTTTAAAAACAGATTCAACGATAAGCGGTTCCAATTTAACGCGTAGAAAGTGCAGTTTAACGGTTAAAATGGGACGTACTCTTATTGAAAAATTAATGTACGCGCATGCGTGTGCGCATGCGTGGAATCGAATCACTACGCTTTTTAAATGCAATCGTTTCTAATACTACACTTTTCCCAACTACCATTTCAGTCAAACAAACTTGCCTTGTCATATTAGGCTTGCTGATTTTCTTATACGTGGGTAATAATTCTAAAATGCGTATTGCTGAGACAGCACAATTTTCTTTCTAATTCAGTTAGAAATTTTCAAACAAACTCGGATTGACATTTGCCTCAAACTATTTCTTTCAGCGCAATGCAACAGAAACTAATGAAAAAAAAAAACGACGAGTCCTATAAGAAGAAGTCGTAATGATAATTTTGTGTCGTGTATTATTGGGAGCGAAATATTAATTTTCGATTGTTTTTTTTTGTCTTTCAAAAATTGTAATTTTATTTTTACCGAAAAAGTCATAAAATAAATTTTTTGAGTTTCAGGGTACCAGGAATATTCGAAAATAGAATTTATTAGTTTTTAAATAAAAACAATACTTTATCATCATGATGAGAATATAATGAGCTTTTTTTCAAAGATATTAAAAATTCTTATTTTGCATAGAAAAAAACGCTTATTTAGCAAGCTTTGTGAAAATTATTTTCCTAGAATAAGCATCAGGTTGGGTAAGTGTGAAAATAAGTCACCAAAGATTAGTAGAATAATATTGATTAAATTATTCGAGACCTTTATAAAATAAATGGAAAACGTGATGAATAGAAAACTTTTGCTTGTTCGAACAGTTTTGAGAAAAACAAGAATTAAAAAAAAATTTAATTCTGAGAGATCAATTGGCTCAAATTAAATATTCAAATTTAGGGTCCTCATGCGCTCCATTTTTCTAAATATCCATAGAAAATTTCAATTATTTTATAAATTTTGTACAAATTATTTTCCTTGTATTAGGATGAACTGGAGTATCTAAAAAAATTATTTTTTAGATTTTTTTCATAAGGACGATACTTAAATTACGCAACAGCTTAATAAGGGCGAGGATCAATATATTCTGTTATCATTTTTTATGGTCGGGCGGAAGGCGTCCTTCAATCATATACCTAATTTATGGAATTTCGCAAATAACACAAATAATTCCTTATTTTTTTACATAAGTTTAATGTAAATTTAAGTTCACGCGCCATAAAAACTTGAATTGTGATAAACCGATGTGGCCAACAACATTTTTTTCTAAAGTCAGGGAATTTTATTGATCAGGGAAAATAAAAAAAAATTATAAGGGAAAAATGAGGAGATTTTGAAAATAAAGTATTGCGTTCAACCTAATCTAATTTTATTGTTGGTAATTTATTTCCCAGATATTTATTCCTTTTTTGCAATTTTTTTCTTTTGAAGATTGTCTTTTCAGTTATATATTTAATTGCTTGTTTAAAAACTAAACCATTATGTTAAAAATAATCGCGCTTTTGGTTGAAAGTTTATATTTTTTATTGAAAATTCGTGTTATTTAGTTGAACATTTAAGTATCTTGGTGGAAAATGTACTTCTTACTTAAAACGCATATTCATCAATTCTTTCAGTTTCATATTTAAAAGAATTTGCAAAAAAACCAGACGATTTTTAAGTCAAAAACTAAAGGAAAATATTTTTTAATCTTTGAATCGAAAATTATTACAGTTATAACCGACCAAAAGTTGAAAAAAATTCGAAGGACTTTAGGAATTGTCAAGAAATCTTATAGTATTTCAAAAAATTATAAGTTCCTGATATAAACGATTATAATCAGAAGAAAATTTTTTTATATAATATTGTTTTAATTTAAATTTTTTTGCAACATAACTTGAAGAAGAGAGTATTTTTTTGTATATTTTCCAATATTGGAATACCTCTAATTAATGCTACTATTTTATGTAACTTAAGCGATTTCAACCATTATCCAGTTATTGATGAGCACCGGGAACGTCAAATAGAAAATAGCCATTTCTTCGTCATATTTGTTTATTTATAAAAAAATTAAGAAGCTAATTCGAAAATCAGACTGAAAAACTCTCGTAGAAATTTTATTAGCTTTTTTTCAATTTTTTTTTTTCAAAATCGGTAAAAATTTGTGGGTTGTACGTTATTCTGAACCAAACAAGTCATTTTTTTCTAATGTGCGTCTCCTTTAGGTACGACACCAAACACTATTTTTTTTAGAACAATCTTGTAGGGCATTAAAAAAGGCACATTTTTCTTTTCTTCACTTTTTTCCATATCGTGTGTTATTTGGCTTAAAATGTTGATTTTAGTGCGGTTTTTGGAATATTGTAAATTCTATAACTCTGGTAAATTTTGGTTTTATAGAATAAAGTCATTAGGATAAATTGTTCGTCTGTTTGAATTCTATAAACATCTGTACCGAAAAATTTTGTAAAAAAGTGGTCTCAAAAATTTTGAAAATACGCTCACATTTTGAATTTTTATCCGAAATGGCTGGCTAGCGAAATTGACCTTTATTTTAAGACACTACAAAAGTATACCAACGGTTAATCCAATCTGTCAATTCTTTCCAAAGTTATCGCGATAACAAACTAAAAATATACATACATTCATAAAAGCCTGTTTATCGGATTCAGGGGGTCTCAAAACGTAAACATTTGACAAAACCAAGGGGGGGGGGGGCAAATTTTACACAAATCTAATACATTCTCTTGATGAGAATGTAAAAATAAATGTTTGGAATGAAAGACTAATTTTCTATTAAAAAATATAATTTTTGAAAATATACATGACTTATCAACTAAAAATGATCAATGCTCAATAAAAATAGATCTTTGAAGAAAAATCCTTTTTAACCATAAAGATAAACTAATTTTCTACCAATGAAATAAACTTTTGACCAAAAAGATAAGTTTTTTAAGAGCAATCAGAAAAAAACAACACAAAACTAACGAAATACCACAGAAGACCGTTGATTCCTCAGCCAATGAGTTTTTCAGTTAATAGACACCAAAAATGTCATCCAAAATTTTGAATTTTCATGTAAAAATATAATATTTCGATAAAAGAGTTGAATTTTTAACAAAAAATTAAATTTTCAACTGGTTGATTATTTTTTCAACAAAATAGTGAAAATTTCTACAGAAATTGACTCTAACATAACTGTTGTACTTCCAACAAATTAATAACAGTTCTAACCAAATTTTAAAAATTCAACTACAAGTTCCAAGTTCATTTATTTAACATAATTGATAAGTATATTCCTTCCCTAAGTTTATCAAAGCTTACTCAGAGTAAACAACTAACAACTTTCAACTCAGAGAAATATGGGAAGTGATGAGAAAGGTACTAGGAGAAGTAAGAGAAATTAAAACTCACAACTCCCAGCCGACAACTCGCAACTCAAAGCACACTACTATATGTGAGGGAACTTAGTAGAGGAACTTTGAAGTTTTTTTAAGATTTTTTTTTTAAAGTAATAACTATTTTACTGATTCAAACTTTTTACACATGAATATTACCAGCAATTGCTACTAGAAAATAAAATTTTTTTTTTAATTTCATTGTAAATATGGCTGGTACGGCTGGCTGAAGTTAGCACTGCTAAAATCTGGTTGACAGGATATCTCCATTTCTAAGCGTCGGAAATAAAAAAATTCCCAATGTTAGTGAAGAGTACAGTTGTAGTTATGGCCGGAACCACAGAAATTAAAATACGAAAAAATAAAAAATGGCGGATTTGGAAATGTTGCAACTTTTTTTTACCATTAATTGTTTAAAAATGTGTTCAATATTAATCAGTAATAATTCCGGCAGTTGGGGCGACAAGTACACATGTGCAGAATAAGGTGTAAGAATTTTAGCCCGATCAGTCCAGTTTTTTTTTGTATTCATGTCAACCTCGTCGAAAAACGTTGTTCCGAGAAAAACGCGTTTAAGTTTTTGCATTTATGAATATGCTCGTTCAGCGCGCTCGAGACACTTGCATTATTTTGCATTTTTTGACATGTTCCTGAATTTTTCGTCTAAAATAACTACTTCCACAGAATGTCTATATATATTGAATACAAGAATTCGTCATTTTTGAAAAATCAATTTTTTGAAAAAAGTTCTTGTACTACTCCCTTAAAAAAATGAAGTAGTTAAATTACCAGTAAGAATAACTTTTAATGATATTAAACTAATTTTTAGTACCAAACTGAAAGATGATTTTCCACCTAGAAGGTCAATGATCTACGAACAAATCAAATTTCAACAGAAGTTGAATTACTAGTAAGAGAATGATGGCTAAGTAAGAAACAGATTTCAACAAAATACTTCAATTTTAAACCAAAAAAATAAATTTTCTATTTAAAAGGTAAATTTTAAACAAAATATAGAAGACCCAGCAGACCCCTAGCAAATTTCAAACCGAAATGTTTCCGGTTTGAATAGACTTAGCTCCATTTTTTTCTATTGTAGCCCAGAGTCTCGAAAAAATGGGTATTGTAAGAATATATATAAAAATTAATTGAGTATAATAAATATTTTGTAAAAAATAAGAAAACTTTTCTTTAAAAAATACTGCTGAAAAAACGTGCAACTAAAGACACGGATCTTTCAGTCACCCATTTGTACATTCGATACATGTGACCGGCCGCGAAGAAAGGGACCTTACGCGCTAAAGCTGAATTTTACAGTAGGGGCGATCGTAGCCGAGTCCGCAAGCAGGCATTGAGTAGTGGGGGAGGCTTCAACGAAAAGCACCACCACCACTTACCACTACATCTTTAGGCACTCATATCCGTGAGACAGTGGAGCTCACGGATACAGCGCATAACAGCTGTAGTTGTAAGTAGTGAAGATGGATTTCGTAAGCCTCGCGTTCGGTTTTCGACAACGTTTATCATGCCTATGTTTGCAGCTTAACAACAAAAAAAGTAATCAACTTAAAAAAATTCTGATTTTTGCAAATGAAAGAGCCACTCAACAACTATCGATTGGTGTAAAAACCTAAAAATCTATTTTTGGCGCGTAAGGTCCTTTTATTCGCGGACGGTCACATGTGCTTCTCCTCAACCATGAAGAAAGATTAAGTGCTTAAGGGCATGTGACACAGCTAAATACCTATATTACCGACCTCACTTTTTCAGTTCACTGAATGTTTTTTTAAACCTAAGAACTTTTTTTATGAATAAAATA
>NC_046663.1:6401254-6454252 GCF_010883055.1 Belonocnema kinseyi | reverse complement strand
TTACATCTTTTATTATTAAGCTTTGTACTTAAACGTAGTTTTCTTTCGGCTCTTGCATTTCTCAAAGTTTGAGACCGATATTTTATGTATAAAAAAGTTGGAGCGTTCAAAAAATGTCGAGGTTCAGAAAAAAGATAAAATAATTTTCAGTGAAGTTCCAACTAAAATGCAGTACCTAAACATACTTTATTGTACTCTAATACATTTTCCAAAGTTTCAGCTCGATATTTTATTTATAAAAAAAGTACTTAGGTTGAAAAAAACATTCAGTGAACTGAAAAAGTGAGGTCGGTAATATAGGTATTTAGCTGTGTCACATGCCCTTAACGTTCACTGCCTTTTCGACTCAACAACGGAGGCAGTCGTTTCCCAAGTGATAGAAACTCGTTACGTTCAGACCGTTCACTTACATTTTATCAAAGCGTTTAATCAGTTGGGGTTAATAAAGATCTTCAGCAATTGATTAAAGTAATTGATAAAGTTATCTATATATTAGAAATAGCTGATACACATTTATCATTGAAATAATTTCAATTGTCTAACGTTTACCGCTTTTACTACTTAATAACGAAGGCAACACCTTAAGTCGACGTCAAAAGTAAGCGAACCTCACTTTGAGAGCTCGCAACTCGTTAACAAAAAGTACCGAAAATTCTAGCCAGATACACGGATAAGCTTAAAAATTAAAAAAATGAAACTAGATGAATATTTCGCGAAATAATCCTTTACGAATATTTCGGAATTTAATAAGAGTGATTACCCTATAAAAAGTGTTAGAAAAAATATTCATTTCACAACAATAGGTAAGTCAGGAGGAAGGGAAGACGGACGTCCCTACATTATCCCTTCAAACTATTGACTTGTGGGTGAGCCAATATGTCCTTCCTTTTGAGGTACCAAATTTTAAGCCATAAAAAAACTTCCTATCATTATTTGTTTTCAAGATGATGTGTTTTTGGAAAACGATCTGTAATTAGTAAAAAAACGCAATATTTTGAAATTTTGAAAACTGCATTGTAATACAGGCACCTTAAAGAGCGTCTGTGCATTTTTCCAGATTTTTCAAGATGTCCTGCCAGTTTTTGGAAGCCTTGACAGTCGAGGCTTGAAAAAAGAGCTTTAAAGCCTTGCTTTTCGCCACGTTTTGTCAGCGCTATCGTTGAATTTGGTTAAGAATAACAATACGAATTTCGTTCAATTCGGAAGACTTTAAGCTTTACCGTATATCTAGCTAGAATTTTCTGTTATTTTTTTTTAGAACGTGTTGCCAACGCGCAAAGTGAGGGTCGCGTACTTTTCACGCCGAATTTAGTTAGTAATCAACGCCTATCATGGTCAGACAATCTATTTGTATTCTAGCGAACGCTATTTCATCCAAGCGAATGAAATTATAAATTCATTGCTAGAAAGAGAAAATCATTTAGTAGGGTTCTTTCATGAATATTAATCGGAACCTTTTACAAAATGCCTATCAAAAGCGATTAAAATCAATTCGTGGGTGATATTAATCGATCTCTGAGGGAAGGCATGATTAAATTAATGACTGAGTGTTTTGCCTTTGGCTAAAGTAGGGTTAAAAGTTCCGCGGAAAAAAAGTTCTACGTATTATAAAATGTTGCACTTTAATGTCATACATATATTTTTATGCAAAACCAAAATTTCATCTAAGATATTCTAAATGGAGAATCCTCCTTACCAGCTAGGTACAAAACACAGTATCTCAAAAGCGGTTGTGGCCCGGTCGAAAAGCACGGTACAGGATGGTATTCACACGAAATTTACACTATTAGAATTAGACGAAAAGGATACATTAGTGAATTTATTGATCTTGAAGTGATTTTCAGATCAGGAGCTCAAGCTGCCCTCGAATGCAAATTTCTCAGCATAGAACAACTTTGAACCCTTTTGAATAATCGGGCTTCTAAAGAATTAAAGGGTGGCTTGCCAGATAGTATTTCAGGTTTCGTAGGAATATGTAACTCTTCAAGTTTGGACAATTCTTCAAAAGCCGAACTTGATTACGTAACAAGACAACAACTGCCTCGTTACACAAGCTATTATCTAAAATCAAATTACTATCAGGTTGGTTATTCAGGGTCAATGGACCGTAAACTCAATTCGCATGTTTAGTTCGCGACAGCTCCTAATTCATACAAAAACTGGGATCAGAAACCCTACCGCCCAGACATAATAAAATTTCAATTTTTTTCATCGGGAGGTTCAAATTATGCTAGTGAAAGCAAACCACAATTTTCAGCGAATTATAGTTCTCCTAGACGAAATAATTATACGCCGCACAATTCGTATCATCAATATCCATATAACATAATACCGAATAATATATATTCTAACTCCAATTACTCTAGAGGAGGAAGTTACACTCCGCCCTGTTCGCAATCGCCTAAACCAACCAACAACGAACTTTAAACTACAATGTCGCTCGCCGCAGAAACGCATCGACGGTCGAGATGAATAGAGGTTTTGCGATATCATTGTGCGATATCTTTTTCTCCGTGTACTAGGCAAAATCCATCGAATGATATACAATCCAGGATTGCTCTAAAACAAATAACTGACTATGAAGGGAGAGGATCAACAAAAAATAACATAAAAACAAGATTGCGTCAGGTAGTCCCATTGGAGGTACTGAACAATAAGTTATAATTCAATTAGTTTTATTTTGTATCAATAGTTAGGATTTTTCATTTTTTCTACCTCGCTATGTTAATTAATAGCTGCTTTAAGCTCTTTCTTTACATTCCAACTTTTCCTCTGTGAGTAGGCGTGTATGTGCTTGTATAGTTTTGCCTTACTAAACATTGATGATCATTCTGATAATCAAATTTCAAATATGAGCAGGATTTATTTATCTACCTTTAAAGGTCTATCCCGACCAGGGCAAAAATTTTTGGAATATATCTTTTACAAATTCCTCATGAATATCTTCTCCTCGAAGACCGTTAATCGAGAATTAGGGAAAATTTATCGGTATCTGACGTTAATCGAAACGCACAATAACTCTTAACCGATTTTCTGGATCCTCATGAAGTTTACCATGCAAAACTTGTATTTATTCAGTTTCAGTCAACGCCAGGAGGCGCTTAAAAGGTTGCAATGCCTTAGATACGGAATTTTTTTAACACATGATAGCAGCATACATCTCTTCTTTCTTCCCGACTACTATTGACACTCTCCACTTTTCCAAATTGACACCCCTTCCCTCTAATTGGGCAAACTTCGAAAATAGGCTGCTCCTACGCCTCGGTCACGGATGTGATTCGCAGATCAATTTTCAAATTATGGAGCTGATCAGTACGATCGAGTACGATCAGACTGAAAATCTAATCCCTTCTTGATTTAGTGTTGTCAAAGCCGAGACTCGAATAATCGATTTCGCAAATCTGTCAAGCTCGTCAAACAATTCTATTTCGTTGGTCAAAATAAGAAGCAGAAGCAGCTTAGCAAGTGTCTTTCAGCAGCCAGGTAGTTTCCTGATAACAATCTATAAATGAGTCAAATTTTAAGTTTAATAAATTGCAGTCTTGTACTCCAAAATGTTTGCTTTCTGATTTATGTACTGATTTCTTCTTTTCATTCTAATCTTTTTTGTCATGCAATAATTTTCATTATAAGCAAACTTGCAGGTGGCTTTCTTTCTTCAAAACGGGCAAGATCCCACAGAAATTCTTACTCGGCCGCTCTAAAACGGATTTTAATAAATCAGTTTGAATAACTGAACTAAGCGTCGCTTCTGCGACGTAATATACATTCTGAAAATCAACTATGTTGTGGGGAATTGAGCCTTTTCTAAAAGAGAAGTTTTTTAGTCAAAATAATGTGTTTATTGACAATTTTTTTTTTAAATAAAAATTACGTATTCTATTTTTGCGCAAACATGAATTTTTATAATTTATGAATTCAACTATGTGGTTGAAAGTTCTAAAAAGTAAACAATTTCGTTAAACATTTAGTTGGCTGAAACTCAACTTTTATGTTGAATCTTCATATTTTTCGCTTAGAAATTTAACTATTTTGTATAAAAAATGTGTCTATTTTTTCAGTTGAATATTTCAATATAAAATTCACTGCGAGGCGGTGCGTCGCAGTAAATTAATGATAAATTGTACAGCCTATTTAGATTTGGTACGCTGAATTTTTTCCTGGATCTTCACCAAAAATTTGTAAACATTAATACGAAATTTTTGTATTCATTTCCACCTCCATTTTCTTTGTTCATGTTTTGAAATTAAAAATTAAAATAATCATAGGTCAAATATTACGCCAGTGGCGTGTCCTCAAATCTATATAATGCAACCGGAATTGAGAACTAATTATTTTAAATCTGATAAACACGATGAATGCTTATCAAATGTACGAGTATCCCTGCTAAGATAAATAATGTAAAAATTATAATCAGCGATAAATATTTTTCGTCGCAGGGATTTGAAAAAAGGGCTTCTGCTGGCCACGTAGGTTTTGTGTAAACAGGTATTTCAGAAATAGTGTCACGTACCGAGCAAATAGACTAGGGTAGAATGGAAATTTGGAAAGAGGGCTAAATTGTTGGTTATGTGCGGGTAGTGAGGCCTGGAAAATTTATGCTTGTTTTTGGGTACGTTGTGACTGATCAGTTCTCGGAGAACTGTGTCAGTTTGAATTTTTTTGAATGATTGAGTGCTAGGTAGAATCACAAAAGATTTATTATCAAGGTTACAGAGAAGATAAATAGTGACAAAATATTGACTTACATCCTTTCTGTTTAAGAAAGGGAAAGAAAGAGTTGTTTTGGCGATTGGATCTCCGTTGTTATCGCAAGGCAGCGACGAAAACCTACCGGATGTTTGTTTTGTGAAAACAATGCATAAGTAAGTTTCACTAGCGGTAGTGCGATACAAGGCCCTAAAAAACTGCCCAATCTACTCTTGAGTTCTTGTCAAGAACGTTAACACCGCAGAATTCATTCGAAAACGACTCAATTAACGTCCACCGAAAGTCTCAGCTGACGGGACTTTATTACAAGACTAGAACAAGTTAAATAGTGGAAGTGTGTAGTTCGAAGAAAGCATTATCACTGCTTAAGACAAATGACAAAGATACAGGGAATAATCGGGGTTTATATACCAGGTGTATACATATGAAACCGGTATTTTTTCAAGAAAAAAACACATTTATTTCAAGAGAATGATAACAGATATTTTATTCAAAGTATGCGCCCTCGCTGGCTACACATTTTGCCCACCTCTCAGGCAATTTATGGATACCTTTCCAAAAAAAGTCTTCGTTTTTCGAAGCAAACCAGTCATCGAGCCATTTTCCAACATTTTCGTAAGAAGTGAAGCGCTGTTCGCTGAGTGCGTGCCCCATCGATGCAAATAAGTGGTAGTCGGATGGATCCAAGTCTGGTGAGTAAGCGGGGTGGGGTAGCAGTTGCCAGCTGTACGACTCAACCAATTCCCGAGTCAGTTTTGTCCGGTGTGCTGGTGCATTGTCATCGAGGCTCAACATTTCGGAATTAACTCCCGATATTAAGAATTACCTTGGGTGAATATTTATTTCAAGTAATATTAGATCGAAATAATTATTTACTTTAATTGATGTTAATATTACACGATAGCGCAAGTATAAGATAGGCTGATTTAGACCTTTCTAGAACTGCTGGCCAATATGTTTTGAATGTTGTGTTTGTTGGGAATTCTTTTTTTCTATGACGCATTACACCTTCTGTTACCTTTTGTAAGTCATTTTTATCTGCTATGAATGCAGCTCTGTATATACAAGGGAGTTGATGACTGATTATTTTTGATATGGGTGGTGGTGGAAGGAGGCATGTAGGTGTCTGTTTGAATGGGTGGGTTTTTTGTAAACTTCATATCCTGATGTGTTATCGGATCTTTTGTAAACTAATATGTCCAAGAAATGAAATTGTCCGTTTTGTTCAATTTCCATGGTGAACTGGATATTAGGATGGAATCGATTGATAAGATCGAAATACTCATTTAGTTTGTCTTGTAGATGTCGCAAAATGACTAAAGTTTCGTCAACGTAACGGAACTAACATTTCGGTTTATGCTTGGATTGGCTAAAGATTTTAGTTTCTAGATGTTCCATAAAGATGTTATCTATTACAGGTGAGATAAGGGATCCCGTTATTACTCCTTTGAGGTTTGTTCGTAGAATTGGTTAGTGAATAGAAGTAAGTATTACTGAGAAAATATTCTATCAAAGGTATGAGCTCGGAAGGGAAGTTTGTAAAATATTTAATAATATCAATTGTATGAGAGATTGGTACTTTCGTAAAGAGAAATACTATGTCGAAACTCACTATGATGTCTTAGGTCTGAATATAAATCTGTTGTATCTTTTTATAAAGTCAAATGAGTTTTGGACGTAAGTGATAGAGTTTCCTCTGAAAGGATTTAGTTTCATGGCGAGGAAGGATGCTAAGTTGTAAGTTGCTGAGTTCATTGCGCTGACAATCGGTCTGAGTAGAATGTTATTTTTATGAATTTCTAGGTGCCCGTTAAGTCTTGAGGAGATAGGATTCGTCGGTATTAATTTAGATATTGTTTTGGTGTCAGGTTTATGTCCTCAGAAAATCCCAAAAGAAGAAATCATCAGCAATTTGGAATCCACAATATATATTCTTCCACCTGAAAAAGCGAATGACATACGACGTAGGATAGCCAACATTTTACGCCAAGCTCAATTTTTCTCCTTAAACTCAACAAAACAAGAGGAAACCGCAATTAAAGAACTTAATCTGAATAAAAACCCGCAGACAAAAGCAAAAAACAGTAATAATAAATAAAGAAGACTATAACAACGAAATCATGGACCTTCTTACGGACGATACATACACGAAACTTAACAAGGAACCGAAAAAACCATAGTCTGTAAAACAATTACCCTGTTCGAAGACTCTGAATTTGACAGCAAAACAATATCTTAATTATAACCTACTAATCCCATCTCTCCAAGACTTTACTTTATCAACTAACAACTTAGCACGCTTCATCGCTACAAAACCAAATCCTTTTACAGGAAACTGTATCAATAACGTCCAAATCTTATTTATATTTATAAAAAAAAATACAACAGATTCACATTCACACCCGAAGATACCATTGTGAGTTTCGCGATAGTATCTCTCTTCACGTAAGTACCAGTCTCTGATACAATTGAAATTATTGCATCTTTTTCAAAATTTTCTTCCGAGCTGGTACCTTTGATAGAACACTGTCCCCAATCTCATCTGAAATAGCTAATATCTTTATGGAACATGTAGGACTTAAAATCTTCAACTTGATAAGTTTTTCGATTTCATCAATCACTCAGTGTCCCCAATCTTGGAAACTTTTTAAACTGCGCTTGCGTCGCGCCTACAACCTGATTGGTCATTGATAGCGCGCTGATTTTAAATTATAGAGTCAGATTTAATATTTATAATAAAAAATTATTGAGAAATACCTAACTAGAACTTTTGTGATCCTAAAATGAGATTTTGGAGTGACAGATACAAAAAATTTGATATAAATGAAATGGAAGTTATGAATTCTGAGTTCAGAGAAATAAATCATTTCTGTTCGTCCCAGTGATCAATCTCCTCTCTGCCGAGTTTTAAAATAAAACTTTTGTTTTTTCCGATGAGTTGAATTAAAATAAAATCACTGAAATTACCAAAAATGAATTAATAATAATTAATTACTGCAATGATAAATGTTATATCACACATTTTTTTAATAACTTGAAGAAAATCTAAATCCCACTTACTAATTAATTATTGTATAAATATTATGAAGTACATACTATTGTATAGAATATAATAAAATCATATTTATATGCTTTTATAACTAATATTCTTTGCCCAAAACTAAAACTTTCTATTACCTTTTTATTGAAATTTTTAAACATTTAAAATGCTAAATTCAAGAAAAATTTTTTTTTCTAAAGTCAGAATTATGAACGTTCTTTGCATGAAAATCACATTATTTTTTTATCTATTACTCCAAAATTCTAACTTAGGATTAGCAAATTACTTTGGATGCATTTTTCAATCATTATTTTCATGAATATTAAATCTGAATGTTTATATAATTCAAAATTAGCGCACTAAAAGTGACCAATCAGGTTGTCGGCGCGACGGGAGCGTAGTTTGAAAAGCTCTTAGGATTGGGGACACTACAATCGCATGGATCCTAATTTCCAGTTCACCATGGAAATTAGTTTAGAAAATATCTGATAACACATTAGGACATAAGGTTTACCAAAAAGCACTTATACAAACAAATACCGATATGCCTCCCGCCACCACCCCGCATCTAAAAATCAATTCGTCATGAACTCCCTTGGATACAGAGCTGTATCCATAACCGATAAAGATAACTTACAAAAGGTCACAGAAGGTCGATGGTATCACAAGAAAAATAGGAAGAATTCTCAACAAACAAAATATCCAAATTTTATTTGAACCACCTGCGAAAATTGGACAACTACTAAATAACCTCAAAGACAAAAGGGCACTCCTCGGTGATCCAGAAGTATATAGAATCCTTTATTCTTGAGGCAAAGTGTTTTTTTGGAGAAACCGGGAGAGCGGTGAGCCAACGTATAGAGGAAGATGAGAGTAAAATCAGGCTGAAACATTTCACGCAGTCAGCAATAGCTGAGCATTATTTCGAAATGGGACATAACATTTTATTTGATACATAAGAACAACATAACCTCATACCTCAGATTGAGGTCAGCCCTGAAGAAGTGAACTGCAATTTTCACGAAACTTCGGGAAATTGGTAGTTTTTTACACGATTAGAACCCGAAATATCTCATTTTAACACACATAAAAATTATTAAAATTTGTAGTAATTGAAAAGTTTAAATGTTTTTAGTAACAATCCTGGTGGTCTAGTTATTGAGAGTCCATGTGTTTCAAAGAAGTTTGCTTAAGAACTGAAATTTTAAATACCCGCTGGTTTTTTCAAAGACTTCGACATGCTTATAATTAATGCTGGTAGTCTAGGTATTAAAAGTAAAACCTTCCCAGGAAGTTTGGTTAGGAACTTAAATAAAGATACCCGCATGATTTTAAAAAGCGTTCTTCGCACTAAAAATGAATCTTGTTAGTTCCCGTATTAAAATAAATATTCCCCAACGAAATTTAGTTAGTAACTGAAATCAAAGTTACTTAAATAATTTTGCAAAGAACTCGTCTTACTGAAAATTCCCAAACAATGTCGGTTGACAATTGAAAATGTAGGCTCCCTGATGCTTTTTTAAGGGTCTTGCCGTACAAAAATTATTCCTGGTTGTCCAGGTATGAAAAATATATGTTCCCCAACAATGTTCTCTTCAGAATTGAAATTTAACATGCATGAATGATATTCAAACAGTCGGGTCTTACTATAAATTGATCGTGGTTGTCAATGTATTAGAAATAGACCTTCCCCGATAAATTTTAATTGAAAATTAAAATTTTAAATACCTGGATGATATTAGAAAGGTCCCTTTGTACTAAAAATAACTTCTGGTAGTCCATGTATTTAAAATGCATCTTCGCCGAGGAAGCTTGGTGGAGAAGTCAAATAGACTAATTTTTAGTATGACGACACCTTTTTAAAATCATCCACGTATTTGCAATTTTCATTCTCAATCAAATTTCCTCGAGCAAGATGTATATTTAATACCTAGACTACCGGGATTCACTTTAAGTACAAGTCCTTTTTGAAATTCTGCGGGTATCTTAAATCTTAGTTCCTTTCAAAACTTCCTCGGGGAGGATTTACTTTTAATAAGTGGATTACCACCGTTAATTATTAGCGAGGCATTTGAAACAACTAGCGGGATTTTAAAATTTCAGTTCTTAATCAAAATTATTTGAAAAAGATGTACTCTGAATATTTTGATTATCACAACTGTTATTTAGAATAGAAAAATTTTTCAATTACTACACTTTTAAGACATTTGCTATTTTCGGCATCTGTTGCATCATTTTGAAAAAAATTAACGTCACTTACCGGGCTTCGGATTATTTAATAATCGGTTAGTACTTTTCTATTTTGCATTGCATGGTGAAATACGTACGCCCTGAAGATGCCAATTTTTGGAGTAAATTATGTTTCAAGAATTCACTTTTTGGTATATCGATACCCTACCTTGATATAAGAATGATATATATTAATGTCTGATTATAGATGATGAGTTTTCACATTGTTTCTAATATTTTATGATGTTTTGTGATCTTATGTTTGTGCATTTGATGCTATTTCCAAATGCTAATTTCACAAGTAAGTTTTTCAAATATTACAAAATTTATATACTAAAAGCACTGAGTGCTGAATTATGACAATCTTAAATCCGGGATTTATAATATGCAGCTGAAATATTAGATCTGGTGAGAGTGTTTTGAAGAATTTGAAAATATTGATTAGATGCGTTTTTATATTTTTACGTACAGTAATATATGTTACATATTGAATTAAAATTTATGAAAATAATATTGACAAGTCTGTTGTTAAGAATTTAGAGTCTACAACCTCAAAATTAAATTCATATTGAACTGCAGACTGGTGGATGGACCAGGAATTCGGGAAATAACCAGAAATTCTTTTAGATCAGGAAAAGCCTGGAAATAAAAGTGAATTAAATTTTCACAAGGTTGTAACCGGGTTAAAAAAACCTACTTTTACTTAATCGTTTATTGAAAGATATCTGACAAATTAACAGAATTTCTTGTTTAAATCAGTGAAGTTTCGAGATGATCGTAAATATAGGTATTTTTAAGTCGATATACCGTTGATGTCGATATTTTAATGCTAGATATATTGATATTTAAAATGTCGATATTTTCATTTTGATTGTTTATTAATGCGAGCGTGAGTGATTCCTTGGTGGGCGATTTATGTCATAGGAATAGGAAGTTCCCTCACCATGAACATTATGGCCATGAGCGCCTCCAGAACTAGGACCTGCCCAACCAGAACTAGGACCTGCCCCACCATAACTAGGACCTTCCCAACCAGAACTAGGACCTGCCCCACCAGAACTAGGATCTGCCCCACCAGAACTAGGACCTGCCCCACCAGAAGAGGGTCCGGGTCCGGGAAGATCTAACACTGCCAAGGCAGGTAGAAGTGATTCGGCATCCACGTTGTACTCTCTCGTCGGCACTCCTCTAATCGGCACATGCGGCATTCCGCTCACATGAAGGCCATGAATAGCGTAAATACAACCACCTTCGTCGTTTGGCGGAGGATATCGATTAGGTTCTTTGATTTCATAACTTATTGTTGATACATATAAAACCTGCCAGTTGGGACCTCCGAAAGTACATCCTCCGACTTGGTTTGCAGGTATAGGTATAAATTGACCCGGAGTTTGGGTAAATGGATCAAATTCTTGGACCTAAGAAAAAGTGCAAAAGTTTCTTTTTATTCGAAATTTCATTTTTGGATATATAATTAAAGAGAGTCAATCCTTACTCCACCATCACCAAGAAGAGGTATCCAGAGCCAATTTCTCGAATCAATTGCTATACGACCCGGTTTGCCATGTATGTATGGAAAACTTGCCATCGGAAACAAGAGGCGTCTTCTTTCTAAAACAAAAAATGATTTCATTACGATTTAAATGATAAAAAAATACAATTTCACTCAATTTATTTTAACCTTCGAGTACACACTGGGTCATTTTTCCGTATTCCTCAATCGTCATTGAAAATCGATTGAAATATAAAAAGGGTCATTGAGACCCATGTTTGTATTAGACGTCGAATTTACTAAAATTTGGATTTTTCGTTCCCATCACTTATAAATTTTTGCTAGTGAAAAAAGTGCAAAAAACTTTTTTTAAAGTTTGCGCAAGGACACACGATGACAACTAGAGAAAAGAGTAAAATATCAACTGTGTGCTCGCAAAGTAGACAGGAAGACAAAGGTACAGTGTCCATCTTGCCAGCGACTAATGTGCGATAACCATCACGCGTATATGTGCAACGATTTTGCTGGTTATAAATAAGTATGAGTAACTACATCTTTGTGCAAGAACTTTTTTTAAATTTTATAGTGGAAAAATTAGTTTCACTTCATGTATGTGAAAGAATCACTATTTTTTAAACCTTACAGATCATCTTTATCAGTGCGCGAAATAAATACCTTCACTTTAAGACATACCTCAGAGTATACGTTTAAATTTTGGTAAGTGAAAAAGTCCAGTATTTTTAATGTTATAAACAACCGAAAAGTAAACAGGGTCAGTTTAACCCAGTGTGTAGGAGATGTTCGAAAAAAATAGGTGTGTACTCGAAGGGTTATTTAAAGGATGTTTTAACTACTCGATGAAATATTTTTATAATTTGTTTTCATTTCATCGCTTCTGATTAAAATCTGGTCTTTTTGGTTTAAAAATTCATGCGTGATCGTACAAGTATCATATTTTTAATGTAAATGCAACTGTTTGATTGCAACGTAATTCAATTTAGATGAAAATTCTACAGTTTTGCTGAAAATTTGTGTTTTTGGTTAAAAGTTAGTTTTTCTAAATCAGTTATTTTCTTGTAGAATATACAGTGAAACCCTTCAATAGATTTCATATCAACAGCCCTCCCGAAAATTGACGTTGTCACTTAGGCGTGAACAAGCAAAAGCGGAGCGGGCTATAATGAGTTAGTTCCCACCCACCTACGGCCCCAAAATCAGCGTTATAGAAGAGTTTCACTGTAAATCATTTTCGTGGAAAACTTGTATTTTTTTGCCAATAAATTCACGCGTAATCATGGAAATGCTAATATTTTTAAAATAAATAAAACTGTTTGATTGAATGCGTTATTTGAGTGGGTTCAAAATTAAACAATTTTGTTGAAAAATCTTTTCCTTAGAATTCAAGATTTATTATTTTTCTTTTTGGTTAAAATTGAAACTCTTGACTTAAAAATTCATTTACTTTTCTCAAAAATTAAATTTTGTGAACAAAATTTTAATAATTCCATTTTTTGTTGAAAATCCATCATTTTCTCTTAAAGATTCTACTGTTTGATACTTTATTTACAAATAATATGTAAGATTCAAATTTTTTATTAAAAAATTAATTCTATAATTTAAAACTTTGTCAATTTGAAAGAAAATTTAACTATCAGATTCAAAATTATTTTTATTTTTTTGAAAATTAACTTTTTTAACGGAAAATTTCTGTAATAAATATATACGTTAGGAACTTTTTTCGTCAAAAATGTTAATTGAAAAAAACATGTTATAAATGAAATAAAATGTTAATGATATGTTAAGTTTGAAATTGATTTATTTGGTTAAAACTGAACTATTTGTTTGAATTTTTGATTTGTACGGCAAAAAATTATCCTTCTTATTTTTAAATTCATCTATTAAGTTGAAAATGAACTATTGTGTTAAAAATTTGTGTGTTTCTTGAAAATTCGTTTTGCTAATTCAACATAATTTTTTAATTGCAAATATAACAAATTCATTTTTGGTGAAAAGAGGATCTTTATTTGCAAAGATTCAACTGTTTGTGTTTAAATTTACACATTTTGTTAAGAATTTAGCTTCTCAGATAGAAAATTGTTCATTGCCGATTAAAATTAATATTTTTTTGTTTAACAATTCACTGTTAACGTAGAAATTTAATATTTCGTAGCCAAAATGGCAACTATTTCATTAGCTTCAAAACTTACCTCTTCGGTTGAAAATTCGTTCATTTATGTGAAAATATATATCTCTTTCAGTACAAGTTCAATCCTTTTTGTTGAAAATTTAACTGTTTTGTTTAAAAATTGTTCACTTGAAAATTTATCATTAAACTTAAAAATTAAATTTATGGTTTAAAATGTACGTTTTCGAGATAAACTGTCATGTAATTTTTTAAAATTTAGTCTTTTTGCGTATAAAGTGGTCTGTAAATTATATTTTCATAATTTTAAAACTGCTTAAATTAAACTCATTACAATTTTCTAATAGCTGTAAAATCAATATGTTTTAGTTAAAATTTCATTTTTTTTAAACTCGTACTCTTTGGTTTTAACATTCATATTTTTTGGGTAAATTAGTGCACTTTTTGCATTCAATTCTGTTTTCAGTTTTAAAACTCAATTGGTTTGTTGATAGTTAATCTGTGGATAGGGAATTTCAGTATATAATTTTTGACTGAGACGGAAATTTTTGTTTAAAATACATACCATAAGTTTTAGCGTGCCACTTAAAAATGTAGCTCAAGATTGTACGTGCCCGAGTTTCGGCGAAATAGAAGTTAAACGGAGGTTGACGTCCTGCTATTCCAGGCGGAGGAGGGGCCCACACGAATCCACCACTAACCGAACTAAGTTCCCACAAACGTAGTTCAACATGCATTTTATAATCCGAAAGGTACAAGCCTGCCGTATTGCTGAGACTTGTAACTTCGTTCGTCGTAACTGCAATATAATATACAATTTTAAATATAATAAGTTAACAAAGGTTGAACAACTCTAGTAATGTGCTGGATCGATCGGCTATCCAAAACAATAATCCGTTGTAATTTAATTATTATTTGTGGCAATTACAGTCTCCTGAAACAATCCACTTCCTAGTCGGAGTGAGTCGCTTGAAATTTAAAGTAATCCACTTGAATATTAAGTTATCTCATAAATAGTTTATATTGCATATGCAATGATATATATTTATATGAGAGTGATCCACACAGTTCTTAACTTAGAAAGTATTTAGATAACACAGGACCGAAAAATGAAATCGAAAAGTCTTCTCAGCAAACTAAGTGGATTGTACGTTTTCGGGTGCTCTAATGGCGAATTACTGGCCCCTATGACTCCTTCACGTCATAATCAAGGTCATTTGAAGGTCAATTTCGTTGAATTGAAAAATATCATCTTCTTGATGTCAGATTCTGAAAGAGCGAACAATTTTACGTTCGGATATATTTTTACATACGGGTGTCCCAGTGACCTCCAGAGGTCATATGAAGGTTAAAAATATTCTTAAAAATATGAAGGAGAAATCGATTATTTTAAGTTCCCTGAAAAGTATCTCTTCGCGGTAGTTGAATACAGAAGAAATAACATTCACATTCAATTGCAGAAATTGCTGTAATTCTGGCCTCTATGTACCACTTTGATAAGTTTCCAAAACTCTCTGAAAATAAGATTAATAAAGGAGTATTTGATGGCCGACAGTAGTTAATGCCAGCGTATTTACGACCTTCTTATGACCTTTAGAGGTTACTGAGACCCGTGGGTCAAAATATATCCGAACGTAAAATTTCCCGCTCTTTCAGAATCTGAGCACAAAAAGATTATTTCTCAAAAATTAACCAAGTTGACCTTCGAATGACCTTGATCCAGACATATAGGGCTATAGGGGCTACGGATTTGTGATCAGCACACCCGAGAACGCATTTTATAAAGATCATTACCTCGATATAACCAAACCATGGCAACCTACTAGGTTGAGAAGTTCTGAAGAACGTCCTTAACCTTCCTGTGACCTCTAGAGGCCACTGGCACACGTGGGTGAAAATATATTTGAACGTGAAGTTTCTCGCGCTTTCAGAATCTGAGCTCAAAAAGATAATATCTTACAAATCAACGAAGTTTACCTTCGGATGACCTTGACCCTGACGTTTAGGGCTCATAGGGGCCGCGGATTCATGATTGGCGCACCCGAAAACGTATAGTTGACTTGGTTTGGTCGAAGGAATTTTTTATTTCATTTTGTCGTCCTGTGTTATTAACTAATCAGACCAGAGGTTTAGGAAGAGCTTCTTTGGATGGTTAAGACGAATTAATATGTACGAATAATGCATAAGGCTCTGATAATACGACCTACTCTTCCGCTATGGCTCGGATAAGACGGGTATATTATTTTTTTTCAGCCTGGGATAATCAGAAACTAGGCTAAAGCGAGCTCAGATAAGCGAGGTTCTACTGTAATCCACATCTTTGAGTAACACTTCTTATTGGAGCAATCCTTTTTCAATCAAAAGTACCTTGACTTCATTCAGTAAAAGTTATTTCTAAACAAGATTTTATCGGCAAATCGAAATTTCTTAGGTACACTGAAATTTTGTATCTAGAACTCGTAACAATGTCTTAACGGAAAAACCTTCCAACCATTCGTCTAAAACTCTAGATTTTTTCTGTTCTCCGATAATAAATGAGAAGATGTCGACACAAACCAATTCCTAATCAATAATTTTATAGGAAATATAAGGGGTACTATCACAAATGATTATTTTGATTATTTTTCACAGGCATTTAAATGCATAGTACAAATTTAACTTTTTTATTTCTATTTCAAATATTAAAAACAATTTCCCGACAGAAAATTATCGAATGATGAAATGACCGAACAAAAAAAGTCCAGATTTTAAACATTTAAAGAAATATTGCATTTGTTAAATATTATCTATTTTCAATGGAAAAAACAAGTATTTTCATTAAAGCTATTTTTTTAATAATTAAAATTTTATAAGATAATTTTTGGAATTTAAAGTAACAATCATTGAAAACAATGTATTTCCAAATGATAAATTTTCTGTAAAAGTGTGCACAGTATGAAAAAAATTACAAAAAATGTTCTTACAAATCTATTTGTTAATTGGAAACAAATTTTGAAAACCCTTTGAAATAAATCAGTACTGATTTAAATCGCTCGAAGTTTGTTTAAAAAATGTTATTTATTTTTGCGAAAATTAGGGAGAAATTTCTTTTTTCGTTCGAGGAGTTCGCGTTTTCAAATTTATCTCTTTATGCGATTTTCATACCATTATTGTGATTTCAAATTCAATAAATAATTTTCATATACTTTAAACATTGATCAAAATCTTCTTTGATACAGATATTTGATCATTGTGTTTTAAATAAATAAATAATATTTATTAACAAAAAAAAACATTTTTTAAAGTGCTATAATTCAGGAATTGAGAAACTCGGAAATTTTTCGCAGGAAATCTATTATTTGGGAATCTTACAGAGTCGGAAATTTTTATTTTCGAGATATTTTCAAAACTTAAAGCACTTATGCATTTCTATAAATGTCTGGTATTTAATTTGATCAAAATCGCATTTTTTCATAGATAAAATATAATAATTATGGTAGTATTTTTTATTGGTATTAAACTAAATATTAATATAATATAATAGGCAGAACTCAAGAGTACTAATAAAAAGGTTTAATTTAACTAAGAATGTTATTTATTTTATACAAGCAAATGTTTCTTGAATTATGTAACATTTTCTAATTTTTAAAAGTAATTACTTTTTGCAATTATGAATGCAGTAACATTTTTCATGTGGATTATTTTTATTAAAAAATTAACTGACATTTATCCATTTACAATTTAACTATTGAACTCTCATTCCCAGAAAGTATTGTTTGTTTCTCCAGGTTTTAACTACAATTGAATTCTTTTTGAAATGTACATTAATATTATTTTGCCGCATTCTGCTACTATATTAAAAAGATAAAAGTTTTTAAAAGTACAGAGATGCAAGCTTTTAAAACTTTAATTTCTTGAGAAAAAATATTTAACACAAAACGCCTTAATAATTTTTAAAATAGTTTTTCTTAAATATTGATTTAATTTCAAATCATCTAAGTACATTTTAAAAATTATTTATTGTTCTAAACATATTTGTGGGTGGTTATCGTCATTAAAACATTTGAAACATAACGTTTTTCAAATACCAGGGCAATAGATAACGATACATTACAATTATGTAAACAAATTAATCGAAAAGTGTCTGCATGATAATTGTTTCTCAATAATTTTACTATTTTGTAAAAAAAATTAATGGCTGGAGGAGCATTAAAAAACATTATTTAACATATTTATAATGCGAAACATAAAAAAATAAAAGAAAATGTCGATAAAAAGATTTGAACTGACGGCAACGTGGTCGTTAGATAGGCCCTTTACCACTGGACAGGTGGAGCGTTGTCGGGACAGAAGTATAATTATTTTTGACGTGCTATCAATTGACGACAGCTTAACCAAAAAGTAAATGTTGCAGAGGAGGCATTACTTTTGTAAGTTCGAAAGTAGCAGATAAATGAAAACAGTTTTTATGAGATCGTACTCAGCGTAGCATCTTAGGTTTAAGCTAGTCGCACAAGAAAATCCGTTTAGTGCCCTGGAGACGTCTCACGAACGTGCCGTCTGTGCACAGACCCATAAAACCAACCAATCGCGTGTAACTTGAAGTGCTGCTGCGGTTTGTGGCAGTGATTGCTCAAGGGCGGTGCCAGATGCTCTAGATAACGATGTACTTGCGTCGTCCCTGCTCAGGTGGAAGAAGCACGACAGATTGTATGCGATTGGTTGTCTTTATTGGCTTGTACGCGGACGGCACGTACGTGAGACGTATTTAGCACATTCTAAAGGAATTTTTGTACAAGCACCTTTAGGGATATCGCGTGAGACTTTAAGCGAGCGGTGCTTGCATTCGATTCTCGGCGATTGCAGATATTTTCATAAAGTGCATGTTTATCATTCGTTTATGAGTAATAAGTCTTCACTAACCAAAGATATGAGTTAAGTTTAGAACAATGTATAAAGTATACTTGAAAACTTAATTTTAATAAAAACACAAGAAAATGAAGTAGTATTTGTGTCAGAGATTAAAGAAGGGTGTAAAATCTTTAGGTTTAACTTCTGGAAAACAAATGTATTTTGCAATTGAATCAATATTTACGGTATTTAAATCTAGAATTTTTGTTATTAGATAATGGCAGTGTACTATACAGTTGAAAATTTTTACTGTTGCAAAGACAACATCGCACTCCAGAATTAAGAGCATGATGCTCTTCCTCATCTAGGATGATGACGTCGTCATGGCGAAAGCGATTGCAAGGGGAAAGGGTGCTGCTAGACGAGGCAGCTGGAGCTTCATATCGTCTGAAGTTATCCAGGCGGCCCGAAGAAGCGGCGGAAGAAGGCGAGGGCCGGACGAAGTAGACCTTTAAGGAGTCCGGAAGGAAGAAAACCGAGCCTTAGGATTGTGGGAGGTAGAGGAGGAGGAGGGTCGGAGGTCTTCCACCTGTGGGAAGCCAGAAGCCTGAAGGCCGTCGCGGAGGGGGCCAAGCGACGGCGGACTCAGGTGCGCTTGTCGGGACGGGGATTTCTTGATTTGCCAGGCATTGTCTGGGAAGGACGAGCAGGAAGAGGAAAAGAGAGAGCAGGGAATCGGGGCCGCAAGAACGGTGTATCGCTCCCCGAAGAATTTAGCAGAGGGATGCGGGGCTGCTATAAGCTTACCGGCCCTTTAGTGGACAGGAAAAGAGAGAGGGCGGGGCTGATAGGAGCGTACCGATCCAGAAGGATTACAGTGATAGGAAAGAGGCGAGGCAGGGCTGCAAGGAGCGTACCGACCCTGAAGTGAAGAAAAGAATTGGTGGCGGTGCTGCTAAGAGTGTATTGACCACGAAAGAGAGAGAGAGAGGGGGGGGGGAGGGGAAGTGAATGATTGATACTCGAGAAAGAAAGAAAGAGCGACCTGGAATTATTTTTGGAATTCGAATGCACTTTATTCTCAAAAAGGTGGTACTAGGTATCGAAAGCGACCAGGGGACTGAGGTTACCCGGCGATTGGCGCGATCCTCTCGGCCACTCGCATTGTTGATGGAGGGGTGTAGCAGCTGCCCTGTCCATCCCTACCATGAAATGTCTGAGCGCGCAGCTCTAGCTCGGACTAGCGACAACTTTGCGTGTCGTGCGAAGTTTCGAGAATGCGGTACAAGTAAAAATGCTAATATAAAATCGAAACGGAAGATATAAAATCGAAACAAAATCATGAATATAAAATCAAAACGGAGAATGCCTAACAAAAAATATAGGACTAACAGGTAGAATACAAAAAGGAAAATACATAAAACGTAAAATTAACCGATTTAAAGGTAAAATTGAATACAAAATATCACAATAGAACTACATATACCTAATGTTTTAGTCGGCCTGTGTTCCCTAACCCTGGGTATTATTAATAATAAAAAGGAATTTAACAATTAGTCAAAAGGAAAAGGGGAATATAATTATTCAAGAAAAGAAACTGGGAATTTTGTTTTTGCGTATTAGGTACGTTGGGTTGGCGACCGCTGGTCGCTTTCCCAACGAGAAGGAAGAGAGAAAAAGAGAGAGAGAGAGAGAGAGATGACGCGGCGTGAGTCATACTCACAAAACTGGCGCGTGTTTTTATGACACTTTTCCTTCCATGACTCATGGAGAGAAAGCAAGGTCGTCTTATTGCCACTCTAAAGCAATTTAACCCGGAAGGTTTACCCGTCTGGGTTTATGTTTTGTAAACACAGACGGGAAATAATTCCTGGCAAATTGCTTTAGAGTGGTTCTCAACTATGGGGCCATAACAACTGCATCACCATCTGCAGAAATTACATCTAGGGTAGGCTAACCAAGGGCAGACCAGTGCCTAACTAGAATTATGTCGGGTTTTTTTATCTACATCTTTAGTGTATGAAGTTAATCCAGTGTAATCCGCCTCCGTTAGGACGCATTTTATGAGTTGAATTACCTCTAATTTAACTAAATTTCTTAGTTCAAATTCAGTAGATTTTATTTACCAAACCATAGTCTTTCCTGGTGATCGATAGCTCCATATCCCACTCTCACGTTGTCGCCCCGCAGGGGAAGAATGCCCTCCGCTGGAAACACGTAATAAGGAGCACTTGTCGCAAATTCGAAACTATTCCATTTGATCATTATAATATTTTTATTGCAACCCAGCACAAATTTATCGAGGTGGCCATCAACAGGTACGGCAAAAGACAGGTAACCTTGGCCTACAAAATAAATTGCTGTTAGTTATTAGTTGAAGTAGAGCCTTATACCTGAAAAAAAGGGTTTCGTAGACTATTATGACGTAAATAAATCAATAAATGCTCCCTCCCCACAAACTTTAACCTTCTCTTCAATCTTCATATAAAACGAAAGATCTTACGAATTTTTTTTTTCTTTTTAACATTCCTATTGTTCAAAAATTCAAAAGTTTTCATATTTTTTTAGCAGTCTATTTCTCAAGTTGGTCATTTTTGTAAATTTAAATAGTTTGTTCAAACTTTTTTCTTTTTTAGCTAAAAGTTAATGTTTCAACTTAAAATTGCACTATTTCATTCTTATTGGCAAAATTTATTTTGTTTAGTTGAAATTTTATATATTTTGATAAACATTTATCATTTCAAATAGAAAATTCGTATTGTTGTTAAAAAATTAATTATGAAAAGAAAAACAAAGTTTTCACTAACATTACGAGCATCCATAGTTAATAATCCAAAAAAATTGTGAAAACATGTAATTTGAGATTAGGAAATTTGAATATGAAGAGAAGGGATATAAGTATTTTGAAAATAGTTAGAAGTGTATGCATATTAATTTTATAAACAATTGTAAATGTTGCAAATTCTAAACATTTATTGATAATACTATTTAATTATTAATAGTAGTGATAAAATATTTGAACATTATTAATGAACTTTATAATATTATTTTTTTATTCATTAATCTAGAAATTTTCGCTTTCTAAAAATAAATATTTATATATAATTTATTTATATTTAGGGTGGAAACTTGAAAGGGAAACTGGAAAAAACCAGGAAATGGCCGGGATTTTAATTGAAAGACGGGAATTTGATTGCTGACCGTACCAAAATTCAAGTTTTCGTTATTTTAGTAATTTTATCAGTGAAAATAATTATCGTTTTTATTTTAGGATAGAGAGTTTCGGTAAAGAAATCAAATTTCCCTTGGAACAGGGAATTTTTTACATTAAATAAAATTTTTTTAAAGAATTGAAAACGGGATTTCACTTATTTCGTTGACGATTCGTGACGTATGTTGTTAAAAGATAGACTTTTTTATAGAAAATGAGTTTTTTCTTGGAAAGTTATTCTCCTTATTTGAAAATTCTTTTTTTTTCGTGAAAAATTTAAGTATCGCAGTCAAATATTATTGATTTTGTTTGAAAATGTATCTTTTAGGTTAAGAATAAATTAGGTTTGGTTAAAAAAGAAACACGTTTGACGAAAATTATTATTATTTTTTTTTTATTGAAGATTCATCATTTTTATTAAAACCTAATTCTTTGGTTCAAAAATGGGTTCTTTAATTTGAAACTTGTTTTTCCTCTAGAGAAAAAGAAATTTTTTTACGGAAGATTTAACTTTTTTTCCCTTTAAAATCCGATTTTTTTCAAGAATTACTTTTATAAAGGGAAATTTGACTATAATATTTTTGGTTTGAATTTTATCATTTTTGGATGAAAATTAAAAAATTAAAATTAATTTAAACAATTTAGATGTAAATTGATCTTTTCTAATTAAAAAGAAATTTATTTGGTTAAATTGTCAATTTTACAAATTTTATTATCCATAATTTCAAACAGTTTTCTCATAAAATCACTTTCAATCTGCTAAGAGAACAGAAGGAGTGGGAGCGATGCATGTGGTTGGTTACGAGTTGGAAGTAGTGATGCCAATCTTGGCACCCTGTGCTACTGCGCTTGCGTTATGGCCGCGCGCTGGTTGGCCGCAATAAGCGCGCAATTCAATATTACTTTAGAAATCAGTGCTTGTAATTAAAAAAATAATTATTAAAAAATGCATTGGAATGTCTATAAATTGTGTAACTTTTGATTTCAGTCAAAACAAAACTTATAACACGTATATTATTTAAATAACAGTTTATTTCGATTCAATTCTAAGTACTAACTTATATTTTGCAAAACATTTAATTTGAAAAAAAATTTCTTGAAAAAGTGATTGAAAATAGTTATATATAATATTTTAAATATTTTTTATGTATTTTTCAAGAAATTCATATAATGAGATAACCTGTCAACACATAAATTGTCAGAACTCCATTGTAGTTATAATTCAAATGAAAATTTTTTACTTTGAGCATGTTTTTATAATTTTTTTTGTACTTATCTGAAATTTATTGAAAGTCAATAAAAATATTTATAATATAATTATTGGCATAATTAAGTTACTCAATTAATTAATTAATTAATTAATTAATTAATTAATTAATTAAATCTTCTTAAACAAATTTGCATAATTTTCTATACAAAATTAAGGTATTTAAATACTCCCATTTTTACTTGCTTTTTGATTTATTTTAATAAATATAAATTTTTTGGCTTTCGAAAGCTCCAAATGGCACTTTTCATCAGCAATTATGACTTTCATTTATTTCTTTTTCGATTTTGACTGTGACATTGCCACATCTCAATCTAAAAGAACAATATTCTGAGCTAAATTTTTTTTAGAAAAATTCGAATATTATCATTATTATATTCTGCAATTAGCTTCTATAAATTCGGCTGCTGAAAAACTATAAAGTGTTTAAAAAATGTATCTATTGAACAATGTTTTGTGAAATATGTCAGTCCTTGGAATTCAGTAAAAATCTGTTGTTGTTAGTGAAATATACGCGTTACAAATTTTTTTGTCCGAAATCATTAGATGCATAATTTTTATACATTCATGTGCAGTTTTTAATAATTATTCATTTAAATTACGAGAATTATATTTTAAAGTTATTTTGAATTGCGCGCCAAATGCGGCTAACCAGCGCGGAACCCTAATGCAAGCGCAAGAGCACAGGGTTCCAATACCCTAAAAATTCTCACGATTGAAGGTAATTCCAGTCAGAAAGTAAAAACAAAAAGTATTTGGTTACCTATATGAACGCAAGTTACGTGTCTCGCCACTACATGTAAGGAACAGAGATTTTGTTGCAAGGAGTCTATGAAGAAGAGTTGGCCGTCACGAAAGAATGCAACCTCTATATATCCCCGTGCGTCGACAACTCGTTCACGCCTGCGGGATATAAATTGATTTTAATTGTGCAAAAGAGATATGATAATATTTTAAATCCAGGGTTGCTACAATTAAGGGAATTTCGGGAATTTTCGATTACGTGAAGCTGAAGTTCAGGGGTCATCCGCAAATTGCGTGAAGAGTTTTTATAACATTTTCTTCTGTGTTTTCTCTTATGCCCCCCCTCCCTACAAACTTGTCAAAGCTTTTTATAAACGTAGGGAACACAGTAAATGCCAGGAGTACATTTTATCTTAAAATTTGATAAAAGCGCCACAGCACGTTTATATGACGAAGGATCAAATTTGTCTGGCAAAAGATAAAATTTATCTGACGAAAATGTTTATTTGACATATGTAATATGTACGACAGCTGCCTCTAGGTTCAACGCAAAAACCTAGATTTCTTCTAGGAATAGTTGTGGCCACCGCTTGCTCCGCTTCTGATTGGTGCCGCGAAAGCTGAATCAGATGTTTTGAAATTGGCGCGACTTTTAAGTCAAATAATTGTTTAGGCACTGATTAAATAGTCAAAAAATATTTAGAAAATAATGATGTGGTTGTGACAATTAGATAAAAATAATTTAAATTTATTCTAAAGAAGACCCAAATAATATTTTTCACAACAGAGTTGACATCAGACTTTTGACCCAAAAATCAATTTTAATCCTCATTTAGTCTTGAATTATTTACAATCTAACACATGGTACAGTCAAAATGTATCTGAAACCATACAAAATACGTATGGTACATTTCTGACTTTTATTTATTTTTTTTTAAATTCTAATCTTACCTCACAAACAACAGATTACGAGTGAGGTATTCAATCATATTCATTGATGCCTACCAATCACTACCAATCCTACCAATCACTACCAAAAAAGAATGAAGTTGAGGCGAAATGACGTTAACAACGATGCTAGCGATGGATGCTTTCTTAAATACGCAGGCTGAGAAACTAATTTGAAGCAGATTTCATGCAATTTTGCTTGTGCAACTAAGCATGAATGAACAGGCGCATTGTCGTGATGATAAAGCGTTTTTTTCTTCTTCAAAAGCGGTCGTTTTTCGGCGATTTCGATTTCCAATTGGTCCAATAATGATGAATAGTATGCTTCGGTTATGGTTTTACCTTTTTTAAGATAGTCCATGAATTGTATGCCATGTGCATCCCAAAATACGGATGCCATAACCTTTCTGACTCATTGTTGCGTTTTTGGACGCTTTGGAGCACTTTGGCCCGGTGGAACCCACTGTTTTGCCTGTTGCGTTGACTCAGGAGTGTAGTAGTGGATCCAGGTTTCATTCATAGTTATGAATCGGCGCAAAAACTCGGTCGGCTTACGCGAAAATAATGCCAAATTGTGCTGGGAAGTTGTCACACGAATTCGTTTTTGGTCCACTGTGAGCAAACGCAGCACCCATCGCGCGCAGAGCTTTTTCATGCCCAAAACTGAATGCATGATATTGCCCACACGTTCCAATGATATGCCTACAGCATTAGCTACCTCTCTCAATTTCACTTTGGGATCATTCAACATGATATCATGGATTTTTTCGACATTTTCTGGTGTAGTGGCCTCTTTTAGGCGCCCAGATCGTTCTGCATCAACTGTGCTCGTACGGCCACAACGAAACTCGGTAAACCACTTATGAATCGTTCCAATCGACGGTGCAGAGTCCGGGTAATACTTATCCAGCTTGGCCTTGATCTCGGATATGGTTTCCTTGCGAAGATAGTAGGGTTTGATCAAAACTCGAAACTCAGATTTTTCCATATTAAAAAAAACTCGGAGGTTAGTCGCTTCTCAGTGCTGTAACTTGTAAATGCGTAAACATAAATGGCTGAAGTTTTGGCAGGCGTCATTGGAAGGATCAAGCTCGACCAAAATGGTTCACATTAGTGAATAATAATGCTATCTCGTAGAATTTTCAGGTACTTATCAGATTGCCTAGTATATTTTAACTAGGATTTACGAAATAAGGTATTTTTTACAAAAGGTACTTTATTAAAATTAATCAAAGTATGATCTATATCACATTTAACTTTATCAGTCTATTAAACAATTCCTTATAGATATAGGAATGATGTGTTCTAGTAATCACAACTTAATAGTTTAGAAGGAGTACTTTTACTCAAGTAATAGTCACTAGTATCATAATAATTTGTAATCCAATACAGCACTCTTAATAAAAATTATTTTTCCATTTTTCTCCGTGAAAGGTTATCTGAATTACTGATTGATTTTTTGAATGAAGCAAAACGGTAAGAATTAATCGCCTGGCGTAAATATATGATTGTCAAAACCACGGAGATTCGCAAGGGAAAACGAAGGCAAATCGTTTTAGGCTAAAGAATTTGCGCTTCGCGTGAACTGATAATAATAAATGAGAGCTTTTTGATAATTTCAAATGCATGGCTAAAGTCTATTAAAACTTGCGAGTATAATTTTTACCCAGGTTGTAACTTCTTCAAAATACACTGAAGAATTCAGAGGTACAAAGCGTAAATTATTACTACTCGCAAAACTATAGTTGAAAGTCGAAATTTTTGTAGACAATCGTCGCAACTACCTTATAAGGTTTCTATACCTCTCTTCTTTTCATTCTCCTTGGCTATGATGTTTTTGTCAGCTAGTGCCGAAAATTCGATAACGAACATGATTTGCTTCTCGAAGTCGAGAAGAACCATGCCTGGCCTCGAGTGTGCAACAGAAACAATTTTCGAGAATATAAAGTTCCAGTATATGCGGCACTTTCCATTCTCGAAAATTGACTAGATTTCCCTAGGGGCATTTAGAGGAGTGATATTAAGGTTAATGCCGTAAGAGTGGAAGAGATTGTAATAAAGCACTTTAAGTGCCGCATTGTGCCTTTGGATGTAGGTCGTTCCCGCATGAGTTGGACAACTAGATATTATGTGAGCTAAATGCTCGGGTTGTGCATGGTACGCCCTGCAGCTATCATCGGAAACGTCTCAGCTGAGAATTTGGTGACGGTATCTTAAGGTGGAAATGACACCGTCTTGGCATGCGAAAATGAAACCCTGCGTATCAGACTTCAATCAAGGCGATTTAAGGAAAGCAAACGTTAGTTCACACGACATTGACTGATCCGCCACATTTCTGTGGAAAATACCGTGCATTCTCTTATCGAAGAGCTGTTTATGAAAGTTTTTCTCATGTCCTTTCTAAATCCGGGCTTTCAGGAGTGAGTACTCGAGCCCACATCTTCGTGATTCCTGACCATTTTAAGAAGAGGGTCTCTTCCATTTGCGACTCTATATGCTGTACCCAGAATAATCCTGTTGTGAAGACATTCAAGACTCAATATTGTGCGACCACCTTGAAAGCGTGAGATGTACAGTCGCGGAATAGAAGACTTAAGATGCATGCTTTTGTTAATGTGCATAACCTTTCTTGTCCCGATATCAAGGGATCTGAGCTCGTTCTTCGTCCATGGAATCACTCTTAATAAACAGAGTACTGCCGGGACGTTTGTATCTGCTTCTGAGAGTATCCTTTATAGATGTCACATCCTGAATTCTGCTATGTGGCACGCCCAGGTATGTATAAGTCTCTCCAGCGCAAAGGTGTCGTATAGCGCTTCTATCTACGAGCTTAGGGTCTTTAGTGATGCCATTAAGTTTTCCTAGATTCAAATAAATCTTGGCGCATTTGTCTAGCCCAAATTGCATTCCAATTTCCTTAGTATATCGTTCGACATTCCAATTGTTTTTGACGTGTATCAGAAAATTAGACAAAAATTTGTAAAATTCATAAAAAAATTTTATTACATTTTTGAAAAATCTCAAACTTGGCTGACTTGATTAGATAAATCCTTCAGAAGTTAGCGTGGCTACAACATTCAGGTAACAATACATACAGACATACAGACATACCTACAGACAGACACAGATTAAATTTTATGATTTTCGGATCCTGTGAGTGCCGAAACGTAAGGATCCGCTAAAAACCAGAGATCGAAAATTTGGACGATTACATTACACTCTCATGAATGATAATGTAAAAAATGTAAATAATTTCTCAGAATACCTGTTCCTGACAAAAAAAAATTCAGACAGAGCCAAAAATTTTATTAATATATAGTACATAACGCGCCTATTTATGAAGTTCATGGAATTTAAAGAATTAGTGTAATTAAAAGAATGTATGGAATTCATAGAACGCCCAGAATTCACGGATTTCATGGAATTAGCGGAATTCATGGAATTCAAGGAATATACGGTACGTACGAAATACAATGAGTTCACGAATCTAACGAATTCAATGAATTCACGGAATTCCCATAATTCCAGAGACCCAGGGAATTCACAAAATTTACGGAATTCACAGAATTCAGAGAATTCACGGAAAGTATTGAGTTCACGAAATTCAAGGAATTCAAGCAATTCACAGAATTCTATTCAGTCCAGAAATTCGATTGAGCTGTTCTTATTGTTAAAAAAATTGGCCTGACTTTTTATAAATGCCTAAAGTTTTATCAAAGCTAACTTTTTAGATACGAATTGTTTAGAAAATTTCACGAGAATGGGAAAAACCCAAATAGAGAATTCTAAATTTTTAATAATTGTTCTTTTCAAAATTATGTTTCGTTATGCAGATAATAGAAAACCCGAAAACCGACTGCAAGATAAGTAATTAATATCCATTTATTACCATTTTTTAGGTGAAAAAGAAACTTTAAACCTAAAAACTACAAAAAACGCGGAGATTTTTTGTTCGCAGGGAAGGGGGGGGGGGATAAAAACATAAAACAAAGAAGACTCTCTCGGTTCCTGTTCTGCCCTCTCCTCCAACTTCCAACCCTCCCTTATTAACTGAAGTCTGGTGGGACTGATGTTGCTACTACGATCTCCACTATATGACGAATTTTTACTTAACTTGGACATGATTTTGATTCGCAAAATAAATGTATAGCATAAAGGTGGTAGCTGGGCGTATAATATAAACCATGAATAATACAAGCAATAAAATAGCTTCGGAAAAGACTGGAACTTTAATTGACAAAAGGCATGCACACGGTACATGCAAAGGTCAAGTTTCAGGCGACGACTGGAGACTGGGTGTTTGGAATGCTAGAGGAGTGAATGATCTAAAGGTAAAAGAATTTCGAGAAACTATGCATGTAAGGAAACTAGATAATTTATGTTTTTCTGAAACAAAAAAGGGAACCGAAACAAAAGACGTAGAATCTCGGAGATTATGGTTTCGTATCTCCCAGACTGCTGTGGTCTAGAATGAAAGTGGGAATCAGAAGATTATTTATCATAGCATGATACGCGCCAGTTGACCGTGATCCAAGAGAATTAAAATACGTCTTCTGGGATACTTCAATTAGTTGGCTTATGCTTATTAAGGGGTCTGTTCATTGCAAATACTTGGTTTAGCCATAAAATGATAAAATGTACTTCTGGTACAAAGGAAACAAACACAGTGTAATTGACTTTGTTGTTGCGGACAAAAGATTGAGAGGGTTAGTCGAAGATGCAAGGGTCATGAAGGGTTCTGTATGCAACACTGATCATTACCTTCTAAAATCCAAAATTAACTTAGGTCAGGGATGGAGAGAAAAGAGAACAAAGAAAACAAAACAATGACGAATAAAAATTGAGAAAATACAGAAACCGCAGGTGCAAATAGATTGTCAAAAGAAGATAATTGAAAGAATAGATAGGGCAACATAGGAGGAGCTTACAAAAAAGAAAGATATAGAGGGCGTATGGATAATGTTCTGGGATATCATTGTTAAGTGTGCGATCGGAGTGTGTGGTACCGCGGTTGTAGGAAGAATGTCTGGTGATGCGTGGTGGAATAATGAAATTCGGACTGCGGAAAAAGCAAAAAAAAAAGAAGCGTACAGGAGAACTTTGAATATTGCAGGTCTTAGCAAAGACGAACGACATAGACGTATAAATTATTACAGATACAAAAAGAAGATACTCAAACTATTAATTAAAGGAAGTGAAGATAAAATTAGATTAGAAGAAGAAAAGAAAATACAAAACGACATTGAAGAAAGCCAGAAATTGCTTTAGAAAAAAATAAAGGGAAATAAAAGTACAGCATTTGTCAACATGAGAAATAGTAATGGGGAAATGTTATATGATGCAGACGGGATACTAGAGGCTTTCAGAGACTATTTTATAGGACAATTTGGAGATGAAGCTATAGGACATCACTATTGCGATTTTGAACACGATGCGTTAGACAACTCAATTGAGAAAATCTGTTTCACTGCGGTTAGGGATATACTTAAGAAATTAAAGAAAGGTAAGGCTGCCGATGTAGACTGTATTAACGTTGAACTGCTTAAACACGGTGACGAGTACATGCCACATAGACTATGCGAATTGACAAATTTATGTTTTGTGATCGGGAACGTTCCAGACGATTGGAGAAAAGCGATTGTCGTACCAATATACAGAAGATATACAGCAGATGGCAAGGTTGTTATGGCAGAGTCCATTGAAGACTTGCAAAGAATGTTGAAAAAACTGAATGCAGGCATGAAGAGCATTGAGAGAATGCAAAATGAACGACTAACGAAACAAGTATATCAAGGTAAAGTAAATGGCAGCGTGCTCAGAGGTAGACCACGGAAAGAATGGTTAGAATGCGTGAATGAGACCCTAGTTAGAAGATAAATAAGAAGCCACAGAAACACGAGAGCCTGCATGAAAAAATGCATGGATATAAAAGTAGCTGGAGAAGTATGCCAGGACACGAAAGTATGAGGGCAAATAGTTAATGAAAAGAGTGTCAGTGGAGTGAATGGCGCCTGAAATAAATGACCTTAGGCTCTAATGGGCTCAAGTGGGTAACCCCACATGACGACTCTGTGTGGATCTTCTCTTGGGGTGATTGCTAGAGAGATTTATCAGCAACCTGGGTGGGAGCAGTGTTGCGGAACGAACGTGTTATTTACATAAATATCACGAGAATTCTAGATCAACCTAAAAATTATATCCATTATATCCTCCGGGGTTCTATCCCTGAGCCGGTACCTCTAGAAATTTTTCAACGTACCTTTACCGAGGTTCTGGTGGTTCGGAACCCACCTTAAGCTGCTTTGTCCAATATGCCTCAACAGACTGCTCTCATCAGATCACTTGATTGCATTACAAAAATGCGCCCGTGACTGATGATATATACCGGGACAGCCCCGTGCAAAAATAATCAAATAAAAAAAATCCAACTCTAACCAAAAATGCCTTCGACATGTTGCGCAGTATAAACCTGTGACAACATTTTAACACAAAAATGTTTTTAAAAAAAATAACGTGAATTCCGTGGTTACAGTCAATTCCACGAATTCCTTGAATTCCGTAACTTCCATGAATTCCATAATTGCCACGAATTCTTTTAATTCAGCGCGTTCAGTGAATTCCGTAAATTCCATGAATTTCGCGAATTCCATAAATTCGATGAATTCCGTGAATCTCGTGATTCTAGTAAATTCCACAAATTCCGCGAATTTCTTAAATCCCAAAAGTTCCTTTAATTACGGATCTGAAAATCCACGGATTCTGAAAATTCCTAAAACCCCAAAAATTTCGCAAATGCCGTAAATTTCGTGAATTCCGTTATTTTCATGAATTCTGCGAATTCCTTAAATTCCGTGAATTCCTTCATTACGGTCAATTCCATGAATTCCTTCATTACGGTCAATTCCATGAATTCCTTGAATTCCGTAACTTCCATGAATTCCATAATTTCCACGAATTCCTTGAATTAAGCGTATTCTGTAAATTCCGTAAATTCCATGAATTTGGTGAATTTGATGAATTTGAATCGAATATATGTTTCAAGGCAGACCGGCCATGCTTACCCAGCCACGGCCTTTCATTAATTTCTTGGAAAGTCAACAGTGATCTTAGAGTCATTTATATGTTAGAAAATTTCAATTATTTCAGTATAAAATTAATAAATTTAACTGAAAATTAAATTTTCCGGGAAAAATTCAACTGTTTTGCAGGAATGTTATATTTTCATATGAAAATTCAACTATTTTGTTAAAAAATTTATCTTTTGTTAGATATGAGCTGTTTTTTTCAAAAATGAAAATCTTCTTTGGTTGAAACGTTAACTGTTACATTTTTCTTTGAAAATACATCTTTCTTCTTTAGAAATTAAACCATTAGTTAACACTAGAACTGCTTCATTGAAAATTATTTTTCTTGGTCAAAGATTCATTTTTGAAACTTTTTTTTCTCGATAATTTAACTGTTTCCTAGAAAATTCTTTTTTCTCTTTACCTCATGTATTTTGCTGATAAACAGTCTTTTATTAGTTTTATGGTATTTTTAGTGGTTCTTATTAAAACATGTATCGCGTTGGTCGAAAATTAATTTCGTTGGCAGAAAATTATTCGTTTTTTTTTTTGGTTGAAAATGATTTTTGTTAAGTCAAAATACAAGTATTCCATTATTGTTGTGCATTGGTCTTTTTTATATTTATAAATTCATGTTTATTGTTAAAATTTTTTTTACAGACAATTAATCTTCTGCGCCAAATATTATTTTGTATTTACTCATTATTTTCGTTTAGACAGCCTTTGTGTGTTCAAAATTTCACAATTTCGTTAAAACTTCATTTTTTAAGTTCAAATTATTTTGTTTGGTTGAAAATTCTTGCATTTCGTAAGAAATGTATCGTCTCTGATAGAAAATCAATCCTCTTGGTTGAAAATTCATATTTTTTGTACAAAATTAACGTCATTTTATGAAAACTTGTTTTTATATTAAAATGTTGTAATTAAAAATTAAACCATTTAACTGTTTTATACAAGATATATGTGTTTTAATAAAAAATCACCTGTTTAGTAGAAAATTGATCTTTGTAGAAAATTTATATTTTTGGTAGAAGATTTAACTATTCTGAGATAATGTTTACATTCTCATCATTTATGATTGAGAAAGTATTAGAATTGTTGGAAATTTGACATCCCACTTTTTCAACGGATCTCCACGTTTCGAGACCCCCTGAATCCTAAAATCAGGTTTTCACGATAGCGTCTGTCTGTCTGTCCGTCAGCCGTCAGTCTGTAAACACGATAACGCTCGAAAAACTGTACGAATCAAATCCATCTTTAGCACACTTTTTTTAAGTCCTAAATGAAAGGACGAGTTCGTGAACCATCCATTTTTGATAAAAATTCAAAAAGTGAGCGCATTTTGAAAATTTTTGAGACTACTTTTTTCTGAATTTAAAAATTGTGTGTACGGATATTTGTAGTATTAAAAATAGCAAACAATTTATCATTATGACTTTGTTCGATAAAAAGAAAATTCTCAGAGTTATAGCGTTTTCAAAATTTTGCAAATCAACCGAAAATGAAAATTTAAAGCCAAAAAACGCAATTTATGAAAAAAGTCATGAGAAGAAAAACATTTATTTTTGAAAGTCCTTCAAGATTATCGTAACAAATTTTTGGATTTTCTTCAAAAATCGAAAATTCAAATTTTGATTGCACAAAAAATAACGATAAATAAAAAATTCCATTTTGTGGACAAACTATGTAGGATACGGAAAAAGATGAAATAACAAAAAATGTTATTCTAAAAAAAATCTACAATTTCGTTAAAAACCACTTCTTGATAGGGCAGATTTTTTTATAATTAATTGATTTTTTACTACAAATTAAATTTTTGTTTATGCATAATAGTACATTTTTTATAAAAATATAAACATTTAATAATAAATTGATTTTATTTTAAATTTCACCTTTTCAGGCAGAAAATTAATCTTAGTTATAGAAATTAAACTTTTTAATATGATAATTTACTCCCATGACTATTTAATTTCTTCTTTTCTTTTTAAATTAATTTTATTTGATCATTTTTGTATTTTGTTTAAAACCAATATTGTTTGTTGAAAATTTACAGATTGGTAATGTAATTAAAGATTTTTTTGTAAAAAATTCGCTTTTTAGCTTTAAATTTAATAGATTTTATTGAAAACCGCCCTTTTAGTCACAAATCCATACATTTGTGTTTGAAAACTAAATTGCTTAGTAGAAAGTTCATTTATTTAGTGTGAACCATTTTTTCTTTCGCCTTTTATAGTTAAAAATAATGTAGTTCACTGAAAATCTAATAAAGGAAAATTAATTTTATTGATTGAAAAGTTAATTTTTTTTAATCCATTCTTTTTTAATACTGATTCAACTATTTTGTTGAAAAATCGTGTCATGTTTAACTATTTTGTTGAAAAGGGGTTTTTGAAATTGAAACATAATTTTGTAACTTAAAATTCAATTTTCTTATTTTCTTCTCAAAAATCCATCTTTTTCCAAGACTCCAGCATTTGGTTATTGTATACTATAAACATTTTGTTTCTGTTAAAAATCCATTTTTTAAAATAAAGTTTCATCTGTTTGGTTAAAATTTAATTTTTTTTAGGCTTTAATTATCTTATAGAAAATATCGTTCACTGAAATATAAAATTATTTTTAATGAAAATGTAACTGTTTCTTCGACAACTAATATGTTTTGGTAGAAAATTATTTTTCTTTTTTGTAGAAAATTAATTTGTTATTTCACAGATCGGCCATTCTATTTTAAGTAGAAGCTTTATATTTTTCAATTAAATATTCCACTATCAGATTGAAAATCGAGGTTTTGTTAAAACTTTGTGTTTTTTTGGTAGAAAATGATGAACTTTCTTGAAAATTCATCTTTTTGGTTGAATTTCTTTTGTTTTGAAAATTTATCTTTTTGAATAGAAAATTCTTCTTTTTGTGCGAAACTTTATTTTTTATTGATTTATTTTTCATTTAAAAACAATTAATTATAATTAAAAAATTGTTTCTCTTTGAAATAAAAATTAATATTTAACTAAAATTGACATTATTTCAGTTTGACATAAACATTTTTTTGTTAATTTATTTGGTTTAAAAGTATGATCTTGAGTTGAAAAATTCATTTTTCATTTTAAAAATAGATTGGTTTAACAAAAAATTCAATCATACCATTTTTATTGAATAATTTACATTTTTGAGTAAATTTAATTATGCAGGGGGTCATTATTTAATATAAATGATTTCTACACCCTAAACTTAACTATTTGATCTTTGTGCAGAAACTCCATGCTTTTGTACACATATAATTTATGTGTTGAAAATCCACCTATTACAGAGAAAATTTTTCTTGTTTGTCAAAAATTGTGTTTTTTATAGCAATACAGTATTTTATTAAATTTTTTTTATTTGACAATGGAATTATTTAAAAAATTCTCTTTCTTTTGGTTGAAAATTCATTCAATTTTCGTTTAAATTGTAATTTGGGGTATAGGGTCAATTTTTCTTAAAATTTCATCATTAAGGCTTCAAATTGATTTATTTTTAGATCAAAAAGTTAACTGTTTCAGTGAAATTTTTATTATCGATATTAATTTTTTAAGAAGCGATTTGACTTTATAGGATTTGTTAAAAATTCATCTTTGTATCAAAATTCAACTATTTAGGCGATGCATAATCTAATTTGTTTGGGAATTCAAAGGTTTTTTCAACAACAACAAAATTATTTTGTTTTTAAAATTAAAAATAAATATGTACTAATCTTGAAAATTCATCTTTTTTAATAAAATGTTTACTCTTTTGTTAAAGCTTCATTTGAATTAGAATTGCTCACAGAATAGGTATGAATTTTTTCAGAAGGTTTTGGTTACAATGTCAAAATTAAGAAAATAAAAAATTGGGCCAAAACCTTCTAAAAAATATATACGAATTATGTAAGCAATTCTAAGCAATTTTTGCACGATAACATTTTTTCGTTTTTAAAAATTCAAAAATTCCCTGTGCGGCTATTCATATTTTTCAGAAAGTTGAACAATTTATCTTAGTGACGTTCTTCATAACACGAAAAATTACTAGTATTTGAAAAATTTACAAAATTCCAAAAAACACAAAAATTAGAATTTTAAGCCAAATAACGCACAATATGAAAAAAGTCAAGAGGAGAAAAAGGTTTCTTTTTGAATCCCCTATAAAATTATTATAACAACTTTCTTGATTTTCTAGAATAATAAAAAATTCAAATTTATTAATCACTTTTTGATAGGATGCGTATTTTTTTCTTTCATCACGAAAAACATCTTTGACAGTACAAAAAATCTGTCCGTTGCGTAGACATGTTCTCATTACAACTTTTGTCTTTTAATGTATTTTTCGTCTCATGTGTGGGGTTTCAAAAAATTTAATTTTTTAAAATGTTTAAATGATATTTCTTACGATTAAAACAAAAAACAAAACTATGAAAAAATTATTCATCACATATTGAAAAAATTCAATTGACTGTAAAAAACCCTCAACATAGGAAAAATGGGCGATTGTATCAAAATGTTAAGGATTGCGAAATGAGTTTTTAATCAAATAAATTTTGAGTTCGAAAAAATGGTTTTTGGCTAAATTTTATTTGAAGTTATTTGGAACGTAGGTCATAAGGAAGTATCTTTGAGTGGAACGATGGTCGTGGGGGCTAAAGAGTAGGTTTTGGACCCACTCCGTCGGGTTGCGGGTTCCATTCCCGCCTCGCACTCTGGAAGAGTCTCGGCAGCCTATGCGGACTCCCTATGCAAGGGAGTTGTTCATCTCAAGAGAATCTTGGGGCCGGTACCTCTAGAGAAAAAGGTTTTCTCTAAGTACTTAAAGCTGTTGCTCTTGGTGGTTCGGAACCCACCTTAAACTGTAGGTCCCCTTTCCACCACCAAGTAAGTGTGTGGGGTGTGTGTAAAGGAATAGAGAAGAAGGTGCAAGAAAAATGTAAACCCTTAGGGGACACATTAGAAGCTTCCATTCCAGGAAGAATCTCTGATTGAAAATTCATAAATATTTTCCAAAAAAAGTGTTGATTTGGTTTCAAATCATTATACGAATGTATAATGGTCAGGAAATTAAAAAAAATCAGATAAAAGTCAGACAAATTCAGGAAATATCGAAATGGAGATTTTGTAGCAACCTTGTAAATATTCAATTAATTCTTAACTAAAATATAGTTTTCCACAAACAGATATCATTTATTTGATAAAATTAAGGAATGCTCGCAAATATTAAAAATACTAATACTTACCCGTATATAGGGATAGGTTGCGGGCCGCTGGCATGCGAACTACGTGGAAGGTTGAGATACCAGTCAGCTGGCAAGTCTTGTGTCCAATTGTAGTAACCGCCGGATTGACAAAGTACTGAATCAAGAAATGCGCTAAAAGCGCAAATCACGAGCAGAATTATCATTGTTCCAAAAAATCTTTTTGATCCAATCTTTTTGTAAGAACTGTGGAGAACAAGGGCATTCACTTCAAATTTATACTCTCTGGTCTTGCAAAGATAGGCGGGACGGATAAATAATAATCCCTTCCCTTTGCCACCTTTCTGGGAATCAAATGTCGAATCTTCAAGATTTGGACATTACATCCTGAAAATGGAGAAAACTAGGCCACAAGGAATGACGAAATCTTATAAAGTACTAATGATTTCCTGTTGTGAATTGTTAAACAATGATACTTATGGTTTAGCAAGTTTCCAAGAATGTTAAGGAACAACTAGTGCCGCAAGCAAATATTTGGAAAATTATAAATGCGGATACGACAGACCTTAGACTAATTTAAGAAATTTTTTAAAATGTCGATAGTAGCATTAGTCTTAAGAAATAAATAAATTTTTTGAGGTGTTCTAAAAGTTCATGTAAACCTTCCTGTAAACCTTTCTTATGAAATTCTTTGAAAACTGTTCAAATTTGTATTTCTAAGTGAGCTCCTCAAAATCTTTATATGACCTTCAAAACATTAGAAATTCTTTGAAACATTTTGAAATTTATAAAATTTATTAAATACCACATTGTTCAAGAATCCCTAAAGAACGATGAAATATCTGAAAGCCTATAAAATTTGTAAAATATGCAAAAACAGGTGAATCCCTGCCAAGATATTTTGAACTTTTTTATATAGTTTTAAATTTCTTCGAATTGTTAAAATCCGTTGAAATCTTTAAAAATCGAGCTTTTTTGAAACGCCTTAACGCAGAATGTTATCTACTTCAATTTGTGTAAGAACACTTTTATCTCTTTAAAGATGTTAGATGAATCCAACTTGAATTTAAATGATTTAAAAACGGATTTAACCAACACCCTTAATGCACAGGAAAGCATCAAATTAATGGAATGTGATATTTTGCACCTTTTCTCAAAAAAATGTTCGTTATCCGGGACAAAATCCTGTTTACAGAACCTTACCCCATAATACGCACCCCCAAATGAAGTAATTTAGAGAAAAAAAAATAACTGCCCCAGAAATTATGACGTTCGCACCATTTTCCCGGCGTATAGCTTATTCGGCGTGGTCTATAATTTTTTAGGCTGCTACTAAGTCGAGAAGTAAGTCTGGAATGTCACAACTTAAAAGAGCTTTCTTTGAGCTTTTTATCAATTCGTGGATACCACCATAACTTTTCCATGAAAGATTGTATACAGTCTAATCATATCCTTTGTTGGTGATAGGGAAGGGATTATGGATGCTACTCTACCGGGCAGTTCATTGGGTCGATCCGTTGACATACGTCTTGGTAGGGGTGGATTCGTAGGTGCAGTTTTCTGAGAGATTGGTTGTCAGATTTCTAATATCGGGAGTTCAGTGAGCCGAGGGAACTGTTCTCCTATTCCTCGTCTAGGGACTTCAGTTTTATGAGCGTCAGGATCCGAATCGTCGTCAGTTATGAGTGCCGAATTTTTTGCAACTTGTTTAATTTCCCGTCTTCTGTTATAATTTTCGTTTTTAAGTGTAGCAAGTCTTGTTTCATTCTTGGATTTTCGAGTCTCTACGCTTGCATTTATAATTATAGTTTCTAAATGAGATCTAGATTTAATAAAGTATCCAGTGCTAACAGAATTACAAAACTTTGCCTCGCCTAACGTGAAATTAACTTCGATTTTACGTTAGTTTTGCTTCCTCAGACTGCAAGAGGACTTATTCTCTTTGCAATTCGCTGCGACTTGTTTTTTATTTAAATTCTCACTTTCTCCAAATTTGCTAGATTGCTTGATCCTCTGTGTTTGACAGCTGGAAGTCCTTGGAGTTTCTCGTTGTTAACCTAGATTTGGGCCTTGGTCAATGACTGGTCGTCGCTCATCCAAACGTTTTTATGCAAATGGGTCTTCCGCCTGATTGTGGGCCTCGTTCAATTTTTGGATTTTGGAAAACAGAAGTTTCACGTTGTATTATAGACCCAGAGATTAATTCATGAATTTCGTAAAATTCTTTTCCTTCACGTTCTAAATGAATTCCGCAGAATTCCTTTTCAGGGTTCATTGCGAATTGCTGTTATAAGATTTCTTTTTTGTTTCCGTGAATACAGAAATCGAAAGAGCAATCCTGGCAGGATCGCCAAAATCTTATGAATAAAAATTCTTATTGAGCTTTTTGTGTGAGCTCGAAGTCAATCTCTGACTTCGAGTGCTTTATTTGAATTTATAAGCACATTTAATTTTTGGTAATTTTGTCTTTTTCTTTAATAAAAAGAATTATAAAAAATTATATTCTAAATGAAGATTTTTTTATTTTCAATATTATATACTTTGATTTTATTTACATAGCTAACAATATATGTGGTGCAAATAATATTGGCGGGGAGCTTTTAATATGCTAACTCAGCTGAGCTAATATTCTTAATTGTTTTGTCTTAAATTTTATTGTACAAATTTGTCTGGTTTTTTCAATCGTTCGAATATTAAATTAAAGGACTTGATATTCCTAAATTGATGATCTTTAAACATTAGAATCATATGAATATCGAAATATATTTTTGCATTCTTTATTTTAATTTTTAATTTAATATCTCAGAATTGTCCGATTTTTAGTGAAACATTTAAAAAATCATTTTAAATTTATAAATATTTTTTTGTAACATTATTAGAAGACATAATAATTTTCCTAAAGTTTTAAGAATTTAGAGATTTTTAATTAGAAAATTAAAAATGGTTTTCAGTTTAATCAAAATAGATAAAAATAGAACGTCCTGAAATTGATACCTCTGTAATCAGATTTTTTTAAATTTTAAATTTGTATAATTTTAGAGTTATGAATTTTCATAAAACATTCATTTTTATTTGTTTTTTCTTTCTGATAGATGCTTCCTGTAATGTTTCCCTTTTGCAAAAAAAATTAAATTCATGTGATTAAACCTTTCTCAATTTAGAAATGTCTAACACAATGTTCTAAGTAAATATCCAGATGTGTATGTGTGTGCGTGTATTGTCATGATGCAAATAAAATTGTTACATTATTTCGTTCTCTACATAAATAGTGAACTTGAATTTCTTATATTGTCGTCAAATGGTGACAAGAAATAAATCCCCGATTTGACAAAAAAATTAAAATTGAAGATTGTATTTTTCTGGATTGACGGAATAAGATCTTTGGGAAATGCATTGAAATTTTTGTTTTAAATTTCCATCCATATCGCCCTTAATTTTTTTCTAAATTCACCAAAAATTTTTAAGAAAAAACTATATTTACAGGTTCCGCAAGCTCCATTAAATTTCGAACGTATTTGCCATAAGAAAAAAAATGTTGGGGTAAATTTGATTTGGAATCGTCAATATTAGGCCATTCGAGTTTAAACTGAAAATTTCTCTTCATAATTAGCTATGAAATACAAATGAATATTTCCTTTTCCTGACACAAATGATTATTTTTTTCGGGATTTTCCATGTACATTGTTTCTAATATATACAATAATATCTTTTCTTATCATTAGATGTTTAAATAAATTCTTTAAACGATTTATTAATTTGTTCAGGAATTTGTTCTTAGAATTCTTTTAAGTGATTAGTATTATAATGATAAATTGTTTAAACGAATTATCAGTACTAAATTTAACTGGTCATTGCCTTGCTGTAATTATTTAAATGTTAAAATGTATCCTTAAAAAATAGAAAGATAGTACTTTGAAACCTGAAAGGATGTATGTGTTTCCATAGTTTATTAAAAAGAGCTTCACAAAATCAAAAAACAAATTTGGTCGACTTTAGGCACATCTAAACAAAAACGCAGATTTGTTTATTTTTTTAACTATTCAATCTCAACGAATAATTTTGTCGTTTTTTTTATCTAATAATATTCACTTCCATAGCCTACCGCAAAAACAAATCCTTTACATTTAAAAACTTTGAATATCAAATTTTGTAATCGACTGGCCATCCCTAAAAAATTCATCGTCATCAGGACGAACTTCTGAGTCGCTAGACTTCCACAGGCCGTTCGGGCCCCATCAACCTCCTATTGCCTTCTGCTTCGGAGAGAACTCCTCCTTTCACTCCAGGGAAGTGGTGTCAATCCGAGATACCCACGACATCAACCCTCGCCGCCGAAACCACCGGCGAGAACACCAGAGACTTCGGCGTTCTCTTCCTAGCCACTGACAGATTACCGGAGAACTTCTCTCCATCCATCCTATCTCCGCCCGCTAAATGGGCTCGCATTTCCGATTCATCTCTTTCTCGCCGCAACTTAACGCTTTGCCTGACCGCTTATAAGAGATTTTTTCAACCGCAGGGACCTTAGCGTGTCCATTTGTTTCCTCCCAGTAGCCAGAAGACTGAAAATTCGTCAATGGCCCGTCTGGACGCATTTCTCTAAGAGAGAAAGCGAGTTTTAAGGTTTGCATCTGCCGTTTTCTCTGTCGTTTCCACCTCTTCTTTCTCTTCTCACTGATCAGCCACAGTAGCAAAAGTGGCAGAAAACGAATTGGCGGCCCAAACGAGAGTGAAGAATTTAATGTCTCTCGCCTCGCTATGGTGCCGGTAGAATATAAGAAAAAATTATGGTCACTAGAAGTACTTCGGTTTCCAAGTATTGATCACAAAATTGGGTGGCGCTTGACGAAGATCCTTTCACCGCTCAATCAGCAGTAAATATTGATGCTATCTGACCCCCTCCCCCCGTACACACAAGTAAGCAAGTCAAAGACATTTCACACCTTACAATACAAAAAGAGAGAAGCTAGTCGGTTTCACCGACAATACGCTTCGCACCATGTACTCCAGCCAGATAGCGGGCACGCTCAACTGTCCGCAACCGGGCTCGAGCGGGCAAAGTGATTTTTACTTTACTAAGGCCTTAATCGAGGAGGCATTAACAAGGTCGAGGAGAATTATCTGAAGGCCATCCGCGATAAAAATCAAAGTAAGGCGACGGCCACGGTACAGTCATGAAATAACAATACCACATCCTATACATCTAACATTCGACCCCCGCAACAATGCCACTATAGCCCGGGGCAACACTTCAATCGGGAATACCCAATCGTATGCGTTTGGCATTCCACTGCGGATCCGGGAAACACGGTCGAGCTAAACCCAGCCCTTCAAGAAGTCGCCTATTCCTGCAAATTCCACGTGAGTCCTGAACTTCGTGCAGAGATGATTCTCGGCAGACCATGGCTGCGACAGCACAAAGTTTTCCACGACCACGTCCCTGACTGTATCATCGTCGGCACCACAAGCCGACAGCGAGTGTATCTCAACCCACTCCCCATACTCATGAATTAGCTTCCCTGACGGATAAAATCGAAGTGCAGGACTACTTCAGAACCGAGAGATGCTTCTCAAAAGCATGATCGAGATAATCTCGTCACCTTTTAGTTTAGCCATAGTAATGACCGGTAAGAAGAACGGCGATAAGATTCTGTGTTGATTATCGTCGTCTGAACAGCATGACAATCGACGAACAGACAAAATAATTTCCACCCCTGAATTAAAAAGTGGTTACTGGCAAGTCCCGATGTTACCAAGGATCCAGCCAGTTTACCGCCTTTTTCATGCCTGGAGGAGGCCAGTCTCAGTTTCGGGTGATGTCGTTCGGTCTGAAGAATACACCCTGAACCTTCCAGAATCTAATTAGGTGAGTTCTCGTTGAGCAATGGGGAATATTCGTAATTGCGTACCTCGACGATATCGCCGTTTACTCACGCGTTTGAAAAGATCAATTGCTCACTTAGCACTTGTATTCTAACGTTGAACCAACTATGGGTTAACCCTCGCCCTAGCCAAATACAGTTTGGTCAAACCACACTACTCTATCTTGCCTATGTTATCAGCACCGAAGTTAATTCGGCACCAACCGGAAACATAGTTACCATAAAGAATGCCTTCCCACTTCGCACCCCTAAAGAAATGCGATCTTTTCTGGGCCTTTGTACCTGGGTAAAGGAGTATATAATGAACACCTCGATGATTATTGTTCCCTCATCCGACCTGCTGTTTACCAAAAGCCCACACAAGAGCCCGCGGAATGGGCGCATTTTTCTTGAAAAAGGATGCGAAAGGAAGGCAGCGTATAACATATTTAGTTAGTACGATATTTTCAAAGACTAAAGCTCGTTACCACTGCAAAGAGAAAGAATGCATCACAATCGTTAGGGCGATCAAACGATATCATCCACTTCTTGAAGATCAGCTGTTAACTCTGAGGGCAGATAGCAACACACTACCATAAAGAGCGTATCGGAAAAATTGAGAGAGCTGCCTGATGTCCTGTAACGGCATCCTAATCCCAGGAATTTCCGCACGGCGAGCCTGCGACGGCCCCCTACCACGATAGATCCACATGAGCCGTGCCAGTCCTCAGCACATTGACAAGGCCATCACTTGTTGAGGAGATAGTCGCTGCACAACAGGAAGATTCGACGATTATGCGAAATTCGATAGGCTGGTGTACGTTAAAAGATAAAGGACATCCAGCAACAGAGGAGAAAACTTTTCTTCGTTGAAATCACCTGACTGATCAGGGATTCTCGCGCCAACATACGGACGGCAACAAATGGTGCTTACATGTACCAGCGATCCCAAAAAAAGCACGTTATATGGGAATTCAACGACGTCGCCTTGGCTGAACATCCCCCTGCAGAAGAAACTATTCTTACGATACGCGAGTAATTTTTTTGGCCCGAAATGGATCAGGAGATCCGGTGCTACTAGATGACAAACGATCCCGATCTTTACAGAACGCATGGAACATGGTAGCAGTAGATCTAATCGGCCCACGAGTCAACGCAATAATTTTATATCAGTCGCAGATTTATTCACTCGTTGTATAGATGACTTTCCTCTCTCAATTTCCATCGTATCTCGCATCATTCGCAGTATGGATCAAGAAGTTTTTAGTCGTTAAGGCTATCCAAGGAGAGTTTTAAGTGATAACGGCTTGCGGTTTACCGGCCACAAATGGGCCAAAGAAAGCCAGCGATGGGTTTACGACCTGTGGACCATCCTGGTTTATCATCCTCGCCTCCAAAAAATATTACTTTCTCGAACGTTTTTTTAATACAAAAAATCGGTAAAATGGGGGTTAATTCCTCTTCCTGTGCCAATATTTACGTATATGTAAACATTTCGATTAATCTTCGGATGAGGTTTTCGATTCAAGATTATTCTTTTAAGTCTGATTGAAATTCAACAATTTTTGTATCAAAAACATTTAAGTATAGAATCAATTTATTGTGTATATTCTGAAAAAGACTTTAAATACTTATACAGTAATTACATTATTAAGACAAAATTTGTGAACCGCGATAAGTTATTTACTTGTAGGCCATATTCCAGTTAAAAATTCTTATTAAAATTTTTCAGTTCTATGTTAAACCTTGTTAAAAAAATTTTTAATTCTCAGTTTCAACTTTGAATTTTAATTCTTTCAGAAAATTTAAAGTTTTGCGAAAAATTTACAAAAAAATTAATGTCCTTTTTCAGCTAAGAATTTATTTAAAGTTAAAGATTCCCCGTTCCAAGTCAGAATTGTAATTCTTTTGAACATTTCCTGCTCTATTTTAAAATTTTAAAACTTTGCCAAAATTCCGGAGAATATTTTTAAGCCCCAAAAAAATCCTTTAAGTTGTGTGATATCTTTGGAATTCCCTGAAATATTCGCTAAATCGAGGGAATAAGTCTTCCTAATTCAAAATTTTCTTAATTCACGTATTAAGTATCGTATTTTATATATTTTTGAATGGTTTCGAATATTAATTATTAAATTACATAATTAATTCTAAATTGTATTCTAAAATTGTAATAAGTGTAGAATATTTTCGTGGTTCCAGTAAAAAAATTTGTTCCGTCTTAATAAACATAAAAATTTCAATTTTATTTTCATTAGATTCTAATGTCCATTTTGATACAAGAATATTAGGGTAGTTCAAAAATAGCTTTTCTAAATAGAGGGCAAGACGACCCCCTTCCAAAAGTGCCCATTTTCGAAGAAAAATGTTCAGTTGTTTGGAAAAATTTATATTATTTAAACAATTATTTATTCAAAAAAATATGTTGAGAATAATCGTATTTTTTTATTGGAATGTAATTGTTTGACAGTGGAGTCGTAAATTTGTCTAAAGCATTATGTAATTAATTAAATAATTATTTATTGTCTATTTCAAAATTTCTAGAAATTGAGCCAGAGACATTAAATTTCTAATCAAATGAGTTTTGTACAAAAGAAATACATTTCGAATTAAAATGAAAATTTTTTAATAATAAAATGAATTTTTGACAGAAAAAAAACTGCTTTTCTACCAAAGAGGACAAATTTCGAACAAAAGGCATGAAGTTGTAACCAAAAAGATACAAATTTCATTAAAAAATGGAATAGTTGTATTTTCCGTTGAGAAAATAATTTTTTTTACTATAAAAGAACCAATTTTCAACCAAAAAGAAAAGAAGAAGTTTTGAACAGAATGGTGAAACTGTTAGAATAAAATAAAAAGGGTTTTAAACCAAAATGATGAATGATTTTATGAAAAAAATATTTATTGTAAAATACTAATTTTCTATAAAAAGGCAAATTTTAACAAAACGCATAAATGTTCCATTAAAAAAGATCAATTTTACAACCGAAAACTAAATATTTATATTTTAAGCTCAATGCCATTTTTTCAACAAAAAGAATTTTCAACGAAAAAATCGAATTAAAAAAAAACTTTTTCGAATTAAAATAATGAATCATTATTAAAAAACAAATTTTTAACGAATAAAATGAATATTCTACCAAAATTACATGAATTTTTACCAAAATAGTTAAATTTTTAAACAATTAAATAAGATTCCAACAAAGTGGTGAATTTTCAACAATCGGAAAATGAATTTTCCACCAGATTTAAACTAACAAAACAATTTTAAACAAATAATATTAATTTTCTACTTAATAACATTATTTTTTTAATAGAAAATTAAATATTTTTTATAAAAAACAATACCTCAAACCAAAGCAGACGTTTTTTCCTCATGCTTTTTTTTATTTCTTAAAAATTCGATTATATAGATTTTTTATTAATTTTAATCTTTTTCTCGTATGATGAGTTCAAGTTTATTTCAATTTTGGTTAACTAATTGCTAGCTATTCATCACTGCGAATCATAGTAACATTTTCAAATAAAAAAATTCTCACTTTAAATGACAGAATTAATTTTCTGCAAATACAGCTTGGTTTTTAAGATTGTATCATGCAATAAATTGAATGATTTCAGTTCGAAAATTCGAAATTAGGAAGATTTTCAATTTCAAAATATAATTCTGAAAATTTTATCATTTAGCTCTCAAGAGAATTTAAAGTGCATTATTTTCAGTATGAAGATTTCAAAATACAATAATTCAAATTTTTTAACTTTTGAATTTAAATAATTTTCTATTCGAACAAATTAGAATTGAACAAATTTTTTTCAGTTTCAGAAATAAATTTCAATTCACTTTCGATATTAAAATTTAAAAATTTACAATTCTAATATAAAATAAAATTTTTTTTCAATGAGACATTCAAAATTCAACGAATCAGAATTTCATTAAAAACTGAACAAATTTTGGCCAAAAAAAAATCGTAAAATTAAAACTTTTCACATTCTCATCAGAGAAGGTATTAGAGGTTAAAAGATTTTTAAAACTCTTATGACAATACAAAAGGTACAAATTTCAATTGAAGACATTAATTTTCGTCAAAAAAAATTAATTCCAAAATTTAAATATTCAATTGGAGATTTCCTAAGTTTGTTCAAAATTAATTTTTTAGTTAAAACATGAACAGTTTGGTTCAAAATTAATAAATTTAGTAAAAAAATTAAAAAATTTTGGTTGAAAATTCTATTTTTTTGGTAAAAATTAATTTTGTTTCTTGCAGATGAATCATTTCTTTTGAATATTCGTTTTAAACTGCAAATTTAACTATTTCATTTTCAAGCCAAAATTTTTCTTCTTTGATTAAAAAAAAAAACAATTTTATTCCCAATAATTTTAATTTATAAGAAATGACAGAAAGATAAAGGTTGTCCATAAGAAATAATTTTACCTTCGATTTCTAAAAATATCATGTTTACAAAAATGTGGTGTTTATACACGAAAATGGGTTAGATTCTCAAATGAATAACATTGCACCAAGAGAATATGGAAAAAACGATTATCGTTTGAATATTTTTGTTAAAGAAATAAATAAGTAGTAAAATTAACAATTTTCCGGTATCCGCAATTTTATTTACGGAATTATTATTATTTTTGGAATTTATTTTCAGGAATTTCATTTATTTCTTCAGTTTATTATTATTTTAAGTGATGAGTGAAAAATCCTGAAAAATAAAATTCCAAGACTTTAAAATTCCTTTAAAAAATGGTTGCAACCACAAATTTCGCAAATTTTAAAATTTTCGAAATATAAAAATTCCAAATTCGCGAATTCTCGAAGGATGAAATTCTCGATATTAAATTGCTGATTTAAATAATTAAAAATGATCTTCTTAGTTAAAGAATTTACTATTTTATTTTTTAGTTGCAAAGTCATCTTTTCTGATAAATGTTCAACATTTTTAAATTCATGTTTTTAAATATTTACCTTTTTTCTGGAATCTTTTTTTTATCTTAAATATTAATTTAAAAATTTTTTTTTAAATTTCTAAAAAATACCACACTTTTTATTGGAATTATTTTTCCTTGAATTTTCCTTGAATCAGAAACGTGAAGCACACTTACAACTTATTTATGGAAATAATAAATTTTTATTACGAAAAAAATGGCTATTTCTGCGTATTTAACACTAACCCTGTTTTATGATTTTCACGGTTCTCAGGAAAATATATTTTATTTTTAATATTAATTTCCTAATGAAAATATTTTATAGTTATTACAATTTTTGAATATATTTTCGATTATTTACTTAGTTTAATAATTACAATTCAAACTATTTACAGTTTTAGAAAATGCGATACTGAATACTTAAATTAAGAAAAATAGTATCTGATTTTCTTGGAAAGTGCAATTACAAAATGATGATTAGTAAATGTTATCAAAATTTTAATTAGATTAAAATCCAAATTAAAAGTCCTATTTAGCGTCCAATAATCAAATCCTATAAAATAAAATTAATATAATTTAAAAATCATTTAGGCTGAAAATTTATTTCAAGTTCGAGGGCATAATAAAATTGTGATATATCATTAAGACATTTTAGATTTCGATCAAATTACCAACTTTTGTCAAAAATAGGATTATTGGTTGAATATTTTAATTTTTTTACAAAAATCCCCACTGAAGGATTTTTTTCATCAATTGTGTTTTTGATTATAACAAAAAAGTCTAACAATCCTTCAGAAAATATTAATTGTACCTGAAAAAAAATCAAAATTTTTCTAGCACGTCAATTTTGGAAAAAAGTAAGATATATTATTAAAGAGTAAGGTATATTTAAATATTTTGATTAATATTCGGCGATAAGTTTCTTGAGAAAATTCAAAACGATTTTTGAAGTTTTCAGATATTTTGAAAACGTAGAAAGAAAATTTCGAATAACATTTTTATTGTTTTTCAAAATTTTTTTAAATTTTAGACAAAATTTGCTTCAGCATAGAACTTTCAGTTGTTCAAAATGAATCGGATCAATCCCCACATTATATTAAAATCTTCCACATTCTTTTTTGAAAATTTTGGAATTATTTCCAAATTTTTTATTATTATTCATATTGTTTGAAAAATGCTCGGAAAATCGGAAAAAATTCAATTCTCTTCAATCGTTTAAAAAAATCTTAAAAGTTTCTGCATTGTTTTTAACATCACCAACAACTTATATTTCGTATTAAAATTTTCTGAATTCTTTTCAAATTTTAATTTTATTTGGAATTGTTTTCGAAATTCTAAAAAGTCTTCCACAACTAAAAAATGTACACTAAAGTTTTCCGGATTACTTTTTGCGAATTGAAGTATTCTTTTGACATTTTTCCAAATAATTAAAAATATTCGCTTCAAATAAATAAGTTTTAAAGATATTAATTTAAAATTTCTCTAAGCGCATTTGAAAAAATTGTGGTCCTCTTGAATAGCCAAAAAATTAATTCTCAACCAATTTCCTGCAACGCAGTTAATTTTTTTTAAATTTATGATATGAATTTTTAAACAAAATAGGCATATTTTTGACTAAAGAGATAAATATTTAATTGGAATAATAAATGTTCGACTAAAAAATTAATTTTTGAAAAAGTCGTTTAATTTTTAAACAAATAGTGAAATTTTTAACTAAACAGATATGAAATCGATATCGTTTTTGTTAAAGTAAGCGAAGTTTACCATATCTTACCGATAAATTTCCAAAAATTATCAGAAACTTTCCAAATTAAAAAAATTACCAGAAATTAAAAAAAACATTCCTAATTCACTAAAATTTATAAAATTACCAATTATTCCAGAAAATTCTAAAATAATCAGCAAATTAAATTTGGATTTAAATTGCCAATCAAATGGAAATTTCCAATATTCTGAATAATTAAAAAAAAACTACCAAAATTAGGGTTCGCTTATTATAAAATTTTGGGAATTTCAGTAAATTATTAAATATAATAGAATTTCAATAAAAATGGCAAGAACAGTAATATTTTGCTACGGAAAAATGTAGGATTTTAAGAATTTTCAACTAAAAATGAAACCATTATATTCTTACTTGAAGATTAATAGCTTTTAGTTGAGAATTATAATCTGAGTGCAAATTCAAAAACTTTTTTTAAAATATATTTTTTTATAATAACGTAATATAATTTTTTAAATTTGAAAAGAAACGCAAGATAGAAAAAAGAGTCAAGGGACATGTTGAATTTACATTTTTGTCATATTCCAATCCAAAATTATTTGCAAACATTTTGAGTTCTAGCTCAAAGCTTATTTAAATTCAAAAATATCTAGTTTCAACTAAGAATTTTAATTTGTTTTTAAATTTACCAGTTCCAATTAAAAATTTGATTAAATTTAGAAATTCCCTGCTTCGGCTCAGAATAAATTTAAATTTGTAAAATCCCTGTCAATCTAATCTATTTCTGTGATCTTTAAGTTTTAAAAATTTACATTTCCAACTTAAAACTTGTTAAAATTAAGAAATTCTTAGTTTTAACTTAGAATTTTTATTCTTTTTGAAAATGTCCAGACCAGAATCAGAATTTATTTTAATTTAAAAATTCCCTGTTCCAAGTCAGAATTATTATTCTTTTGAAAATTACCCGCTCCATTCCAGAATTATAAGGGACGACTGAAAAATCCCGAAAAATAAACTTCACGACACAGTAAAATTTCCGAATTAGAAAATTCCCCAATAATCAAATTCGCGAATAATAAAATTGCCGAAAAATAAAAATAACGATATGGAAAATTCCCAAATAATAAAATACACGAATAATAAAATTACCGAAAAATAAAAACACCGAATTGGAAAATTGCCGAAAAATAAAATTCGCCAATAATAAAATTTCTGAAAAATAAAAATACCGAAATGGAAAATTCCCGAATAAAAAAATTCTCGAATATTAAAGTTCTCGACAGCTTATAATATTACCGAATTGGAAAATTTCCGAATAATAAAATTCTCGACAGAAAATTGGTGCTTTATAAAATATTTGAATTGTAAAATTCCGGAATTTTAACAATTAGAATTTTTTATAAATATATTTCATTGGTGACAAATACAACAATAAGATATTAATTTTAAAAATTATTTTCAACATTTAAAATTTCGAATCTTATTTTTTGATTTAAAAATAGCAATAATTTTAAATAAAATATTTCTAGGTAACGTATGTTTTTTTAATGTTTACAGTATTTAAAAAAATTCAAAAAGCTTTCGTTTTCAAAAATAAGGAAGGCGATACAAAAATTATTGCTATTTTAAATTCAAGAAATTCGGACATTTTATAAATCGGCAATTTTCTGTCGCGAATTTTATTATTCGGGAATTTTCCAATTCGGTAATATTATAAACTTTCGAGAATTTTATTATTTGGGAATTTTGCGACTCGGGAATTTTATAATTCTGAAATTTTACTATTCAAAAATTTTATTATTCAGGAATTTTCCAATTCGGTATTTTTATTTTTCGGCAATTTTATTATTGATGAATTTTATTTTTCGGAAATTTTCCAATTTGGTATTTTTGTTTATCGGTAATTTTATTATTCCTGAATTTTATTATTTGGGAATTTTCCATATCGTTATTTTTATTTTTCGGCAATTTTATTATTCGCGAATTTGATTAATCGGGAATTTTAAAGTGTCGGGGATTTTATTTTTCGGGATTTTTCAGTCGTCCCAATTATAATTCTTTTCCAAAAATTTATTTAAAAATTGTGATAAGTATACAATATTTTCACAAGTTTATTAACAAAATTGTTCAGTCTTAATAAATGTACAAATAAAAATTTAATTTTTGTCTGCTTCTAAAGACAAGGAATTTAAATATTAGCTAAAAGAATTTAATATTATTTTCGAGTATGAATATATTTAAGAAATTAATATTATAAATAAGGCATATTTTTCTGTGATTATTGAAAATAATAAAAAAATGGATTTACATACGTATAAATAGAAATCTTTCTTGCGTAATAAAATTCTAATAATTCCGTACATCAGTTGTTAATTTTTTCTTGTCAACATTTTTTGACACTGTAAGAAGTTCAGGGTTACTTTATCACCAAAGAATGCGATGAGCTAACAATTTTTTAAAAGTATGATACGGCAAAATTAGAGACTTGCTTAACGCGTCTAACGCGAGGAAAAATATTTCTAAAAAAAGGGGGATATTTTCTCAAGAATAGAAAATTTTGAAATTTGCTTTTACAAATAATGAAAAAAAATTAGGACAGAATTTACTATAGAATCTCGTATATTTGAATCAATATTGTGCAAACTTATAAAATAATTATTGGGTGTCTTCATATTTTTAAAAGGGTTACATTTTTGTTATGTTAATGCCAACCAATCATATTTAAATAAATAATAGTATTTTTCTAATAGGTGCAATTGCTAATTTAGTTTGTCCTATTTTATTTGTAATATCGTAAAATAAGTTGCGTTTCTAAAAGTTTAATTATCATTTGCATATATTCAAGATGGCAAAAAGAAAAGTATTCTACGAATAAAAGGCAAATATTTAACAAAGGATATGAACTAAAAGAAAAAAGATTAATATTGATCAAAAACGATTTCCTATTTTAAAAAAATTAAATAGTTAAATTCTTATTTGTTGCAAAGTTAATTTCACATCAAACAACCTTTTAACAAGATTATAATATTTAACAAAAAAATTAAATTATAAAACAAAAAGATTAATGTTCAAACAAAAATATTAAGTTACTAACATTAAAGATCAACTTTTAACATAATACATAGAGTCCGACCAAATAGTTACATTTTCTACTAATGAAATCAACTTAAAAAAAACAGACAATTTTTTACAATAAAAACTAACTTTCAACTGAAAAGGATGAATTATTAACCAAATACATGAATTAAAAAAAAAAACAAATAGTAGAATTAAATCTTCATTTAGAAATGAATTTTCAACGAAAATAAATTTGCAACACAAAGTTTATAATTTCTATCAAAAAATCAATTTTTTATCAAAGGAATTTTTTTAAATAGTCAAATTTTTAAACAACAAAATAACATTCTAATTGAAATAATCAATTTTCGACAGAAAAAAGATAATTTTTTAACAAAAAACGGAATAGTTGTTATGATAAACAATTGACCAAATGGTCGAAAAGTGAAAAATAACATCTTGAATATTTGAATTAATACGGTTAACTTTTACATTTTATATTCATACTTTATATTTTTTATTTATTAATTTATTATTCAATGCGATCAAAATTAATTAATT
>NC_046663.1:6394126-6401154 GCF_010883055.1 Belonocnema kinseyi | reverse complement strand
TCTGTCAAATGAATTTTTGGATTGGATTTTTAAAAGTTGAATCATCTAACACTTAAAAAAATGTTAATTGTATTATGTCTGGTTTAACTCGTTAGAAATACAATAAATTAAAATTGGCAGCTTCTTAATCTCAATAATTTTTAATACTTACAGATTTAAAATGATTTTAAATTTGAACAATAATTGCACAAAAAATACACTTACCATCCAAAAATTTATATTTCAACAACGAACCATTTTTTTAATTAAAGACTTTTTGTTCAATGTAATTTTTTTGGATTTCGAAAAGTACATTTTTAATTACTACAGGAGTCATTAGGCTAAAAAGAATGTGCAGTTTGTAATTTAGGATTTTTTCTATCACCTGTTATAAATATTTTTCGGGTTTTCATGTTCTCTTTAAATTTAAATTTTATTCTAAACCCGAAAATGTTTTTAAAAATCTGTTTTGTTCCATAAAGTTCACAACTATATATAAATATAATCTTTTAAGGTTTCTTGGGAAAATTTAAAATGATTTTTTAAGATTAAACATTTTTTAAAATTATTTTTTATTATTATTTTTCAGAATTTGATCAAATCTTAAGACAAATTTTGTTCAGCTTAGAACTGTTAGTTGCTTAAACTGGCTCGGATTATTGCTAAAATTGCTTAAAAATTTTTCTGAATATATTTTGACAATTTTATTTTATTTCAAAGTTTTAAATTATTTCTGACATTTTTTCAAAAATGCTGAGCATTTTTTTTTATCAATTTAATTTTTTCTAAAATGTATGATAAATCTTTAAACCAGAAAAAAACTTTCTTTGATAATTTTTTTTCAGAAACTAAATATTTTTTTGAATGTTTTTAAATATTTCAGAAAATTAATGAAAAAATTAATTTATTATTTTTCTAAGGATCTAAAAAAAATTCAATTCTTGTAAATCCCTTCAAAATTCTTCAAAACCTTCAGCATTTTTTTTCAAATCATCAGCAATCTGTATTCTGTATTATATTTTTTTCAATCTTCTTAAATTTTAAATTATTTTAAGAATATTTTTGAAACTGCTGCATGTAATTTAAAAGTAATTATCATTTTTTTAAATTAAGAAAAATCTTTCAATATTAGAAAATGTACTGAACAATCTTCCGTATTCCTTTTTGAAAATTCAACAAACCTATTAAACTTTTTTTTAAATCTTTCGAAATATCAAAAAAGCCAAAAAAGTTGTTTTTGAAAAGATGCTGTCCACAAAATAGTTGAAATTTTAAATTTAGAATATGATTGTTTAAGAAAATATTCATTTTTTAAGTAAGAGATGAAATTACAAAAATTATCAGAAATATTTGAAAAATTCAAAATTCACTAAAATTTCTGAAATTACAAATAATTCCCCAAAAGTCTAAAATAATCGACAATTCAATAAATTACTGAAAATTTTCAAAAAATTTCAAAGTTTCAGCAATGACAAAAGAAGTAATATTTTTCTACATGATGATGGCACATCGCGGTATTTGTTTATAGAAATTGTTAATTGTTATTTAATTCATTTTTAAATCGAACATTCATGATTATAGCTAAAAATTCATTAGCTTCGTTAAAAATTCAACTACTTAGTTCAAACTTCTTTCTTTTTTAATAAATTCGCTATTCATATGAATGTAACTACCAGGTTGAAAATTAATTTCCCTTAGTCCTTTTTTTTGTTTTATTATTTAAACATTTTTTAATTGCTTAGAAATGGGATATTTGTAATTGGCCCTGTGATAATTCATTTCTGGAATTTTTAAATTCAATAATATCATAAACTGCAAGGTATTTTATTAATCTAGAATTAAAAATTGTCAGCAATTTTTTAACTTCTTTAATTTAATATTTTGTGCATTTTCTGTTCCTATAGAGTTTTCAATTGTACTATTGAATTATTGGTTAATTAATTAATTAATTATCCTTCAAATGCAAAAAAACAGTAATTTCAAAAAATGTCTCAATGCAAGTTTTTTTTTTAATATGCGTGGTAATTGTTATAAAAAGATTGTTTTTGTATTGTTTAGTATTTGTCTGTTTGTTGCTGATATTAAAAATTCAAATAAATTTAAAGGAAAAGTAAATTAACATATACAAATTCTTATTGCAAAAAAGCCCATACCTAGAATCAGACTTTTAATTTAACATATTTTTTTATTTTATTTTTAAACTGTTGCCTTCCTTATATTCCTTTTTGCTTTACACGAAATTCAGATAAATTTATCTTAAATTTTGGTAGTAATTTCATCAGCTTTTTTTTCAATAAAATTTTTTTTCTTATTTTACACTAAATTTGAGAAACTCAATGTATTTTGATAACATTTTTTAATTGTTTTTAATTCAGTGAACTATTCGTGATAAAATTGTAAATTTTCATATTCAAAGTCTGATAATATTTACGAAGATTTTTTTATTCATAAAATTTAGAGATAATTAATCAATAAATAGGAAATAATTTTTGTAAGCCAATTTACCAATGGATACGAAATACTTTTTGTAAGAAAAATAATTTTTTAGTCTTTAGTTCGTTTATCTTCAATTCTAAACATCTTTAAAAACAATTCCAATTTTCCATCAAAAATGTCTACAAATCCTTCAACACGAATGAAATATTTTTAATTATTCGTAAAAAGATCCTGAATTTTTCTTTACATCTTCATAAATCTATTGTTTTCGGTTTTTCAAAATAATTCCAAATTTTAAATCATCCTTGAAATGCTCTCAAAATTTTTAAATATTAAAAAAAATGATCTGGTTTTTCAAAAAAAAATTAAAAACCTTTATCTCTCACGCTCGAATTCTATTCTATGCGAATCGACATATTTTTTATTTTGATTATTATTAAATTTTTTATTAAAATTATTCAATTTTTAATTTAATTTATTTTTATTTAACTTTATTTTATTTTATTAGAATATAATAATAATTTAATGACAAGATTTCAAATTCCTCCTGAAACGCTGATCTAGCCAGGATCTGTTTTAATCATGGGAACAGAAGTAGCTTTTTTAAAGGAAAAAGTTGATTATAAAAATTTCAATTACTTTTTAAATATTTTTATTCATTTATTTTGAAAATCATTTTCCCTCAGGGGCGACTGAAAAATCCTGCATAATAAAATTTCGGACACTGTAAAATTCCCGATTAATAAAATTCGCGAAAAATAAAATTGCAGAGAAATGAAAATACCGAATTGGAAAATTCCTGAATATTAAAATTCGCGAATAACAAAATTGCCGAAAAAGAAAAATAGCGATTTTAAAAATTCCCGAGTAATAAAATTCGGACTTCCGTTTCCGGCATGAAAGTGTACCAGACAGCGGCGGTAGAGGCAGGGAAGTATGGAAGGCGGGAAAGTTTGAATTTGATTCATGGCTAGCAGAGCGAGTATCTCCGCGGAAGGAACAGAGTTAGAGCAGGAAGTGTTCAGTACACCGAAAGAAGAGATAAAGGAAAGGAAGGCAAGGGGGAAGTATAAAAAAACTATAGAAAAGGAAAGATTAAGAGCAAAAAGCGTAGGGTCAATGGAATCATTTATTAAAAGGAAGAAAGGGGAGAGGGAAAGCAGTGAAGAGAAGGAAGATATCGGGGCGAGTGTAAAATACCAGAAAATGTTTAAATCGCCGCCGGAAAAGCAGAGTTTGGTAGGGAAAAGCGATAACAGTAAGGGTGCTGACGGTAGCGGAGATAAAAATGAATTGTCGATGAAATAAGAAAGACTAAAGGAAATTCGAGAAGTGGCAATAGAGGTAATGGGGATTTATAAAGAAAATCAGGAGAAAAGGGTAGAGGAATTAAAGAAGGAAATTAGGAGGGAAATGAATGAAGTTAAGAAAGAAATAAAAAAATGGGAAGAAATCAGGGGAAAGTCAGAAAAGAGGATGGAGTCATTGGAGCAAAAACTAGAGAAGGAGGAAGAAGTTAATAGTACAAAGGTAGATGATATGAGAGGTAGAATGAAGAAACTTGAAGCTCGAACGGGGATTGCGGTGGGGGCGAGAGTGGGAATAAGGAGATGGAAAGGCTGAGAAAAATAGAACGAAGAATAGAAAGGAAAGACAGGGAAGAAAGAAAATTAAACATAGTGATAAAGGGTATAAGATTAGAGGGGAAGGAGCTGAAGGAAGGCGTGGACAAAGTACTAAAAAGGATTGATGCTAAGGTAGAGATAGAGGAAATGCGAAATGTAGGAAGGAAGGTGAAAAGAGGGGAGATAATGGTACTGGTGAAACTAAAGAAATGGGCACATAAGAGGGAGATGATGACAAAGAAGAGGTTATTATATGGTAGTCCAGAGAGAATAGAGGATGATTTGACATGAGTAGAAAGGAAGATGCAGTATAAATTAAGGAAAATAGCGGAAGAGGAAAGAAAAAGGGGAAAGAGAACATACGTTAAGTATGGGAGAATTCAGATAGATGGATTATGGTAGGATTGGGATGAAGAAAGGGAACAGATAGTAAGAAATGAGGTGTAGGGAAACTAGAAGAGGAAAAAACGGGAGATAGAAAAATAAGAAATAGTAAGAAGGGAAAAAAGATGAGAAACGAAAGTAGGGAAGAATGTAAGATTTGTTACTGGAATATAGCAGAATTGGAGAGAAATGGTAAGGAATTTGTGAGAAATTTGACACAATATGAGGCAGTCATAATGATGGAGACGTGGATAGATGAAAAGGGATGGAAAAGAGTAAGGGGAAGGTTACCAAGAGGTTACAAATGGCAAGTGTAAAATGCAAAGAGGAAGAATAAAAACGGCAGAGCAATGGGAGGAATGTTGATGGGAGTAAGGAATGAATGTATAACAGGGAAAGATTAGAAAGACAGGAATGCCCAAAAAGAAGGAGTAATAGTAGAACAGGCTATGATGGGAGGAGAGAAGTGGAAGGTAGTATGGATTTATGTGAACGGTGATATGCAGGCAAAAGCAGAGGAGATTAAAGAAATGATTGAAGAAAATAAAGAAGAGATAAGGATGGTAATAGGTGGAGATTTCAATACGAGAACATGAGACAGAGGAATAAGGGAATGGGGAGAAGAGAGAGGAAGAAAATCCAACGATAAGGTTCTGAATGGGGAGGGAAAAAAGTTGTTCAATAGCTTGGAGGAGTTGGGATAGTATATCTTAAACGGAAATATAAAAAGGGGTTGAAAAAGGAGAATATACACGCTCAGGAAGTCAAAGGAGAACGGTAATTGATTATTTGATGGTGGATGATGAGGTAAGAGAGAAGGTTAAGAAATTAGAGGTAGGTGAATATATTGATTCGGATCACTTTCCCTTAATAGTGACATTAGAGGGACAGGAAAGCAATAGCAATATGAGTAGAAGGGGAGCAAATGTAAAAAGTGTAGGAAAAGGGGATTGGTCAAGGGAAGGAAAAGAACAGTTTAGAGAAAAAATAAGAAATATAAAAATGGGAGAGGGAAATGTGGACGAGGAAATGGGAAAAATGATAGGAGAAATAAAAATAGGATTAGAGTGCACAAACAAAAATAAAGTTAGTAAAGGGGGGAATAGAAGTGAGTGAGATGAGGACTGTAAAGAGAAAAAAAAGGAGGTCATGAAGGAATTAAGAAAGTGGAGAAAAGAAAAAAGTAATGGGGAAGAATATAGGCAAAAAAAGAAACAGTATACTGAGTTGTGTTATCAAAAGAAAGAGGAAGATAATAAAATGTTTGAGGAAGAGGCGGAGAAGGCTAGGACGGAAGAAGTGATATGGAAGGTAGTAAAGGACTTAGGAATAATGAAGGATGGAAAGGCACCTGGTATATATGAGAATCCAGATGACGTATGGAAATATGGAGGGGAGGTACTAGAGAAATGGGCATGGATAATGTGTAATAGAGTCCGGAGAGGAGAGGGGTGGCCAGAGTTATGTAAAGAAGGAGTAGTTGTACCAATAGTAAGGAAAGGATAGGGAGAGGAGGTTAAAGATTATAGGGGGTAAAGTTTGATGCCAACACTGTATAAAATATATGTGACTATTTTGTCGGAGAGATTGAAGATAGAAGTTGAAGAAAAAAAGATCAAGTCACCGAAGCAGACAGGGTTTAGAAAACGAATAGGGTTAATGGACAACATATATGTTCTGAACTATCTAGTAGATAAGAGAATTAAAAGGGAAAAAGGGGAAATGATAGCAATGTTCGTGGACATAAAGGCGGTGACTCATTAAACCGAGGAGAAATAGAAAAAGTTATGATAAAAAAGGGGATAAGAGAGGTATTAATAAAGAGAGTATCAGAATTTTTTAGAGAGACAAGAAGCAGGGTAAAGGTAGGAGTGCAAGTAGGAGATAGATTCTGGTTGGTGAGAGGTGTGAGACAAGGGTGTCCTCTGAGCCCACTTTTATTTAATTTATTAATATCAGACTTGGAAGAAGAAATGAGAAGAAAGTGTTGGGGAGGAGTTAGGTTGGGGAAGGAAAAGAAATACTTAGATCGAAAAAAGCTGAATGTAAATGTAGAAAAAACAAAGATAATGAGGTTTAGAAAAGAAGGGGGGAGGAAGAAGGAATGGACAGGGAGATGGAAAGGAATAAAGTTAGAAGAAATCAAAGAGTATAAATATTTGGGATATATCTTGCAAACGAATGGAAATCATACAGCTCATATAACAGAAAGGATAAAAAAAGCAGCATGGGTATTGAAACAGATATAGAGATAAGGAAAAGAAGGTTAAAAAAATTGGAGAAGGAGAATGTTGTTATTTGATACACTGTTATGGCTGGTATTAGGTTATGGAGCAGAGATATGGGGATTGAAAGAAAGGAAAGATATTGCAAGTTTACCAGAAAGGTGTATAAGGTGGACACTAGAAGCAGACTGTAGGACGCCAGGATATATGATGAGAGAAGAAGCGCAAAGGGATAAGTTAAGTATTAGAGCGGGAAAGAGGGCATGGAAATTTGAGACGAAGTTGAGGGAGGGAAAGGGAGGGGAGTTGGCGAGAAAGGGTTTGATGGAGGTAGAAGAGAGGATAGGGAGGGCGATTGAATTAACGAGATAGGAAGAAG
>NC_046663.1:6381205-6394026 GCF_010883055.1 Belonocnema kinseyi | reverse complement strand
GGATGGGGGGGGGGCGATTGAGGAATCAAAATACAATAAATGGTATAAGATGATAAAAAAGGAAGGTGTGCCAAAGTATTTAGAAAAGGGATGGGGAGAGAGAAGGTGGACCAGAATAGCAAGATTTACACTGGAAAACGAGGTAAGGGAGGAAATGTACAGGGAAAAAGAAGAGAACAGAAAGTGTAGAATTTTTTGAATGGGAGGAGGAAACATGGGAGCATGTGTGGAAAGGATGTAGGAGAGGAATGGAAGATAAAGGAAGCTGGCAAGAAAATGTGGTTAAGATTCTAGGGGAAGATGGTTTAGGAGAAGAATGGATGAAGGAGTTGAAGGGTGCTAGAGGAGCGAATCAGGGAGAATGAAAGAATGTACGTGAAAAAGGTAAATGGAGGTATAAAAAAGTGAAAGAAAAAGGAAACGGAAGTTGCTTAGATTAGAAGCGTAAAAATTGTAAGTAATGGTAAAGTAAAAGTTGAGTAGACTAAGATGCGTTCGCAGGAAATAGAAATAAGGAACTAGATATAAGACTTTATGTAAATAGTTGTAAATAATTGTATATATAGAAAGGATAAGATTGTAAAAAAATATAGATATAAACGGAAAGCTTGTAAGGAATAGAAGTCATGTAAACCCTTTAGGGGACATATTATGAATCAGGAAGAGTAATAAAATTTTCGAATAATCATATTACGGAATTATAAAATTCCCGAAAGTAAAAATTCAGAACTGTTTATAATATTACCGGATAAGAAAATTTCCGAATAATAGAATACCCTCCAGAAAATTGCCGAATTATGAAATATCTGAATTGGAAAATTCCCGAAATGTAAAATTCAAGAAGTTGAAAATTTCCTGTATTTTATCTCAAAATTCTCAAAACTCAACGTCCTTCTTCGTAGAAAATTTATCGCGCTCGGTCTTTATATTTTCGCACATTCTTGCGCAAACATTTTAAAATTGAGACGCAAAATATCGACTAACTGTCCTATCAAAAATTATAGCTCTTTTTTGGATAAACAAGTTTTGCCTCATTTTTTCTCGTAGCTTATATCGAAAAGTGATTTTAGCTCTTTCCAGGGTGTGCAATGTGAGCTTTTTCATTTTTTTTTTCGTATCTGCGTAGTTTGACCAAAAAATGAAATTTTTTGATTTTTCATTAATTTTGGTGCGATAAATTCTGAAATTTTCAACTTTTCGACCAAATTAAAAAAGCTGTTATCATAATCTTGTAGGGCTTTTAAAAAGTAAAGTTCTTCTTCCCTTGACCTTTTTTCATATCATACTTTGTTTGGCTTAAAATGTTCATTTCAGTGTTTTTTTTGGATTTTGAAAATGCTCTAACTCTGATAATTTTCTTTTTATAAATAAAGCCAGAAGGATAAATTGTTTAAGTTTTGAAGTACTATGAACAATCGTGCATAGAATTTTTACATCTTGAAAAAATGTGGTTTCAAAAATTTTTTGTACGATCAAATATTAAATTTTCAACTTTTTGACCAAATTGAAAAAGTTGTCATGATAATCTTGCAGGGCTTTCAAAAAGTCACGTTTTTCTTTTCAAGACTTTTTTTTGTATCATACGTTGTTTGGCTTAAATTTTTCATTTTAGTTTGTTTTTCTGGATTTTGAAAATGCTATAACTCTAGTAATTTTCGATTTTTCAAAAAAGTCAAAAGAATAAATTGTTAAATTGTTTGAATTCTATGAACAACCGTACAGAGAATTTTTGAATTAAAAAAAATGGTCTCAAAAATATTCAAAATTTGCCTACTTTTTGAATTTTCATTCAAAATGGCTGGCTAACGAACTTGACCTTTAGTTAAGGACACTTAACGAGTGTACCAAAAGGCAATTTAATAGATTAATTTTTTCAAAAGTCATCGTGTTCACAGACAGACATACATACAGACAGACATACAGACAGACATATTCATAAAAACCTGTTTTTTGGATTCAGGGGGTCTCAAAACGTGGAAATTTGACAAAATTTGACAGCATCTAGCTATAAAAAAAGGTTTGAGGTAATTACCTAATTAAATCCTCATCATTTATGATTGAGAAAGTATTAATTTTGTACAAGACTTGATAATTTTATTTTATTTTTTAAAAAAAGATTAAAGAAAATAAAAAATTCAAATTTTGCGTTACAGGACGAAAAATATGGTAAAAAGTCGTAGAACGTAATTATAGCTTTTGAATAGTCCTAAAAAAATGTTAAAATATATATTTTTTTTTTAGATTTTATTGTTTGTTCTCATTGATGCACATTTACAAATAGAATACGCTAATTGGGCTAATCAAATCAAATGTATCATTATATGCACATTTTTTATTTATTGGTTGTTTTCTAAGGTAATGTAGGAAAATTTACTGATGCTCACAAAATTCTAAGAAATTTTCAGTTTAATGTAATTACAAATCATATTTATTTTAATTTCAAAGATTTAGTAAATTTCGTTCTATAATTACTCTCTGAAAATAAATGTAATTTTATCTGTTATTAAAAATAAAATCGAAAGAATTTCTATTCGTGATTTAATGCGATCTTCTTTTTTAAATTTTAATATAAAACACGTGCGTTATGATTCTTTTTTAAAATTTTCCGGTTCCAATTCGGAATTTTAATTCTTATTTGCGAATGCTCGTAAATACATAAAAATATTTTAAAATTTTTGTAAATTTTCTAATTCTTTAAAAAGTTCGTGAAATATTTTAAAAGAGCAGAAACTTCCTAGAAATTCTGTGATATCCTTGGAAGCCCTTAAAGTTGTCAAAAATGTTGGAAAAAAAATGAAATCTCATAATTCTGTTTGATTTTGACTAAATATTTCTTTGTATATTTTAAAATGTCGTAACAGGGCTTCTTCTCAGATTCTGAAAATAGTTCTGATAGTTTTATAATTTTTTTCAGATACCTTTATATTTTTCAGAAATAATTTTTTTAAGCTTAGTATTCAGTATTACAGTTTCTAAATCTATGAATCGCTTGAACTGTAATTATTAAATTAATTGGGAAATCGTAAAACTTATTTAAAGAATGTAATAAATATAAAATAAGTCACCTGTAAAGAAATTTTAATGTTATTATTTTTAGTTAAGAGCGTTCTGAATAGAATGACAATTAAAAATAGCAAATGTTCGAATTCCAATGATTTTCAACTCTAACCGATTAAAAATTGACTAACAGAACTTTGAAAATTAAATGACTCCGGTCATAGTTTAAAAGCCATAAAATGTTTATTAAGCAAGAATCGTGATATTATCAATTTTTTATTCTCAAACCTTTCAAATTTTCAATTTTTAAAAATGAATTTGAGACTTTTAAAAATTAGCATTTTTTAATTCCACTCTTTACTATTCGACTATTTAAACTTTAATTACAAAACTAAAATTCATTATGAAATTTTTATCTATTTCGAATGTTTTAAAATGTTTTAAATTTCAAAAATATTGTTGTTTGAAATCGCAATAGATAAAAATGTCATTTGGAATTTTAGTTTTGCAATGAAAGTTGAAATAGTTGAATGTTAAAAAGTGTAACTGAAAAATTAAAAAATGCTAATTTTTAAACGCCTTCGATTAAAAAAAATGAAAATTTGAAAAGTTTGAGAAGAAATAATTATTAATACCACAATTATTACTTAAGAGACATTTTTTGACTTTTTAATGATGCTTGGAGTCATTTAATTGTTATAGTTTTTTCAGTCAGTAGTTTTAAATTTTTAGTATTTTCAATTTTAGAATATTTTATACTTTCAAAATTTATTTCCAAATTATTCAATGTTAAATGTTTATAACAGAGAAATTTTCCATTTCATACGCTGAAAATAGCCTTGAATTTCAATGGTTGACATCATGGGCTTGATAACTAAATTAGTCATTGTTCAGAATTTATTTTGAAGAAAAAAAAACTAATAAAATTTCTCAGGACTGGGCAAGTTGATTTTAAAAATGTTAAGTTTTTTAATATAACAGACTGGTTTTTGGGAAAGTTTTAGTTAGGTGAACACTTTTCGATAAAAAAAACATTTTTCTTCGAAATATAATATTTCAAAAAATAAATAAAACGGCGATTTTGTTACTGTGTACCTGTAGTTCAGAAAAAGATTATTTTTTCATTTTGTGATGTTCTATTCAATAAACTACCCAGTGGGCACAAGATTTAGTGACGTCTTCACGACATCTTTACGACATCTTGACGACAACTTTACGACATCCTATGTTCATGTCGTTAAGGTGTCTTTACGATATCGTAAATAAGTCGTATGATCTGACGATGTCTTTACGATATCGTAAAGACACCGAAACGACATGGACTTAGGATGTCGTAAAGTTGTCGAAAAGATGTCGTAAAGATGTCGTAAAGATGTCGTAAAGACGTCGCCAAATTTTGTGCCCACTGGATATGAAAACACATACATAATTTAAGGTTTCGAAAAAAACTTCTACGGGGTGGAAATAACTTTCAGAATTCATCCCAAAAATTATTAAAGTAAGCCAATCAATTTTTTTTCCAACTATTTCTATTTTATTTGCCTCTGAGCTTTAAAAATCTGCAGAGTATTGTAAATATTAGAGGATACAAACCCTATGTTTTAGGCAGCAAAAACTACATTTTTATTCCACATTTTTATTCCTGCAAACCGCATTTGCGGGGCGAAAGTAAAATTAGCAGGGCGAAAGTATAATTAGTGTAGTGCAAAAAACTCGAAATCACCCTTCTTATTGTAAGGGGATAAGCAACCCTTACGTTAGTTCCGCTTTTAAATTTCATGAAATGCTTCTCATTATTTCTAATAAATACTTAAATTAATTTGCTAAACAAATTTGTGTTACGTATCCCAGATAGCAAACGTGCGTGGAATGTTACTCGAACGGCAGACGAGGCATGCAGTGCGTGCTGGGTGCGAGGCATATGGGTCGTACATTCTGAGGGCACGATGTGCGGCGCATATGAGCGGCACCTTGTGAGGGGCATTATTTATGCATGATATATAAGTAAAAAGCACATTCTTTGATAATAGTAGTACAGTAAACTATTATTATTATGGCAATATTTTTTTTTTTTAATTTGGATAATTATTATAATCAAAGAATAACTTCATTGATATTGTAAAATAGTTTATTTACAAGAAGTAAATCATTCCCGATTTTATAATAAGAATAAATTACGAAATTAGTAAGAATTATTGAATGCATTCTTCTTATAGTTTAAATGTACAAAATGCATTTTATTATTTTTGAAAACTATAATCTCTAACGTTAATCGACTATAAAAATAATTTTAATTAGCCTTTTGTCAATTTCAATTTAAAATTAAGTAAATTAAAAAAATTAAATTTAAGGTATAATTTCTACTTTATATATTTATTTATGTTTATAACTACAATTTGTACTTTTAATTTCAAGTTTAATATTAAATTGAGTTTAATCATTTGCCTTTTTATTAATATTGTTTTATTCTCTTTCTCCGCGTTATTGATTGTTTTACATTCCGTGTAAGGCAATTTTAAAAATATATAAAAGCAGTTACGTACGTGTCAGGACTTACAGATTTTAATTGTGACATGTACGATGTTAATTTTGTCTGCGATAAATTGATCCAAAACAAAAATCATAATCCATACATCAATAAGTAAATCAATAAGTAAATCCAAACAAAAAGTATTAGTATGTTTGTGTCCAATATAATAAATATTCTCCGTTGAAACTTTAGGAAGATACATGAAAAAGAATCTGAAAAGTTTACTTTTAGTTTAAATAATTAAAAAAGGTAATTTTTGTCTTAGGTCATCAATTTTTTTATTAATTGAACAAAAAATATATTGCCTACCTACCTCTTTATGTTTTCTGTCGGTATCATGTGCCTGTCTCTTGTAGTTGCAGCTCAAAATATTTACTATTTTTTATACAAACATGAGGAAACTGAATTGCTAATGCGCAACTGAAATGCATAAACATTCCTTCCACGTATAATAAAAAATACGTTCATGATAAATTACCTGCTCTTCATTTTAAAATATCAATTCAAATATTTTCTATACTCTCTAAAAATCATAAATGTGTGCACGCACCATTCCAGCACCGGCACGCAAGACGTGCGACCCCCACGATGTGCGACACACCTGTCACGCATATGAGGACGCAGCTTTGTCATCCCCTGCGCGAACATCGTGCGCGATAACCTGCACGTGGTGCGACGCCCGTGCGTCACACCGTGCGCGCACTTTGCTATCTGGGATTATTCTGCTTTGCCACTCGGATCTCACCCAAGAAAAATAATTTTTCAATTTTCAGCTACAAACAAAGACATGATTAAAAATAAATACCTGTTATTTAATTATGCGTTATTCGGAAATGTTATCAATTCTGTAAGATGCCTAATCTTTTGCATTTCTTTAAAATAACATGTGACTTTCAAGAAGATCATTATCAGCAAGATTATTTTATTTCATTCCTAAGTTTCTGATTCCAAAAACAAGCTGAAAATGTTTGCCTTTGTAAATAATTCAATAAATAAAGTGAAGATTTAGTTTATCCACTAAAGATTTTTTATACTAAAATTCTAAAATACCCTAACCTCAATTTTCTCTTAACATTATAATAATATAGGTTTTTCGTATATTCAATAAAACTGTCAATTTTTTTAACAAACAATTTTAAAGAAAAAATTAGTTTTTGCTCCCTAAAATTCTAATGCGACGATATTTGTTTCATGCCAAATTTCACTTTTTGGTTTTTCTCAATTCTCCACGTTTTGAGACCCTTTTTGCAACAAAAAAAAAATTTTTACAAAGGTGTCAGTCTATAGTCTGTAGTTTGAAGAAAGAAAAATGTTTAGTATTGTCAATATTTTTGAGATTATTTTTTAAAGATTTTAAAATTCTATTTACGGTTGTTTGTAATACTTGGAAATTCAGACAGTTTTTCGTCTGAAAATTTCTCGATAAAAAGATATTTGTCATTTCACATCAATTTAATAATAGAGAAAAAAATTACAAAAAAATGTTAAAATACAACGAGAAATCAGAAAAATATATTTTTTTATTTGACATGGCAATTTTTCAAACTGGAAAATGGAAGTAGAAGTTTTCTAATATTAACTTTAAATATTATCAGAATGACAAAATGTTTACAATAAAAATCGATCTTAAATATAATGTAATATATAATAATGAAAGGTAAAAGCATCGAAAACAGTAAGTTCGTGATTGTGAATTCTCTTTTGTTAAAGCTCCTTCAGCTTTAAGGATCAAATTCTTATCACGGATCTCTTGTTTCGCACTCAAGTTCCTCCCTGCAATTTTGTATCATTCCCATAAATGTATATTATTACAATTCACGACATGCATTGATATTAAAAAAGTCGTAGTTTCATTTTCTCCTTTAAAAAAAGCGCATTCTTTCCATAAGATTTTTTATCAAGCATTTTATTGCAACATCTGTCGGTTTTTCAAAAACTGAATTTATTCATTTCCAATTTTATTTCTACGATTTAAACGTGATACATACGGTCTGGTGAGCACCCTTACCCTTAAAAAATGCAATTTTTGGATTTCGCATTATTTTGTGTACTGTTATTTTATGTAAAAAGTGAACTATTTTGATGATATTATTATTTCATTGAATTAATTTTTTTAACTGAAAATTCAACCATTCAAATTTTGGTTGAAAATCGATTTTTTGAAGTTGAGAATGAGTCTATTTTGTTGAAAATTCATCTTTTTAGTAGAAAATTAATCTTCTTGGTTGAAAATTCATCTTTTTGAACCAAAAATTAACTATATCCGCAGAAAGGTCGGAGCGCAGTCACAAAAAAAATGAATAACTTTTGAACTAATGCAAAATACAAACATTGTTTTTCATCAAAATCTTTGGAAGAGATTATAGAAAACATTAGAGCGTGGAAGAATTCTTTCACAAGTAGAGAAGTTTAATTAATTTTTAATTGTTTGAAACAAACTATTATTTAAACAATAAAAAAGGTTTCTTTCTACTGAACAATTTTTAGCGTAAAGTAAACTTAGTACAAAAAATTTTATAACTCAATTCGTAGCTATAACAAAATAGTAACAATTTTACTTGAAAAAATTAATTAGTATAAAAATATAATTTATAAAAAATTTTTTTTACGCAAAAAGACACATTTGTAACGAAATAAACGAACCTTTATCTAATAAAAAGTAAATTTTATAACAAAAATAACACTTTAAAATCTTACGTTTAAACATATTGTTTGATAAAAAACTAATTTTAAATAAAACAGTTAAATTTTCAACCAAAAGAATTAAATTCGATTTTTTTAACACAATAAAATATTTGGATTCTCAAGAAAAAATACCATTTTCCAACTAATCAGTAGCCCTGTTGGCTACGAAATATGAAATTGAATTTTAATATTTTAATTTTCTACTCTACTGATACATTCACAAACGAAAACGTTAATTTTCTAGTTCTATAAAGAAAAAAATAAATTTTCTACCAACAAAAGATGAATAAGAATGAAGAATTTTCAACAAAATACATAAATTTTCAATGCAACAGTGGGATTTTAAATCAATCGAAAAAGCTGAATTTTAGAAATATATATGAATAGTAAGTCAATTCGTAGAATTTTTAAGAGAAAAGGATAGATTTTCAATACGTGTAAAATGAGTAAATCTCTTTTCGAAAAATTTAATTTTCCGTCAAATTAAATGAATTTTTTCAGAAAATAGTTTAATTTTATATCAAACATATGAATTTAGAACCAAGTAAAGTAATTAAAAATGCAAAAATTTAATTTTTAATTTGACAGAAAAGATTTTTCAACCAAATATTTTAATTGTCAACTAACAAAAATTATATTTTCAACAGTTTAATTTACTTTAAAAAATACGCAATTTCCACGATCACGAAAAATCTAGAAAAAAAGACATTTTTTAAAAAATCATGAATTTTATTCCAAAAAAAAACCCAACTAAGGAAAACTATATTTTTTTAAATACTAAAATTTTTAGCACAGCAGTTGAATTTCCAACCAAATTAAATTACGTTGCATAAAGCAGTTGTATTTTTCCACCAAATATGATACTTATAAGACAACAGATGAATCTTTAAACGAAAAGGGCCAATTTTCTACCAAAAGCGATCAATTTAAGAGAAAAATAAAAAATTTGAATTTAGTAGTAGTTGATGAATCTTGCAGTATTCTTAGAACATTAGTTTATTTTAACGAAGTACAATTGATGCAAAAAAACCAATGTAGTGGAAAAAGTTTTGTGAGCAATTATTTATTTTATGTTATTTTAAAGAACAATGCATTCAAAAAAATCGTTACAAATTATTTTTTTAGTGACGTATATGTCATTAAATTAATTTATTATTATTTTTAAGTTTAATTTTTTTCATGAAAAAAGATGGCTTGAAAAGTAACCTTAAAAAAAAATTTAATTAAAAACATTAAATTGCATTTTTTCATATGAAAAAACTGACCTGAAATAAGAAACATAAATGTTCATGAAAATACTTGAATTTTTAACTTGAGAAATAGACTTCGACCAGAAATGTGAATTATAATTCTTTACCAAAATTCCCTTTTCTAGAATGAAATTATATTTATTTGAAACATTTCCTATTATAGGTGAGAAATTTTATTGAAAACCCTGGGCTTAAATCGACCCTGTTTATGGATAAATCGAGTAGAATTGTAAGTTTTTTAATTTAACTCGTTATAAAATCACTATTTTCAGAAAAAAATCAGAGCTGTTTCGATTTCGCGACCATCGTATAACCAGTAAACCGGATCGTCCTGCAATTGATGACGTGGCGTGCTAACATCATTACAAAAAAATATGGCCGCCGATGTGAACGCGAGTCAAATGTAAATAAATAATTATTAAACAATTAATAGTTTGTAAATAAAGGCAAGGATGTTACAATTAAAAATCACTGCATAAAAGCGAAAGTTTCCAATAAGTGTGGTCTCAAGTGTATAGTGTACAAGACTTTCAGAGTGTTGAAAAGTTTATTTTCATAAACATACTACCTACCCCTTCCATGGCGAATAATTTTTTATTCCACAAACATTTTACAAAACCTTGTCTGATTATTAATTCTTGATTTGCTCGAACGATCTGTCAAAACAAAACAATGGAGGCGGCCATATATTTTTTTAAGTGCGGTTGGCACGCCACGCTCGGAAAGTTCTGAACTATACGTAAGTATGATTTTACACATGTGGGTGTGCGTACTTCTGGCAACAGAAGAGTGGGCGGAAGGCCGTTGAGAGGATTTCGGACAAGAGAGTACTCCGTCGATAAATTAACAATGAAAATGATCTTAGCAGTGTTGGATCCTCCAAGTCTGAGACACACTCCTGACGAGGGAAGTTCCAAAACCCATGGGATTAAAAATAAAAACCTACGTTAAAAATGGAAAGTGATACAAGGCGCCATCTATTGGTTGCTAACCAGACCTAAATAAAGTAAAATGTAAAAGTGTCGGTTGATACACCATGGACATAGAAAACACGGGACTAGGCATGTCATTGCGGAGATGATGCAATGAGGGGGGGGGGGGTCCGCCGCCTTGTGATGTCCCGTGAGAAAATATGACAGCACCCACATTTTTATATTTTCTTGCACAGTATGTTAGCAAACAAACCCTCGTGCGCATGTTCGAGTGGTACATCGTAATATGGCGGATCTCCCTACTCATGGAACTCTCCTTCCTCTCGTGAAATGAACCCTGCTCTCCAAGTTAGGATGGCATGCCTAATCCCGTGTTTTCCTATGTTCATGCAATAAAATAACGTACACCGCCATCTGTTAGAAAGTTATGGAAGTTACAAATAAAAACTTTTAATTTGCAATAAAAAAATCTGCCTGCTTCGTGGGCACATGCTCATCCCGCGCTACGCGCGCGGCTCGCTTTGCTCGCAAGTTTGAGCACGCCTAGGGCGCGTGACTGTTGAATCTCGGGCTTCGCGCTCGATAATAGGCTACCTCGCGCTTCGCGCTCGAACATAATTACAACTCGCGCTTCGCGCTCGGATATTTATTCTTTGCGTTTTGTATGCTTGAGAAAAACTTTTTAAAAAAGATCTCTTTTAGATGGCAGTATTGATATGCATCTTCATATCCTGAATTGTCTACTTAATTAAGTATAGTCAAATATTAAGTTTCGCATAGGTCTGTAGGCTTTGGGGTACACATTCTCATCGTGAGACTCGCGCTGCGCGCTCGATTTCTGACAGACATTTGTAAACAGGATTTGTGGGATTTTTTTCTCGTACTTTCGTCGTCTTTCCACACATTTTTTTTTAAATTTTATTTTGTTTCAATGTTATTTTGCACGCATAAAACAAAAAGTATGCGTCCTATCAAGAAGTGATTATTAACGAAATTTTTTTTTTTTGGGATGAACATTTTTCTTAATTCATCTTTTTTCTTATCCTACATAGTTTGCCCACAAAATGGATTCTTTCATTTTCCATTATTTTTTGTGCAACCAAAATTAAAATTTTCGATTTTTGAAGAAAATCCAAAAATTGGTTATGATAATCTTGTAGGGCTTTTAAAAAGAAATGTTTTTCTTCTTTTGACTTTTTTTCATATCGTGCATTTTTCGGCTTCAAATTTTGATTTTCGGTTGATTAAAAAATGTTGAAAACGCTATAATTCTGAGAATTTTCTTTTTATCGAAAAAAGTCATTAAAATAAATTGTTTGTTCTTTTTAATACTATAAATATCCGTACATAGAATTTTAAAATTCAGAAAAAATTTTCAAAATGCGCTCACTTTTTGAATTTTTATCAAAAATGGCTGGTTCATGAACTCTTCCTTTCTTTTAGGACCTAAAAAAAGTGTGCCAAAGATGAATTTGATTCGTTAATTTTTTCGAGAGTTATCGTGTTGACCGACGGACAAACAGACAGACATACGCCATCGTGAAATCCTGATTATATTCAGGGGGTCTCGAAACGTGGAGATCCGTTGAAAAAGTGTGATGACAAATTTCCGAAAATTCTAATACTTTCTCAATCATAAATGATGAGAATGTAAAAATATTAAGGGAATTAATCGAGATAAAAAGTATCCTATCCTTTAAGTTGGACCAAATTTCACAAGGTATAGAAAAATTTCAGCAAGATTAGTTAATGAGTTTAAGAGTTTAGTGGCGACAAACATCGTCACACGAGATTCATATATATGTATATATATATATATATTCGGTTCGGTTTTGATTCCTCTAGAATCAAACCGAAGGGCCTATGACAAAGCCACCGAACGCGTCCTCGGGTTGCGGATAGAGGGTCCCTGTAACAAGGGTTTCTGCTGAATATGGTTACAAAAGTAAATAGGCATTCGCGGATAATTGTCCAGGGGTGGTCCCAAAGGAATTAACCCCCAAGCGGAGGTGTGAAAACCGTGCCGAAAGCTGAATGGCACCTGGGTGAGGTGTCTAGAACGGTGACTCTGGGATACCAGGCGACCTGTCAGAGTAAGCAGCCTTATCCTTGCATGCGGGGCTCTACAAGGATGGACGAACCTCTTTCCCTAGCCTCTCGTGGGAACAACAATGACTACAACAGACATAGTTGTAGTAAGTGCGGTTCAAAACAACAGAAAGCGCAGGGCTCCCGACAGTGGGTCGGCCAACAGTACCGACCAATCTAGAGCTGGGGGAGCCAATGAAAATGGATTCAATGCGATGGATCAGCGGGATCTCGTGGCCTTTGGCTGGACGGAGCGACTGAATCACGACTTGCTAGACTGCTACGATGCGAGTGTGGCCCGTGAACGGGGTTACATGGCACGGCTGCATGCTCTGTGGT
>NC_046663.1:6333520-6381105 GCF_010883055.1 Belonocnema kinseyi | reverse complement strand
CAAGAGAAAAACTTTCGTGAACAGCTCCTAGATAAGAGGATGCACGGTATCTTCCACAGAAATGTAAAGGATCAGTCAATGTCTTGTGAGCTAACGTTTGCTGCCCTTAAATCGCCCGGATTGAAGTCTGGTAAAGAGGGTTTCATTTTTGCATGCCAAGACGGTGTCATTTTCACCTTAACATACCGTCACGCGATCTCAAGAGACTTTCTCATGAAATAAGTCAACCAGAACTTTCATTTTTGTCCCATCTACCCCTATCCCACTCCTCTTCTCTGCTTTACTTTACTTTTTTTGCCAAAACAAATTATCAGATTTCGTAGATTTTTCCCGTTTGCAGGCTTTTTTTCCACATATAATAAACGTCACTTTAAATTCAAGCCATGTCAAATTTCTTTCAGATTGTGTAATAATGCCTAAATGGGTAACGCACAACAACTTCTTCCAGTCTGATCATTCTTCGGGGAGATCATTAATGGTGAGTGTGCATTGGATCTCACAAAAGGGGGCGATAGTTGCGGCCCCCTGATCCCCACCCCCTTTTCACAATCGAAACTCGGCATTTGGCCATCAATCAGCGACGATCGCTCACTTGTCTGCCTTTGCGCTCTCTCTCTTTCTGTCCAGGGAGAATTGAATATAAAGACCTCTAACAAGGAATCAACTCTACTCTTTGACTTCTCCTCAAACATTTTGCGAAGAAAATCTGCTGTTTTCAGAGCAATAATACGTTGTAATTGCTTTTTCTCATCTTGAGTAATCCTCTGTCACTCACTGGCACGAATAACTCCCTACCAAGCATCTTAACCGGATAGTCATTTTAGTAAGTTGTTCAGGTCTTGAGCCAGGGTTGAAATCTTACCAGCCGGACCTCTTTAGGCTTTCAAAAGTTAGACCTCTTGCCTATCGATTGAATGGGTTTGAACTCTAGACAGAGGGCACTCGATCGCCGACTCAAGGGCATCGTCCTTCTTAGTCAAGGAAAACCGATCCGGGGCCAACACCACCAGAAGGTGGTAGTAAACGAAACAAATCATTACCAGGAGGTGAACAACAGACAAAAGCGTCACAAGGGGGTGACTACCAGCAAGAACGCTTACCAGGCATCCAACGGGTGAGACGTCACCCCACTTTGCTTATTCGCCCCACTGCCACCGGGGACGGGAGTCCACGGAAGGCACAAAGACCCGGCGAAAAATCAAGGCGAGTTCGCTTCAGCACGGCGCACCTTAGTACCAGTACGTCCTGATCAAGACCGTAGTGTGGTAATTAATCAGAAAATCGAGCGCGGAATTGTGTTTTATCCTCCTAATCCGCTTCCTGATGATCACAAGCCGGCCATTAGAAAGGCGCTTTCCGAAATAAAGATCCTCCGAGAGGACCCGGTGGAAATCGAAAGGCGGAAATTGGTAGATAAATATCGTCGCATCATACGCACTACCAAATTGGGAATTTATCGCCCGCAAACGGCTAAAACGTGTCCTGACGAAGATTTCTACCAGGATTTGTAAAGGTACTAACCAGGTGGAATCGTTCACACCACTCTCCCGAAGAAAAACTTCACGAAGAAATTGGCATGCCCAGCCAATTTGGAACGTCCGCCTCTGCATCAAGATCCAGAAGAGAGATCATTTATAATACAAAGGTTCTTAGTCTTGGATTTAAAACTTATACAACGGCCCCTATAGGGGTTTACGCATTCATGTACATTATTTAATGGATTGACTTCATTAGACATGTTTTTGAAAAGACAATTCAGTAAAATTTTAACCACGAAGCGCTTCACACCGAAAAAGCGCGCCGAAATATTGACGCTGTACATTGAAAATAGTCGTTCAGTTGTGTTAACTCAACTTGACATCGTCTAAAATATCGTGGCTTACACGCACCGTCTGGCAACACTTTTCGTCATTAGTGTCGAATTTTGTTGAGCACGAGACAGTGAGAGATCGTCACAATGTGGGTCATCGATGACCAAAACGTTCAAATGAACTGGTTGAAGCAGTCAGAAGGAAGAACCCAACAATGTCGTATCTTCGGGTCCATATCATGTCACATGCGGCAAGTTTCTCTGCTGCGAGTCTCACTTGTGACATGTCACATCTGAAACATGTCACATCTGCGGCATGTCTCATCTGTGGCATGTCACAACTGCGGCATCTCTACCCAGCAGCTTCTCTCTCGCGTGGCATTCCTCACTGTGAAATTGACATTTTTGCGGCATCTTTCACCAGGAAAAATTCTCCCAATGGCATCTCTCCCTTCCAAAAAATGTTTTATGTCCAATTAAACATGGCTAAACTGAGGCAAGTCTCCCTGGACTAATTGTCTTCCTGGTAGCATCTCTACCCCGGAAAATATTTTCGGGTTCATATTAAAATATTAAAACTGCAGCAAGCCTCCCGGAACTAATTGTCACATCTGCGGCATCTTCCATCAGCGAAAAGTCTCCCCAGTGGCATCTCTCACCCGTGGACGAATGTTTAAATTCACATCAAAGTGGCAAGAGTGTGACAAGTCTCTCACGACTGATTGTTACACCTGCGGCATCTCTCGCCCGCGGCAAGACACCCCAGCGGCATCTCTCCCCCAAGAAAATTTTTTAAGAATTTCTAAAAATGGCAAAAGTGCAGCAAGTCTCCCAAGCGGAATTTCTCCCCCAACAAATTTTCTGAGTAGTTTTAAAGAAAAAGCAAAAATGCGGCAAGTCTCCCCAGCGGCAGCTCTCCCCCAAGAAAATTTTGTAAGGACTTTTAAAAATGGAAAAAGTGCGGCAAGTCTCCCCAACGGAATCTCTCTCCTAACAAATTTTCTAAGTAGTTTTAAGAATGGAAAAAATGTGGCAAGTCTCCCCAGTGGTATCTCTTCCCCATATATATTTTTTAAGAACTCCTTAAAATGGCAAAAGTGCGGCAAGTCTCCCAAGCGGCATCTCTCGCCCAAAAAATTTTCTAAGCAGTTTCAAAGATGGCAAAAATGCGGCAAGTCTCCCAGCAAAATCTCTCCTCCAAGAAAATTTTGTAAGGACTTTTAATAATGGAAAAAGTGCGGCAAGTCTCCCCAGCGGAATCTCTCTCATAACAAATTTTCTAATTAGTTTTAAGGATGGCGAAAATATGGCAAGTCTCCGCAGTGGCATCTCTCCCCAATGAATATTTCTTAAGAACTTCTAAAAATGGCAAACGTGCGGCAAGCTCCCAAGCGGCATCTCTCCCTCAACAAATTTTCTGAGGAGTTTTAAAGACGGCAAAAATGCGGCAAGTCTCCCCAGTGGCATCTCTTCCCCATAAATATTTTTTAAGAACTCGTTAAAATGGCAAAAGTGCGGCATGTCTCCCAAGTGGCATCTCTCCCACAACAAATTTTCTGAGTACTTTTAAAGATGGAAAAAATGCGGCAAGTCTCTCTAGCGGCATCTCTCCCCAATGAATATTTTTTAAGAACTTCTAAAAATGGCAAAAGTGCGGCAAGGCTCCCAAGCGGCATCTCTCCCCGAACAAATTTTCTGAGTAGTTTTGAGGATGGTAAAAATGCGGCAAGTCTCTCGAGCGGCATCTCTCCGCCAAGAAAATTTGTTAAGGACTTTTAAAAATGGCAAAAGTGCGGACAGTCTCCCCAGCAGCATCTCTCGCCTAAAAAAATTTTTGAGTAGTTTTAAAGATGGCAAAAATGCGGCAAGTCTCCCCAGTCGCATCTCTCCCTCATGAATATTTTTTAAGAACTTCTTCAAATAGCAAAAGTGTGGCATGTCTCCCAAGCGGCATCTCTCCCCCAACAAATTTTTTAAGTATCTTCAAAGATGACTTGTCACATTTTTGCGATCTTTAAAACTACTTAGAAAATTTGTTGGGGGAGAGATTCCACTGGAGAGATTTGCCGCACTTTTGCCATTTTTAAAAGTACTTGAAAAATTTTCTTGGGGGAGATATGCCGCTGGGGAGACTTGCTGCATTTTCGCCATCTTTAATACTACCAAAAAATTTGTAGGGGAAGAGATGCCGCTGGAGAGACTTGCCGCACTTTTGCCATCTTCAGAAGTTTTTCAAAAATATTCATTGGGGAGAGATGCCGCTGGGAATACTTGCCACATTTTTGCCCTCCTCAAAAATTACTTAGGAAATTTGTTGGGGGAGAGATTCCGCTGGAGAGACTTCGCGCACTTTTTCCATTTTTAAAAGTCCTTACAAAATTTTCTTGGGGGAGAGATGCCACTGGGGAGAGATGTCGCTGGGTAGACTTGCCGCAGTTTTGCCATTTTGAGAAGCTCTTAAAAAATTTTTGTTGGGGATAGATGCCGCTGAGGAGACTTGCCGCACTTGTTCCACCTTTGGGAGTACTCAACAAGTTTTTTCGGGAGATTGATGCCGCTGGGGAGGCTTGCCGCAGTTACGTCATTTTTGGAAGTGCTTAAAACTATTTATTGGGGGAGAGATGCCGCTGGGGAGACTTGCCGCTGATGAGAGATGCCGCGAATGTGACAATGAATCCTGGGAAACTTGCCTTAGTTTAGCCATGTTTAATTGGAAATTACACATTTTTTGGAAGAGAGAGATGCCACTGGGAGAATCTTTACTGGTCATAGATGCCGCAGAAATGTCAGTTTCACAGTGAGAAATGCCGCGCGGGAGAGAACCCGCTGGGTAGAGATGCCGCAGTTGTGACATGCCGCAGATGAGGCATGCCGTAGATGTGATATGCCGCAGTTGTGACTTACCGCAGATGTGACATTCCGCAGGTGTGACAAGCCGCAGATGTGAAATGCCGCGGATGTGATATGCCGCAGAAGAGACATGCCGCAGATGTGACATGCTTCAGATGTGACATGCCGCAGGTGAGACTCGCCGCAGAGAGACTTGCCACATGTGACATGATATGGACCCGTTTCGTCAACGTCAGTTTGATATTAAAGCGACAGTTTGGCCGTATTCCAAGTGACGTAGATGGTTTATCGGCAATATTCTTTGTTCTAATTGCTCCTTAAACGGAAAAAATGAAAATCTTCTGTCATAATGTGCCGCAAGGTGGTTTCACTGACGCCAAAATTAGGAGCACGGTGACGATACGATACTGTTGGGTTCTGGTCTACGCTCTCTCTGACCGCTTTAACCAGTTTTTTGGAACGGCTCGGTCAGTGATCAACGACATGTTGACGATCCCCGTCTGCCCAGTCATCAACAACATTCGACACTAAACGACGAATAGTGTAAGACGATGTCTGCTGACCACGATATTCAAAGTCAAAGTTTTGTTCAATGTTTACTTACCGACATCAAAGATTGCGCACCCTATACTTAATCCACTTTCTGCAATTCATTCTATACTTTGCTGGATGAGGAATCTTGGATAGGCTTTACTACCTGAAACGAATGAACCCAAAGTGGTGTCATCGGTGCATTATCAGTCCTATCGATGTGCGTGTATTGTAAATAAGTTCGCTGTATGTTCTATTTTTCAAAATTATGTTAATAAATATTTCCATAATGTTAACTAGCTTATTTTCGTGTATTTGGATTAGTCGCAACGTGTTCTATATTCGAGTCACTCTTGTTTTGATTTTGGAAAGCCCTGTTATTTGAAAAATCTTCATTTAAAACAGAAATGTTGGTGATGTAAAAACATCAAGCATACCATTCGAAAGTTTATTAAATATCCTTCAGTGTGACCTATTATTCTTTCAATTTCGTTTCATATAGGCCCGGCAATCCATCGAAAGGGAGTTGATGTGCGATATTCGAGTCATTTCCTCTATAAAAAATAAAATATAAAAAATTCTCAGAAAAATGTATAAAGAATTTAATCTTAGTTTCTGTCTACTAGCATAAATCGTGTTTAATGTGGCCAAATCAGTTTTTAGATTAATAGAAAAATCTTTTTGTTTTTTTAATGTAGATCATTAAATTCTCTCATTATTTTCAGTATTTAAAATTTCATAATTGTCGAAATCGAAATCCTAACATATTATCATTGCTGATCTAACCCGCAATGTAACTGTTTCAGAAATTTATTCCTTTCAGTGTATTTATAAGTCTGCCAGTCTGCCCCACGGAAGTCATTTTACAAATCTTGCAAGTGATCTTGTAGAAAACACCAACCTTTTCAAAATTATTGAAAGGATCCCTGCAAATTATTATGATTGAATTCATTTAAAATTTTATACGCAAAATAGTATGAATCCTAAAATTTTTCAACATAAATTGTATAGTTTTCCAAATTCGGCCCAAAAATGGAAGAACAAAAGTATTAAAAGAACTATTCTCATTAAATTCATTCTTATTATCTGAAGGCAAAAATATTGCTTTGCCTGCTTTTAATTTGTTGAATTCTCATTGCAATATGTTTTTAAATTAACTTTTGTGGCTAATGATTTAGAAAAAGAATATTCCCAACAATATTCCAATTTCTTCCAGAAATGACACATCGGACAAACCTAGAGCTCTGTCAACTAATTTTTTAATTACTGTGACTTTGCTAGAGGAACACATGAGTTTTAAAATTGTCACATCTTTTTAAAATTGCCTGCTCAACCAATTCAAGGGGTATACTCAGAAACATTGAAACAACATCATCATCTGGAACTGTTTTTTTTTTAATAATAATTTTTTTAATTCCCAGCTATTTTTAATAATGTATTTTGAAGTTATGATCGAGCCTTTAAAATAAAATTAAAGTTTTGTTACACAAATTTAATAAGAGTTTTGATAATTAAAGTTAATATTGTCAAATATTAGCCATCTTTATAAATCTTTCTGAAACCAGTAACATCTGGAAAGAACTGTATTTTTATTATTACTAGACTATCATGTGCGCTCGCATACGTGCGCCACATTTTATGTTAATTTTTATTATTAACCCAATTTTAGAACAATTATTTATTTGTTTTTCATTTCTGAAATTTTAAATCATTGATAAACTTTTACGCTGATTGAAAAGAAACCTGATTATATAATTTTAAAAATTGAATTCAGATAGTCACTTCATAACATCATGAGCATTTTAAAAAATCATATAATTATAATAAAGATAGGTTCAAAATAAACAAACTTTTATGATACCATTTATATACAATATTCAATTAAATCACTTAAAAATAAATAATTGACTATTCTTGCTAAGTAGAGAAAAATTATATTTTAACGTTATTTAATATTGTAAAAAAAACAATCAGCTAATAAGTAATTAATAAGCTAATAGCATATTATAAAGCATGAAAGAATTATTTTGAATAAATGATTTCATTAATTTTTACTGTACATTTTTCTAAAAATTGAGTTATTTATAACATTTTATACCATGACAGGAAAAATTCAAGTGTATTTGCACATAATTTCAAAATCAGAATTCAGATTCTCATTTTACATCGCAAAACTGTACAAAATTAATTTAACAGACAAATGAGGTATTTTAGACATTCACAAAATTTTATTATACAAATTATGGCCAATTTTCAACTACATGAACTCAAGGTAAATAAACAGTTCATGTTATTTAAGCAATAAAAATCACAATTTAATTTTAATGTAATTTAATACTGTGAAAAACATCAGCTAATAATTAATTAATCTGCATATAACGTAAAAAGTATAAAATATCATTTTCATTTAGACATGTAAATCATTTTTGTTCCACATTTTTTTTTTCACTTTCATTTCCGAAAATTTAAATTATTAGTGACCCTTTATACTGATTTCAGAAAAAATTAAAACATATTTATATATGAATTCAACATTTGAATGCAGATAGATATCCTATTCATAACATCAGAATCTTTTGAAAAATTATATAATTGAAATAGGTGTGTTTAATATATTTATACTTTTAATATTTAAATGGTACACAATACTAATTTTTGTCTTTATTAAATTAAATATTTTGAAAATTTGATCCTCTAATCATTAATTATTTCATAATATCAGAAGTGTTAAACTATATATTTCACTAAACTGATTCCAGAAAACAAAAGTTTTTATAAACTCAATTGGTAATAAGTAAATCATTTTAACAATTTTTACATTGTATTTTTTTAATTTTGAAACTGCATTTCTATGTATTTAGTTTATCAATGACCTTCAAAACTAATTTTGAAAAAAATTATATTATTTACATACAGATTTGCAAATTGAATCTAGCTACTCAATTCACTTTACAAGCATCAGGAGAATTATTTAATTGTAATAGAATTATTCTAAATAAAAAATAAACTTTGATTGTAAAATCAATAGCTAATTTTTAATTGCATAATCTGAAAGTAAACAATCAATTTATTTAAATTTATTTAAAACATATTAAATATAGTCTTCATGTAATTCAGTATTGCGGTCAAAATCTATCAGCTAAAAATTAATTAAGTTGTTCACAACATGAAAAACCTCGATCAATTATTTTCATTAACAAAATTTAATTTAATTTAATTTATTTTGATTGGAACATTCAAGTACTGTTTAACATTATATAATTTTTTAATTTTTACTTGTATTTGTACAAATATAATTAATTATAATATTCTACTGATTCTAGAAAATATGAATTTTAGCAGAATCGATTAATCATTAATTGGTGAGAAAAGAACATGAAAATCGTGTTTTAATTATTTTGATTGAAATATATGTACATATAATTTTGAAAATTGAATTCAGATACTCATTTTCCAAAATCATAAACATTATAAAAAAATGATTGTAATGGAGATATTATAAACAAAAACAAATTTTATAATAAAAATAATAGCCAATATTTAATTACATAAACTTAATGGCAATAATCAATTAATGCAACTTAATTAAAAACAAGTTACATTCAGTTTTTTGAAAAAAATCGATTAATCAATAGTTAGCCTATCGGTTCATATTGTAAAAAGCAGTGATAAATTATTTTCATTCAAACATAAAAAACATTAAATGAATTATTTTCTTTGAATCATTCAAACAATTTTTATTGCACATATCTTTCCGGGAAAAATTGAAATTTATGTACAATTTATTTTGAAAAATAAATAGAGTTCGTCACGCATTTTACGTATATTTAAAGAGTTATAATCACAATAAAAAATATATGAATTAAGTTTTATACAGGTCGGCCTCTGAACAGTGGCGGCATAATCTGATCTTTTGTTTACTTTCTTCAATCTCGGGGTATTTGCTCTGAATAGGCGACGTTTACAAGAACGAATACTTAATACGTTATGCGTAATAAGAAAAAATAAAAATTTGTATTAAAATATCTTTATCTAAAAAAACTTGTAAAGATAACTTAAGAAATTTAAAGCAATTGCTGCTTTCTTCATTATACGAAGTATTTTGGCTTGAAAAAGATTCTTCTATTGAGATACAAATCAAATTGTATCCGTAAAAATTGATACAGATCAGAATTGCATACGTAGCCAAGTTTCAACTGATATACTGTAATATAATTAATATAAATAATTAATTAATTTAATAATTAACAATTATAATTTATGCGGATTGTACTAATAATCTGTTAAAATTACACTAAAAAAGTTATAAAAACTTGTAACATCCATATCAATATACTTCACTGAAACAAAACAAACAAAATGATCACACAACTCGCGCAGTCGCCTATTCGGAGTAAATGCCCCAAGATCGAAAAAGGCAAACAAAATATCAGATTATGCCTCGACTGAGTCCTGTGGTGGGGGGAGCTCAGTTCGCGGAAACGCTTCCTCACCAGTCTCCTATTCAGAGGCCGACCTGTAATATAGCACGTTTTCGGCGCCGCATGAAATAAAATGGTAAACAAAAACAAAAATGAATTACTCGAACAATTAATACTCTGCAGTTACAATCCTAAACACAAGACTTGTTATTGGTCCATTGAAGAAATGGAAACAAACTTTAGTTTGTACACACAAAGGGGCCTCTGAATATCGGTACTTCAAGTGCGTAAATTGTATTTTATGAAATAGTAGTGAGTTGGCGGCACGAACTTGGACAATTTTGACATTATGTGACGACGCAATTTTATTGTAAGTCACAAACAAATAATTTGGTTTTGGAGTTCAATAGTTTACTAATATTTGATTTAATCTACGGTCAATTCTAAGACTCAATTATAGTTATTTGGATCCACAAGCTACAGGGTTTTCTAAGACTCGGATTTATATAGTTTAGTTCCTTTATATAAGAATTGATTTTTCCTGTTTTTAATCTTTATTTATGTACTTTCTGAGAAATGCAATCATCCATAAGAATCCTTAACCTTTCTGACCGAAAGAGAATATTTAAAAAGCATTTGAGACGCATGTTGTCAATTGAAGTTAATCGGACCATCTGAAATTTCCCGCTGTTTTGTTTGTTAAAAGTTAATAAGAATTATTTCTACCAAACTCTATTAAGCTCTGTTGACTACTTCTACCAAACTCTATTAAGCTCTGTTGATTACTTCTACCAAACTCTATTAGGTTTTGTTGAAGGATCCTTGAGCAAGGGTCACGACATCAGACGGGTGACTGTACATCAGCGAGACAGTGACACTGATCTCCAGACCGGATGATGCATCCTAAGGGATCCTAAGCCTTGATACACTAAAGTAATTTTAGATTATGACAGAAACGTGCTTTCTATCGATTGTCCTTGCTTAAGGACAACTGGAATAAGATTTTGTGTATGATAAAGTTGACAAAATCATGGAAAGAGCCCGAAGGCTAAATAGTATGCTTCCAATTTCTAAAATAAAAATATTTTTTAGCATGGTCTAAACACCCGCCTAGCCCACTGCCGTGTGTCATCCTGATCCCGTGCTTCTAGACTTGGGATTACTGCTGATTATGCTGATTACTGCTGATTATGCTGAATGGTCGCATCGCACAAACCTTGCTCTTGTCTGCTTTCCATGCCTAGGACACGCTATACAGAAACACATATTCTTAAGAACATTTAAGTTTCAGAGAAAATTAGCCTGCATCAAAAATGAAAATCTTAGGTTTACCAAAAGCCTACACGTCTCGAAATAGTAAGTTCACTACCTGGGTGCACAGGGTCGTGCACCAGGTATCTTAGCACGTATTCTAAAAGAACTTTTGTAAACTTTATATTGTTCCAACACCCAAAGTAACTAAAAATTGTGAGTCAACAATCCGGGTGCACAGGATCGAGCACTAGGTAGTATAATACGTATGCTGCGAAAACTTTGAAAAAATTTAAATTTTGTGAAGAATGAAAACAATTCCAAATGGTGAGTCGACGACCTGGGTGCAATAGGTAGCGCCCCAAGTAATTTATTAAGTATTTTACGAGGATTTTCCTAGAATTTAAATTATGCCTACTGACAAAATAATTACAAGCTCACCATTTAAAATTCTTATGATTATTCACAATATTTAAATTTTAACAAAGTTCTCGTGGAGTACTTGATAAACTACCTGATACTCGATTCGGTGCACCCAGATCATCCATTGACAATTTTTTGTTATTTTGGATTTTTGAACAATTCAAATTTTGTTTAAGGTCTCGAAGAATACGTATTAAACTACCTGGTGTTCGATCTGGTGCGGCCGGATCGTCAAATCACCATTGGTAGTTATTTTGACTGTTGGAACATTAAAAATTTGGGAAAAAATTTTGTAGAATACGTGCGGCTATTGGCAAACCTAAAATCTTAATTTTTATCGCAGGCTAATTTACTCTAACACTTATATGTTCTTAAGAATATTAATTTTTGTTTAGCCTGTCCTATGCATGGGAAACGGACAAGGTCAAGGTTTGCGCCATGCTACCATTCAGCCGTGACCCATGCTTCAGCCAGATATTTCCAAGTGTCTTGCCATGCTTAAGCCATTCAAACTTTTTTCACGCGGGCTTTAACTTTTCTACCTGGGAGTGGATTCCAAAACTCATATTTTTGAAAAGGTTTATTGTCGATCCCCAGCAAAGCGAGTGGGAGCTCTTCAGCTCAGGTCTGGTCAATTAAAGAAAACGCTCTCGGTGCTAGGGATTATAGTTTAAATAGGTCAAAAAAGCCCTAGTAGCCAACTTGTTTATTACGAAAATTCGGAGAGGATGTCTGGGACAATAATTCATCATCTTCTGGACGAAATTGATGGTTTGTGATCATCAATTTCAGAAGGAAACATTTTGTTTTGGACCCAGCATCTGTTTTATATACATCTTATGATATCCTTAGTCCTTCTTTCGAAACAAACAATCTCCTCAGCAACGCCAATCAAAGGATTGATTACTGATGAATCAGGACTCATCTCGTGATGGAAATAAACAAGGTTGGTCAACGAGGCACTGCTGTTGGATTAAATCAAATTCTAAAGGTATCGTTCATGTGTCTTAAGGAATTCTGAAAGGAATAATCAAACCCCATTTCGTGTGGCTTATTTTGTATGTCTGCCTTGTGCAGTTTTTGACACCCTAAATTAGTACCTCATTTCCTTGACTGAATTATCCTTTACCTGATAATTGTTTTCAGTCCTTAAATACTCAAATGGTTTTAGAATCTACCCATGATGTTCCTTTTTATGCAGTCGATAAAAATACTATTGATTGTATTATTTGATACCACCAACTTTATGTACTAATACCTGTCTTTGCTGGCCTTGGAAAACATGACGAAAAGTCAGGCTAGGTGAATTTAATTCTACTGCGTAATGTTGGGTTTTCTTTTGTGAAATCATGTTAATATAAGTGTATTTATGCATTTGTTCCGTCCTGAATAGTGGTTTTTGTCAAATAATTACAATAAATCTTTTAGTCACCATTTTTCTGTAGTCCTTATTTTAAAGTTGACTCTTAGTTACCATCATCGAGTTGTAGGACTGAACTGAACACCTTAATATTGTGGTTCCATTTTTTTATTGACTATATTATTCATTTGTTTTGTTCGTTATTCTTTTGTAAGTGAACATTTATTTTCGGTTTATGCGGATCTGGCGCCCAATTAATTCTTTGTTCTGATTTTTTTAATTGTTTACAAACTGCAGTTATATTCCTGACATAATCTGAATTTTGCATACAAACAGTAATGTTGCCTTTAACATCATTCATTCAAATTAATGCCGAAATAAAAACAAACATTAGTTTGTAATCGCCAAGCGCTATCTGAGTACCAATACTTAAAATACATCAATTGTATTTTATAATATGCCAATCAGGTGGCGCCACAAACTTAAACCACTCTGACATTAATGAAGAATAGTCTAAAGTAAGGCACGGTTACATATTATTTTACAATTTTACTTATTATATAAACCAAACTAAATTAACAACTGTATTCACAAAGAAAAGAAAAATTATCTTTTTTATTTAACTAGCATTAGCCTTGCATTAATATAACAAAAGTTTAACCGTTTTAAAATATATACAACAATAATTATTGTGTAATTTTGCACAATGTTTATTGAAATATTGAAGATGCTATAGTTAATTCTTTCATCATTTTGTCTATTAAACATAATAGCAAATATTAGAAATTTCTGTTCTTGAGAAATTATCTTCTTTTTTATTAGCATAATTTTTCCTTGTCTTACAAATCAGAAACACATCTATCATTTAGGTTTACCAGCATGGTCCAAATAAAATTGTTATGTAACCGCAATCTTTGACGATGAAAAATCTCAAACTTCTTATATTGTTGAAAAATCTTGAAAATAAATAATTGACAACTCATAGACGGCGATAAAACAGGACTTTCAGATTTTTTTGGGGAATTTAAAAATATTTCCCGGAATTATGGAAAAGAATTTAAATTCAGGATTGAAGCAATGAATTGTTAAAGGAATTATAATTCTGTCATAAAACAAGGAATTTGCTCATTTCAGAAAATTCTCATTGGAACTGGAAATTTTCAAAAGGAATAAAAATTCGGTGTTCAAACTAAGATGTTTTAATGCTTCACAAGTTTTGAGCCAGAACTGGCAATTTATGATTAGAATTATCAATGATTAGAAGTTTGAAGGCATCATAAAATTTTTCTACATCAACCTTCAAATCCTGTGATATTCTTGGAATCCATTTAAATCTAAAAAAATAAAAAAAATATAATAAGTATGCAATATTTTCACGGGTTTATTACAAAAAACTATTTCAGTCCTAATAAATATACAAATCTAAATTTAATTTTAATCTGAATCTAAAGTTTCAAAATTGCAATAATAGCCTGAGCAAATTTAATATTAGTTTTGTATACGAATATAACAAATTATTATTATAAATAAAGTATATTTTCCTGAGATTAGTGGAAATGATTTAAAAAAATTAATAGTTAAATTTTTCTCGACTATAAAGTTAGTTTTAAATCAAAAATAAACTTAGAACAAAATATTTAAATGACTAACAAAAAAGTACATTTTTTCCATTACATTCAAACAGCAATATTTATTCACTACTAAAAAAGATAAAATTTTAACATAATACATGGATTTTTATTCAAATAGCTACATTTTCAACTAAAGAATTAAATTTTCAATAACCAAAAAAGAATTTTTTACGAAAAAGACTGATTTCTGACAAAAAAATATGAATTGTTAACGAAATGCATTATTTTTGGTTAAAAAATTGAATAGCTAAATTCTTAATTAGAAAATTATTTTTTTTCATATAAAACAACGAATTTTCAACAAAAAAGTGTAATAATAAACCAAAATAATTAATTTTTAGCACAAAATATATAAATTCAATCCAAAAGATCAATTTTTAATAAAAAAAAGTAAATTATCAACTAGAAACATGAATTTTTAAGAAAATAGTTAAATCTTTATCTAAAGACGGTGTATTTTCAACAGCACAATGAATAATTATATTTTTAGTTAAGAAATTAATTTTCAATAAGAATGAATTTGAAAAATAAATAGTTAAATTTTCAACCAAAAGGATAAATGTGAAACTTTTAAAATAAAGAAAGGTTTGTGAACCAAAATGAAAAATGTTGTTTTTTATTGAAGAATGAAATAGTGTTTAAAACAACAAAATAGACTATTATTAACGCAAATTATAGTATTATTTTAAAATAAAAATAAAAAAAAATTCAACTGTAAACGAACAAATTAATTTTTTCCAAAACAGCTTAGTTTTTATAATTGAATAATTCCGTATGGACTAGTCGTCCAGCTTAAATGAATAATTCATTGAATTTTTAACAAAAAGGATAATATTTGAAGCAAAATAATTTTTAGAAAAAATTACATCAAAGTGCGAAAAATTTTACATTTTTAGTACATTTTTTTAGATTATGCATAATTTTAGTTAAAAATTCGTTTTTAACCGAAAATGTAACTATTTCATTTATAAGTGAAAATGGATCTTTTTTGGTTAAAAAGTAAACTTTTTTTAGACATTCGAAATACTGTCACATTCGTTTTCCAAAAATATATTGTTTACAAAAATGTTGTGTTCGTTCGCGAAAATGTTTCATTGTCGAAACTAAATTACCTTGCATTAAAAAAATACATATAATACAAATAAAAACAGTTACAGTTTGATTACTTTAGTAAATTAAGTAAATAAATAATTTAATATAAAATAATCGGATATACTAAATAATAAACATTTACATTAAATGAATTTTATATTATTGTTTCTTATTTTGTGGTTTGTGAAGTAACCGTTTTAAAACTCTTTTGTCAGGCATTTTATTTATTCCCGAAAAAGAAAATATTTGAAACAAAAAATGTAGGATATGATAAAATTGCTGAAATATATTAAAAATAGAGTAATTAAGTATGTTGATCAGACACTTTTGCAGCGGTCAATATATTATTGTAAATTACCTCTAAATTCTAAGGTAACAATAATTTTAAAAAAATTTTAATTAATGTTTTTTTTAATGTGCACTGTAGTTTTTTATTCAATTATTGCACTTACAAATATTAATTTTATTGTTATTTCTAATATAAATAATAATTTCAAAGAAGCACATTTAACATCTAAAAATTTTCATTGCAACAAAAGACAATTTTTTTCAACTAAAGACTTTTTAATGAAATATTTTCGGATTGAAAACAACAAAACATTTTCAACTGCTATCAGAATCTTTGAACTAAGAAGAATTATTTGAAATTTTTTTTAAATTTCGATTTTATATTTCTCTAGGAATCTGATAATCGGATAATTGATTGCACGAAGAGTAAATGCCTAACCTTTACTGTCTTTTTATACTGAATAATGGAGACAGACTTTTGCTAAGTGGTAGGTACGCGTTACGTTCAGACCGTGCACATAGATTTGAGCAATCACTCGTCATTACGAAAGATCTTCAGCAATTGCTCAAAGTAATTAATTCAAGTTGGCTATATATTGGAAAAAGCTGATACAATTTAACCGTTAAAATAATTTCTCGAGCAAATATAGAGATGATTTAATTCTAACTCTCGGATTCATTTCTTAGCTAAGTGTGACTGTCTAACCTTTACCGCTTGTTCTACTGAACGACGCACAGTGTGAGAAAAAGCACATTTTTTGTACAAAAATCGACTGACAGTGCAATTCGTAACGGATTTTGATTTTTGTTTTTTAGAATTGACCGTAAGGCCTTCAGGTATAACATTTAAGTGTGCAATTTTTGTTTTAACTTTACGGAAATTTGTTATTTAACAACAAACTTACAACTTTTTGTTGCTAAACTTTTCCATGGTACCTTTCCTTCTAAGACTTGTAAATTTATTAAAAAAGGTTATAAATCAATGTGAAAACTAATTACAAATAATTCATCATTGGGTTAGAGTAACAACATTTTTTTAAATAGTGCTATTAGAAAATTAATTAACAAACGTAATTTTTTTGTGATTTTCAATGATTAGCTAATTTTACCCATAGCTTTTGTATAAAGTATTTTATATAATAATGTGCGCTTACAATAAAATAAGAATAGCTTATGATTCCCAATTATATAAACAATATTTATAAACAAATGCAAATTTTGAATATTTTTTTATGAAGGCTTGATTTTTTTGCGGAATCGACTTAAAATATTCAGCCTAAGACTACTTGCTATTATGTTCTCCATAGTGACAAAGAAATCTTTATTATATAAACAATTTTTATAAACAAATGCACGTTTTGACCACTTTTAGATAAAGTCTTGGTTTTTTGCGGAAACAACTTAAAGGGTTTTTCTTAACACTCTTGGCTATCATATTTTTCAAAGTAACAAAAAAATGTTTATTATTTAAATAATGTTTATGAACAAATCCATATTTTGCCTATTTTTTTATGAAAAGGCTTGATTTTTTTGTGATATCATCTTAAAATGCTTAGCCTAAGACTCACTGCTATCATATTTTTTAGATGGTAACCAAAAATATTTATTATTTAAACAACTTCTATAAACAAATGCGCATTTCGAACATTTTTTTCTTTAATAGTCTTGATTTTTTGCGAAATTTATTCAAAACATCTTGCAAAAGAATCTATCCTGTCATATTTTTAGTAGAATCAGTATATGATAATCATTCAAAAGATTTTCATAAACAAATACATATTTTGACCATTATTTAATGAATCTGTTTAATTTTTTCGAAATTATTGCGAAATATCTTTAAAAAAAACCTTGCTGCCATCTTTTTATAGTGACCTGACATATGACAGCAAGGATTTTTTTGCAAAAAATGGACAAAAATTCTTCACGAATCGTAAATTTGTTTTTAATGTTTGGAAAAACTTCTCGTAGAAGTTTACACAGTGCAAACTTCGTTTTATTAACACATACATTTTTTGTTTAAGATTTATCGAATCATCCATAAAAGAAAAGATATATAATTACATAAAAACAACTTAAACTTTAAATGCATGGATCCATGTTACTGTAAACCTCACATCTATAAACCCCAAAATAAAAATAAAAAATTCAGTTGATTTCGGAAAAAAAACTTTTAATCAGAAAATGTTCAAAATGCGCATTTGTTTATAAAAATTGTTGAAATAATTGACATTTTTTTATCATTGTGCTAAATATATTATCAAAGACTCTCAGAAAAAAATTGTAAGTTGATTCCATAAAAAAATCAACCCTTTTCATAAACAAAATTGTCAAAATGTGCATTTGTTTATAAGAATTGCTTAAATAATTAGCAATCATTAGCTATTCTAAACTTAATGTAAGCGCACATCATTATCTACAATACTTTAAACAACAGCTATGGGTCAAAATTAGCTGATCATTGCAAATCACGAAAAAATGACTTTCGTCAATTAATTTGTTTATAACATTATTAAAAAAATTGTTGGTACTCTACACCACTGATAAATTATTTGTAATTCGCTTTTACATTGAGTTTTGACCTTTTTTAATGAATTTAAAAGTCTCAGAAGAAATGGTATCATGGAAAAGTTTAGAAACAAAAAGTTGTAAGTTTGTTGTCAAATAACAAATTTTCTATTGAGTCAAAATAAAAATTCACACTTAAATGTCATACCTGAAGGCCTTACGGTGAAATCTAAGAAGCAAAAATCAAAATCCGTTACGAATTGCACTATATTATAAAAAAATATCTTAAAAAAATTTATTAAAAATCCTCCAGATTCTTTTTTGACAAGCCTGAAATATTTAAAATCTTCAAAATTTTCTTAAGAATCTTATAAAAATTATATTTACATCCATTTTAAAAAAAACGTGGTAATACTTATTTTCTTGTTCTCCATTCTCAGAATTTTATTTCAACATGGATTTTTTATAGCATTTTGAAAAATAAGTTGTGATTAATTTGAGTCTTGTTAGAGAGAAAAAAAATTCGTTAATGGTCTTTCTTTAAAAGTAACATACAAATGTTTAAATATCTTAATATATTTAAAAGTGTTACAATATCCAAGCCTGAAACAAAATAACAAAAAAATAAATAACAAAATCGTAAACTAGCAAGAAAAGAAAATAGCCAAATTATAAAATACATGAATTTTTTAGTTTCCATTAATATTTCTATTTCTGAAATTCAAGTTTCAAGAGATTTAAAATTGGCCGATAATAATTAACAGATGATTAATTAATGATTAAATTAATTTTTGGCCTTCTTTATAATTCTATTAATAGCTTATAAAATAACAATTAATTAACTATGCTCAGCAGATCTAAAAAATGTTGAAGCTATTATTTTTTATTAAAATAAACATTAACATTAAATAATATTCCTTTGAAGCATGGAATTTATTATTAAAGTCCATTGCTGATGTAAAATGCGATAACAACTTTTGAGATTTTGAGGTTAGGAATTAATTTTAGAATACAAGAGCGAATTGCTGGTCGCAAAATTAGATAATTTTTGCCAATTTAATGTACATCATCCCTATATCTACAAAAATCTGTCAAATATTATTTTTTGCTATGAAAGCTTCCGAAAATTTGCTACAAGAACTTTACGAACGTTAAGCTTTTACTAATTTTTCTTAATACGAAAAAAATACTCCGTGTTTGAAATACATTGAAAATTAGTGAAATTTTGTTTACCAAATTTCAAAAAAATTTCATTTAAACTTATAAAATTTTTGGTGAATAAACAGAAACTATTTTTATCAGGATTAAAATTTAAAAAATAGCTTTTAATGTTTTAATCTTACGTCTTTTGATAAATTTTTTAACTGCGAGCAGTTCACTCTTGAAATGCAAAATGTAATATTAACCTCAAAATCTCAATAAGCTGCTACCGCATTTTGTATCAGCAATGAAATTTTATAACAAATTCCATGCATCGCAGGAATAATACTTAATGCTAAAGTTTATATTGAATGCAAATAATAGCTAAAACATTAACTTATAACTAAAAATACACCAATGTTTCCCTAACTTTACTCAATATTGTCTTTTGTTAATTTTTTGTTTATAATTTTTATATTTTTATATTTTCTTATATTATATTTCTAACAAGAAAGACAAATTTTCAACAAAATACGGGAATTTTCAAACAATTAATTCCAGTTATAATTAAAAAAGATGAAATTTCTATAAAAAATACAAAATTTTAAACAAAAATAGAATAATTCAGTTCTTAGTATATAAAAGTTAAGATTCAATAAAACAAATGAAATTTTCTACAGGTTATTAAAAATTTTAACCAAAACAGGCGAATTTGACACTAAATAGTAAAAGTTTTAACAAAAAAGATGAAATTTTAATCACAACAATTAATTTTCTATTAAATAAATATTTTTTAACAAATAATAGAATTATCAACTAAATTAATTTTCAATGCAAGAACAATATTATAAAAAGAATTTAAAATAAAATAGAAATTACTTATAATCAGGCAGGTTCTACACATTGTTTAACAGAATCTCTCAGTGATTAAAATTCTTTTAAAGTAAATTATGCAAGACGTTTTTTTCTGATCTGAGACAAAAAAATCGAATTTGGGCATCTATCTTAAGAATAATAAAAAATAGATTAATTTTTCACCCATAAAATAATTTTGAACTAAAAGGATGAAGTTTCAAATAAGAATCAAATTTTAAACAAAAATAGAATAGTTTAGTTTTTAGTTTATCAAAGTTAATATTCGAGTGAAAAAATGAAATTTTTTACAGATTATTTCAAATTTTAATTAAAATAGATGAACTTGACACCAAATAGTAATAGTTTTAACAAAAAAGAGGAATTTTCAAACACAAAGATTAATTTTCTATTAAAAAAATGTTTTCAAACAAATAATAGAATTTTTAACTCAATTAATTTTCAATTCAAGAACAATATTATAAAAAGTATTTAAAATAAAATAGAATTCACTTAAAATCAGGCAGGTTCTACACATTATTTATTAAAATATCTCAGCGATTACTGTTGTTTTATAGTAAATTATGCAAGACATTTTTACCGATCTAAGATAAAAGAATCGAATTTGGTCATCTATGCTAAGAATAATGAAAAATAGATTCATTTTTTACCCATAACATTAATTCTCTAAAAAAAACTATTAGTTTTCAACCTATAATAATATAATCAAAATTTTCCTTATAGACATTAATTTTTAACAAACAAAAAAATCAAGAAAATAGTTCAATCCTAAATAAGCAAGATAAGATTTTAACAAAGAAACATAATTTTCTAATAAAAAAAAAAACGAATTTTCAAATGAAAAAATTTATTTTTAATTAAAGATATAATTTTTCAGCCTTAAATTGTGCAGTTGATTTTTTAATCAACTTTTAACAAAATAGTTCAACCCTAATCAAAAAGATCAGTTCTCAAACAAATAGTGGAGTTTTCAACTAAAAAAGATAAATTTCTAATTAAAAATATAAATATATAAAACCAGAAATAGGATAATTTATTTTAAGTTAAAAGAATTAATATTTAACAAAAAAGAATTAAATTTCAACAAATTAATTGAAATTTTACTAAAATAGATGCATCTGATGATACTTAGTTAAAATTTCAAGCAAACAGATGTAATTTCAACCAAGAAGATTAATTTTATATAAAAAAGGTGATGTTTGAAACAAATAATTGAATTTTCAACCCAAAAATATCCATTTTTAATTCCAAATTTCAGTGTTCCACCAAAAGTGGGATAGTTAAATTTTCAGTTAGGGTATAAAACAAAAATGGTATAATCCAATTTTATCTTCCATAAAGTAATTTTAAACTAACTATAAAGGAACTTTCAACAAAATAGTTGAATTCTCAATTGAAAAGATGAATTTTCAAGGTAATAGTTTTATATTTCTAACAAAAAACACAAATTTTCAACAAAATACATACATTTTCAAACAAATTAATTCCATGTTTAACTAAAAAAGAACAAGGTTCAATAAAAAATATCAAATTTTAAACAAAAATAGAATAATACAGTTTTTGGTTTATAATTGTTAATATTCAATCAAAAAAATGAATTTTTCTACGGATTATTTTAAATTTTAACTAAAACAAGTAAATTTGACAACAAAGAGTAGAAGTTTTAACAAAAAAGGTGAATTTTCAATTAAAAAGATTAATTTTCTATTAAAGAAATTTTGTAAAAAAATAACAGAATTTTGAAGAAATTGTTGATGTAAGTTGTTGACTTTAGGGTCAGGTGAATTGAAACTAATTGAGTTGTTTCAAACGTTTCAGCACACAATGGTGGCCTACTTTAGAGAATTTTATTAAATCTGTAAAAAGTACACAATATCTTGTAGGTACGCAGTTTTACAATTGGAAGCAGTATTTTTTTATTAATATCTTAGTTGTGAATTAATAAAAAGTGAAAATTACTTATTTTTAAATTTAAATTTTGTTTAATTTTATTAAGAACTATTGATAAATCTTGCAGTAATCTTGAAATACTATCTTATTTTAAAGAAGTAAAATTGATGAGGAAACAATACCAATGTATTCGAAAAAGTTTTGTCATAAATTTTGTATTTTATGAAACAATTTTTAATTGAAAAAGTTGTTTACAAATGTTTTTTTCAGAGAAATATATGGAATTATATTAAATTTTTTATTATTTCATTTCTTTTTTGTTATTTTTCAGATGATCTGTTTGTACGAAATGTATTATTATAAATTGTAAATAAAACCTTACACAGATGTAAATAGTTTTCAACTAAATTAATTTTTAATCCAAGGGCAATATTATAAAAAGTATTTCGAATAAGATAGAATTCACTTAAAATCAACTCATATAAGACCCATAGAAGACAATAAAACGTCGAATTTGGACATCTATGTTAAAAATAATATAAAACAAATTAATTTTTTACCCATAAAATTAATTCTCTACAAAAGACGATTAGTTTATAACCAACAATGATACATTGAAAATTTCCCTTAAAGATATTAAACTTTAATAAACAAAAAAAAATAAAGAAAATAGTTGAATCTTTAATAAACAAGATAAGATTTTAACAAATAAAATTAATTTTCTACCAAAAATAGAATTTTCAACTAAAAAAATCAATTTTCAATTATAAATATACTTTTTCATCCTAAAATTGTGCAGTTAAAATTTTAATAAAATAATCGAATTCTCAATCAAAAATATCAATTATCAAACAAATATTGAAGTTTTTAACTAAAAAAGATAAATTTTTAATTTAAAATATGAATATATATATATAGAACCAGAAATATGAATATTCCTTTTTCGTTAAAAGAATTAATATTTAACAACAAACAATTACATTTTCAACAAATTAGTTAAAATTTATTAAAATAGATGAATTTGATAAATGAACCCTCAATAAGAAGATAAATTTTCAACCGCGAAGATTAATTTGCCTGTTTAAAAAGACGGTTTAAAAAAATTATATTTTTAACAAGAAAAAGATCAATTCTTTTTAAATATCATTTTTGTATCAAAAATGGTATAATCGACTTTTTCTCTGAAATTAGTCAATTTTTCACCAAAAAACGAATTTTTAATACAATAATAGAATCCTCGAAACAAAAATGAAATTTCAATTCAAACGTTTATTTTTCTACCAAAAATAACGAATTTACCACAAAATTCTGAATTTCTAAATACTGCATCAAAGCAGATAAATTTGTTTCCAAATAGTTAAATCTTTAACGAAAAAAGTTCGATTTTAAACCAAAAGGATTAATTTTCTAGCAAAACAGAAAAATTAAAAAAATTGAATTATTAAGTACAAAAGGCCAATTTTCAATTTAAAATATCAATTTTCAACAAAATATAGTAGAATCGAAATTTCTTTTAAAGAAGTTTGTTTTTGACAAACTGAAAAGGATTTTTTTTAAATAACTGAATCCTTAATGAAAAATATAAATTTTTAACAAATAATATTACGTTTCTACAGAAAATTACGAATTTTCTACAAAATCTAGAAAGTTTCAAACAAATATATGATTTTTATCTAAAAAATATCATTTTTTAACCAAAAGTAACATAAGTAGATTTTTTCACTGTAGAAATTAATAAAAAAAAAGAAATTTGAAGAAAATAATTGAATTTTCAATCAAAAAGGTTTGTTTCAAACCGAAACAGATGAAGCCTTAATTATGAACTCAATATTCAACGAAAAATGGGATAGTCTACTATAAAATGGGAACTCAATAATTTTTTAGATATTTTTCTTTTTTCTTTGTTCGTTCTAGGTCTTTGCGCTCGATAATTTATGCATATGTATATCCACAACTGTAATTTGGTAGTTGTGAATTATCTTTTGTTAAAGCTCCTTTGTTGAGGAATCAATTATTTTGTTTAAAATTTTTCTTTTTTGTTTGCATTCGACTACTTGGTTAAATTTTAAACTAAATTAGTAAAAATGGATCTTTTTTGGGTTGAAAATTCATCATTTTAGTTGAAAATTTAATACTTTTGTTGAAAATTTTTTCTTTGGTTGAAAATTAATCTTTTTTGTTGAACATTTCTCTAATTGTTTTAAGGTTGAACGACCTATTACAAATTAATTTTTTTGGTTAAAGATTTATTATTTTAGTTAAAAATTTATCTCTGATTAAAAATTTAAAAATTTTCTTGAAATGCATTTTTTGATTCAATTCAGCTGTTGTTGTTTTAAAATAATCATACTTTTTAGTTTTTGGTAGAAAATTTATCTATTTATTTGAAACTTTAACTGTTTTATTAAAATGTTATGTTTTTGGATGAAAAAGTAACTATTTGGTTGCAATTTCATTTTTTTTAAACTGAAAATTAAACCTTTTCATTTTCAGTGCGAACGGTTTTGTTGAAAATTTGGCTTTTTAATTAATGATTTGCATTTACAACCAAATAGTACAATTTTTAACCAAATAGTTAAATTTTCAACTCACAAATAAAAATTTTAAACTGAATGGAAAAATTTTCAAACAAAAAAGATTAATCTTTAACCAAAAAAAGTTGCATTAAACACAAGAATTTTCAATGAAAACGTACCGGTGGATGTTTTAAAACAAAAAGAAAATATCTTCAACAAAATATTTAAATGTTCAACCAGTATTAAATTATCGAACCAGTATGTGAATTTTCAACAAATTGTCTGAATTTTTAACCTGCAAATATGGATTTTCGATAGAAAATCTGCTACCTTTCAATTTTATCGCTATGTCGGTTAAACGAAAAATGACATTAATTTTATTACAAATTGGATGATGCGAAGCAAAGTTAAGAATACGTCCTGACCATACAGGTTTTCTGAACCAGTTTGTTATAATTCTATTGTTTACTATTTTCAGTGTTTAATGTAAAATACTAATTTTCGTTTCTTTTGCAAATTCAATAGTGAATTTTAATTTTTCATTTTTTGAGTTAAATTTCTAAAGAATATCATCTACTTTATTTTTTAGAAAGCAAATTAACGTATCGTCGATATATCGGTAGTATAAAATAATTTTATGGCTTAAATTGTTTGAAATTCCTTTTTTAAAACTTTCAATTACTATTTTTCCAGCTGCCGCATACATGGGAGATCCCATAGAAAGTCCAAAAATTTGTTTATAAAAAACATTATTGAATTTACATTAAGAAGATTCTAGGCATAAAATGAGAACTGCATTAAATTTTTTTATTTAAAAAGGTGTTTAATTTTACTTTATTCCAATTCTTTGTTAATTGAGTTTAAATTAATTTCCAAAATATATTTATATACAAAAATACAATAGTAAGTGATAAAATTGTATAATCATTAGGTATTTTTTTCAATTTTTTTCCAAAATTACCTTCAATCTTTAATGTGGTATTCAGTTCTTCCAGCTGCAAACATAGTAATGGAAAGTTTTTAAAAAGAAATTTTGAATAATTTAAACTATAAAATTTAACTCAATAACTGAAAATTCACTATTGAATTGGCAAAAGAAAATAAAATTAATATTTCAGATATAACACTGGAAATAGTAAACAATATAATTATGACAAACTGGTACAGAAAACCTGTGTGACCATGACCTATTTTTAACTTTGCTTCGCACCATTCAATGTGTAATAAAATTGGTATCACTTGCGATAAAATTGTCAGATAGTAGATTTCATAATGAAAATTCAGTCATTGTTAAAAATACCTTATTAAAAAATGGATACTCTATAGATCTGTTAAAAGTAAAGATAGCTAAAAGTTACAAATCTATTACATAAACCAAAAAAAAAAAAAACAAATGAGCAAATTATTGATCAAAAAAAAATTATTGTTATGCCATTTACTAATCGTTTTGATGAGGTTCTTTTCAGAATTTTGACCAAGAAAAAGTAATATTCGAATTGCTTTTTATGAAGAAAATACTATTAATAAATTTTGTTTCTAAAATTAAAGATCTGACAGCTAAATTGCAAAAAGTAAACACTATTTATAGATTACTATTTTTGATTTGTAAAGCTGTATCACAGGAAAAACTGAAGTTTCCATTTGAACCCATTTTTCGTTTCAAAGGAGCTGCAACATATGATTTGCAGATTATGTAGAAAATTTGTAAACATAAAGGCTTATTCATATCAGTGCTTCCAATCTTGGGAACTTTTTGAACTGCGCTTGCGTCGCGCCGGTAACATGATTGGTTATTGTTGGCGGGCTAAATTTGAATACGGTCGATATTCAAATGTGATATTTATAATAAGTAATGATTAGGAAATGCATTGACAGTAATTTCTTAATCATAAAATAAGATTTTGAAGTGACACATAAAAATTTAATTCGATTTTAACTAAAAAGACGTTGTGAATTCCGAGTTTAGAGAAAGAAAGCATTTTTTTAGCTCAATGATTAATCTTGTCTCTGTCGAGTTTTTATTTTTTTTCGCAACTATTTGACCTAAAATAAAATCAATAAAGTTATTGAAAATAAATTGAAATTTTATTTCTAAAGTTAAAATAAAAACGTTTTTTGAAATAAAATCACAATATTTTTTCATCTGTTACTCAAAAATTCTATTTTAGGATTAATAAATTACTTTTGAAGCATTTCCCAATCATTATTTGTAATAAATATAACATTTGAATATTTATATTATTTTAAATGCGCGCGCTAAAAGCAACAAAACATGTTGCTGGCGCGACGCATGCGCAATTCTAAAAGTTCCTAAAGTTAGGAGCACTGATTCATATGCCAAAAAATATTCCTCTTAAGTCATTGGTCAATAAACTTATTATGTATGCTCACATTTATAAATAAGTCATTATTAATAATATTCAATTATTAAAAAGGGAATCTTGCATTAACCCTTTTGAATTTAATTTTTTTTTAATTTCAAGAAAATAACCCAAGTGTATTTTCAGCTTTATAAAGTAAGTATAACGAACTATATGCATTTTGATACTGCATATTCAGTATCATTTTTCATCACTTTTAAGAGTAGGTTTAAAATAGGTTAGCTGAGTAATGCAGTTTCACTTATAATCAATAAAATCGCATTACATTTCTAATTATTAATTGACAAATGATTTTAAATCATGGTAATTTAAAGGTGGTGTAGAATTCATCCAATTTCGTATTAAAAATTATAAAATAAGTGAACCTTAACAAGTAAAAAAAAATATTAATATCGTTAGTATTTGCTCTACAGACATATTCTGTAATTCGCTAACTTACCAACCCGACATTGCATCCGGTTGGCTTGTGAATGGGCCTTGATACTGTTGATGCTGTTCTTTTCAAGTGCGCTCTAAGTGAACCTATTTAGGTCTCTACAGGTATCTATTGGAGCTCAAGTTTCCAAATGATACCAACTTTCATTTGAGCCGCAACATAACCTCAAAATACTGTTGTCAAAATTTTCTAGAGGTTATTATTAGCAATTGGGGAAGTGTGCAATTTGGAACATCCATAACAAAAAAATAATAATTTGCAGTAATTGAGGTTAGGTTACATTATTTTGGTAGTTGGCGCTCAAAATTTTTAAATGTTTGCAGTGCGTTAAAATTTGTTTTTCAAAGATGCCAAGCGATTGTTATTGCACTTTGAAAGGTACAAGGAGAAGATAAAAACTAAAAAAGAATGTGCTCCTTCTTAGAAATCCGGTAAGACATCTTGAAAATCCTTTTTCTACGAATTATTCTTTAAAATCCGGACAAATCCTTTACAATCATTTTAAATCTTCCAAAATTTACTAAAATTAATTCTAATCACTTGAAATCTTTTAAATTTTCTGGAATTCCTCTAAATGTGTTGAAAATTCTTAAAATCTTTGAATTTGTTCAAATTCATTAAAATCTATTTAAGTAACATTTCAAAAACTCACTTGACATTCTTTAAAATCACTTGAACGGTCTTAAAATCTTATAATCCCTAGTAATTCCTTAAAATCATTTTAATTTTTAGACATTCTGGGAGGTTTATTGAAAAACCTTGAAGTCCTCCGAGTTTTTTTTAACTTCATTTAACTTCTTCGAACTCATTAAAAACATTGTTAAATCAATTAGAAATAATTAAAATTTTTGAAATACTTTAAATTATCTTATGTTCCTGAAAATCTTTAAAATCTTTGATTTTTTTTTTAATTCCTTGAAATCTCTTAAAATTTATCAACATCTTTTGAAATAACTTTTTAATAACTCGCTTGACATTATACAAAATCAATACAATTGTCGTAAAATCTCTTTTAAATCCTTAAACCTTTTCAAATTATTTTTAAATGTTTTTCAAGTCTTTTAAAAAGAAACTTTAAGATTAAAATCTCTTGAGTTTTTTTAAGTTATTAAAGTCCTCCGAATTATTTTGAATTGCCTTCTGCTTCTTCGAGATAATTTAAAATATTTAAAAACTAGCCAAAATTGAATAAAATTTCTTAAAATCCTTCAAATTTCTCAGACTATTTAAAACCTCTTGAAAATCGTTAAAATCTTTAATTTTTTTTAAATCCCTCGAAATCTCTTAAAATGAATAAAAATCTTTTTAAATAACTTCAAAATAGCTCGCTTGACATTATTTAAAGTCACCCTAACTGCCTTAAAATGCTTAAAAAGCCTCTTATAAATCTTGAAACAATTTTGAATTATTTTTAAATCATTTTAAAGGAAACTTTAAAATTCCGTCAAGTCCCTATTTTAGAAATTCTGTAAGATTCCTTGAAAATCCCTAAACTCCTCTGAATTTTTTTTTAAATCTCTTCAACTTCTTTTAAATCCTTAAAAATGTTTCTAAATTGAGTGCAAGTAATCAAATCCTTTTAATTTTCTTAAATTTTTTAAAATATTAAAAATAAAAATTTACATCCGTTGACATCTTTTCAAATTCATAGAAATATTTTTGAATAACTTTTTAGTAACTCGCTGGACATTCTTAAAAATCACTTAAACTGCCTTAAAATCTTATAAAATATCTTGCAAATTCTTATATTTTTTTCGGATTATTTAAAAAATGTTTGAAATTTTTTTGAAAATCATTGTAACCTGAGTAACGAAGCATTATAATTTCTCTTGATGGATTGTCTAATATAAAACTTTCCTATTTGCAAACAATAATGAAAAAAAGGTCTGACTAAGTGCGAGGTGATATTAAAATATTCAATAGTAAATTTATTTATTAATCGCAAACATTTATTTTAAATTAGGGTACGACATAGGAGGAGAAATACAGAAATATATCTTTTTTAAGTGAAAAGTTCTAATTTTTATTTAAACGAGTCACAACTATCCACTATTTTGATTGGCTAAGATTAAACCGGAACCAGGAATGATGAAGAGCGCGCGATTTTTAAACCAAATTTCACAACAAGATTTACTAGTTTGAAGAAATAAATGAGGAAGAAGACGACATGAAATATAAACTTATCAAAATCGTAAAAAAATATGAAAATTGAAATAATTATAAGAAAAACTATTCTATTTTGTATTTAAAAGTTACATTCAATAGGTGAAATTTCAGGTATTTTTATGAAAATTCGTCTTCATAAGGAGAAAATAATTATGTTGTTTTAAAATGTAACCGTTCGCTTAAAATTTATTTTTTCAATTGAAAATGTAGCTGTTCTATTTTTAGTTCAAAATTGATCTTTTTTGGCTAAACATTCACATTTTTTTTTATTAATGTTTTTTGGTAAAAAATTCATCTTCTTGGTAAATATTGTGTGTTTAAAACTCGTTCTTTGTTTGATTTAAAATTAATTTTTTTTAATATGAAAAATTTTTAGTTTTGTTTTAATACTTCTTTTACAAGTTATGTATAATAAATTATGAGAGGAATCGAAAAGAGTAACTTTAGTTTTTAGGAATTGTGCTTTGTTATGTATATCTTGGTAACAAATTTGGCAGAAGGAAATATCCCTCTTTTTTGCAAATGTTAATTTTTTTGTTAGTTTTGTTAAAAGTTTAGAAAAAAATCAGACATGAATCGGAAAGTGTGACTGTTGTTGTTAGTTACAAAAAAATTAAGCAACAAATTTCCAAACAAAAAAGTTTGCTAGGTTTCGTGATGGTAAAGATTTTTTGTGACCTTGCTTGTAAATTATATAATATGAATTCTAAAAGCAATCGCAAAGTGTCAATTTTATTGTCAGATCCTATTAATTTTTAGGTCAGTTTTGTCAAAAGTCATGTTATTGAAATTCTACAAGGAATCCACTAAAAGAAATTTTTTTGAGGAAAATGTGTTATCTTATGTTGGGCTTGCTTAAAAATTTTCAAAAAAGCATTTTGCTAAGCTACAAAAATGTGTAAAATTTGTGTAGATTTTCTTACAAGTTATTTAGCAGAAATTCTGAGAGGAATCGGAAATAGTGACTGCTTTTTTTATAAAATTTGCTTTATTATTTATGCTTTTGTGACCAATTTTTCAGAAAGAAATTTTGCTAAGTTTTGTGAGTGTTCATTATTTTGTTTATTTTTATAAGTAGGTACGTAACAAAAATTTTAAGATGAACCAAAAACGGTCACATTTTATTGGCAGATGTGCTTTTTTATTTAAATCCTGGTAACATTTTTCAGAAAGTACTTTTTCGAGATTTTATAATTTTTCAGTTATTCCACACTTTTGTCACTTTTTGGTCAGATAAGGTATTTTGTTTCTTGGCCCTCGTTAAAAATTTGTTAAAAAAGAAATTTGTTTGGTCATTTCAAATTTTTATTTTTTTTGTTGTACTTTTATTTAGTTTTTTCACAGAAAATCTGAAAGAGAAGTCGAAGAAGGTGACTTCTGTTAAAAATGTGTTTTGTTATATCAATCTTGGTCAAATATTTTCGTGAAAAGAAAATGTTTTTTGATATTTCACTCTTGGTGACAAATTTCCCCATAAGATATTTTGCTATTATTTGTAAATTTTCAGTGTTTTTTTACAAATTATGAAACAGAAACATTGCGAGAAATGAAAAATTATAACTTTCATTGTTAAAAAGGTGCTGTATTATTTTAGTATTGTCAGCAAATTTTGAATAGAGAAATTCTAGTGGGTTTATAAATTTTTTTAAAAGTTTGTAACGTGTTATTTAACAAAGATTACAATAACGATTTTTGTTACAAATAATGTAACAAAAATTGTAAAAGGACTAAAAAGTGTAACTTTAGATCTTAAAAAATGTGTGCTTGTTATTTAAATCTTGATAACAAACCCGAACGAAATTTTTCCAGGTGTTGTAAATGTTAATTTTTTTGTTTATTTTCGTTACAAGTTATCTGACATAAATTCTTCCACGAACAAATAATGTGTCTTATGTTATTAGAAAGTAAGTTTTGTTATTAAAATTTTAGTAACAAATTTTCAAGAATTCAAGTTGGCTAGAATTCGTGAATGTTCAGATTAAAAAAAAAACTTGTTAGAAGGTATGCAACAGAAATCCAGAGAGGAATCGAAGAGAGTGACATTTTTTGTTAGCAAGTACAATTTTTTATAAAAATTTATGGAATAAACTTTGAAGAGAGACATTTCGCTAAGTTTTTTTTGACAATTTTTAAAATTGCTGGCTATAAAATTAAAAATTTATAATAAATATACTATAAAATTTAAAAAAATTATTCATCTTTATTTCAGAGCTAGTTTTTAAGTATTGAGTTCAAATCCATTCATTCAATATTGACCATTCTCATAAAGATTTACAAAAACTTTTTTTCATGGAAAATACTTGTTAAGGTGCATGGCACTTTAAAAAACAAATTTTTTTTAAGCACATTCATTTATTATTTTTTTTAATGAATTTTGGAGCGATATGCATGGAAAGTCGACAAAAAAATGCCAATGCATTTTCAAACATATATCGCAGCTATTGAAATAATGATTACAGAAAATTTTTATCTTAAAATTTAGTTCTTGTAAGAGATCGTGAATCTTTTTTCAACAAGATTCGACAATATTAGAACTTCACGTTTACGTCATTAGCAAATAACAAAAGAACATAACAATTTTATTTGAACAATGATAACAGTGAAGATGATAATGATGAAAATGTATTTGACTTGCCTAATGCGAGGAAAAAACTAACTATAAAATAGTTTTTTAGCACAATGTTTTTAAAGATTTTTTAAACGTTAAATTAAAATTTATGGATAATTTATGATTTTATATTTAATATAATGTGAACATCTTATTTAAACATTAGAAACTATTTTCAATTTTTAAATAATCTGAAATTAGTACATTCATAGTTGACACTTTTATAAACTTTCCAATTTTTTTCAAATATTGTTTAAATTTGAAATATTCGATTTTTAACCCATTGAATTTAGATTATTTTAATTCAAAACAATACAAAAATTTATATTCAGTAACATTTCACTTTTAAATTAAAATAAGCAATTATAAATCAAATATTCAGGAATGAATAATTTAAACCTAAAATTTAAAAAAAAGGAAGCCTCGAATCGATAAAAATTCAAATTGTAACATTAAATATTACAATTCTAATATTATGTTTAATGCATCTAATTTAAAATTGTTAAAAATGATATAGTTTTAAATTTTTCAATTTAGAAAAACTTTTCAGTTAAATAGCATTTATTTTTAAATCGTTCAAGGGAAAACTACTAAAAGATTCCATATTATAAATGTAAATTACTCAGTTTTAAAAGTTTTAAAGTCAAAAGATATGAAAAAGTTAGAAGATTACAAGAAATTTTAAAATATTTAAGAGATTCAATGGATATCGAAAGGAATGAATAGCTTCTTTCAGATATCAAAAAAATTAAAAAGATTTTGAGATTTTTCCCTAGATTTCAAAGGATTTCAACAATTTCAAGGGATATAAAAATTATAATAATTTTTTCCAATCAGAAATTTTAATACTTTTCGAAAATTCTTGGTTTCAACTAAGAGTTAGTTTTTTTTTTTTAAATTCCCTGTTTCAATTCATAATTTTAGTATCTTTTAAATAGCCCATTTCAATTTAGAATTGAAGTTCTTTTTTTTTAATTCCTTTTCCAGCTCGGAATTTATTTAAATTTTAAAATTCCTGTTCCTAGACAAATTATAAATCTTTTGGATAAATACCACTTTCAACTCAGAATTGGTTAGAATTAAAATTTTTCTGATTCAACTCGGAACTGGATTTATTTACAAAAATTTCCTGTTTCAATTCAGAATTTTGTTTCTTTTCAGAAATTTTCAGAACTAGCTTAAAATCTGTTAAAATTTGAAAATTCACGGTTTCATGTCAGAATTATTATTATTCCGGATAAATTCCCGTTCCAACTATTAATTTTTAAAAAATTAAAAATTCCCTGTTCAAATTGAAAGCTACATTATTTTTATTTCAAATAGTTTTAAAAATTCGTAAAATGCTTAAAAATTTTATTTCTAAATTTTAAAACACCTTCATGCTGTTTTACATTTTTTAAACAAAATTTGTTTTAATTCTTTCAAATTAAAGAAATTTTCTTAAAATCTTCCACATACATTTTTAAAATTTTGTAAATCGTTATTAATATTTTTAAATATTCTCATAAGATTAGTTTATTAAAATAAAAAATCATTTTCAATTTTCCTAGGAAATGTTTTTTTATCCTTCTGAAGGCTATCAAAATTCTTAAAAAGCTTTTAAATTTTTTTTTCGAAATCAGTCAAAATCTATATTTTATTTTAAGTCAGGCCGAGGGCTACATGCATGGTAATTTTTGGTACGAATAGATGGATTTTTCCAGTACACGTAGATACTTTGTTTCAATTATTTGAAATCATTTCAAATTCAAAATTAATTATGAATTTTGTAAATCTTCTAAATATCTCTTCAACTCGAATTTTTTCTAAGAAGACTAGGTGTTCAAAAGTTATTTATACATCAAAATTCACCAGTTTGACTCACAAATTAATTTTTTTAAAGTAGAATAATTGAAATGGTTCTAAACTGAATTAGATCATAATTAAAAAATATAAAAACTGGTCTAATTATTCAAAAAACGGTCGTTTCCCGGTTTTTCGCGGTCTCAGAAAATTACTGGTCATTTCCGAGTCACATAAGGATCGCGGTCATTTCCCGGTCACATAAAATTCCCGGTCATTTCCCGGTCACATAAAATTTTCCCGGTCGTTTCCCGGTCTCATAAAATTCCCGGTCATTTCCCGGTTTTTCGCGGTCTCAGAAAATTACCGGTCATTTTCCGGTCACATAAAATTACCGGTCATTTCGCGATCCCATAAAATCCCCGGTCATTTCCCAGGCTCATAAAATTTACGGCTATTTCCCGGTCACATAAAATTCCCGGTCATTTCCAGGTCTCATAAAATTCTCGGTTTTCCAGGTTTCTCGGTCCAGCGGCCACCTTGCTTTATCAAAGGATTTTTACAGATTTCAAAGCTTTTAGTGTGTTCCTGCAAATGATTAAAAAGGATATAATAATATTATATTTAATAAATTACATCACACTACATTTCTGCTATTTTTTTAAATTTGCCAGCGGCGCTAATTGTTATTTAAAATCCTTGAAAACTTTTGAAAAGAAAAGTATCATTATGTAACAAATTACACTAGGAAATCATTAGTACATAATAAGATTGCATCATTCCATGCCAACTAGTTTTCCCCTTTTTAGCATGAATAGTAAAAATCTTGATGATTTGATTGGCAGAGAGCTGGCAACGGGAAGAGTTTATTATTTATCTGCCCCACCTTTCTTTACTAGACCAGAAAGTATAAATTTAAAATGAATTCCTTTCTTTTTACAGTTCTCACGAAAATATTTAATGAAAAATTTTTAGTGTAAATAATGAAAATTCTGCTCGCGATTTGCGCCCTAAGCGTATTTCTTTCTACGGCAAACTGTCGACTCGGGTAAGTATTATTACTTTTACCTTTTTTCAACACTCTGAAATTTTATTTTATTAAATAAATTTTCAATATTTTTTTAGACAGCAGTCATCCACATTTTTACAAGGGTTCAAAATATTTTTTTTTCTGTTGAAAACAATAGTAATCTATTTTCGAGACAAAGATGTGTTTTTAACTAAGTAGATTATGTTTCAACCAAAAAGATTAATTTTCCGCCAAAAAAGACTAACTTTAAACATAATATATGAATCCTCAGAGAAAAAAGGGTAAATTCTATATTTAAAATAGAATGATAAAATTTGTAATTAAAAATATTCATTTCAACCAAAAAAGGAAGTTTAAACCAAAAAGTTAATATCTTAACAAACAGATGAATTTTGGACCAAGAAAATGAATTTTCCAGCCAAAAAATTAATTTTTAACGAAATAATTACACTTTCAGTAGAATACATTTCTTTTTAATTTAAGAAAAAAATATTTTTTACAAATTAATTGAATTCTCAAAGCGAGTAGATCAAGTTTTAGCCAAAAAGTTGAATTTTAATACAGGGAGATATTTTTATTAACACATGAAAAAGTCAAATCATCAGTATACAAATTACTTTTCAATTAAAAAAATTTCACTAAAATTGTTGACTTTCCAATAAAAAATAGTTTTTTGAGCCAGAAAGATGAAAGTGAAAAAAAAAAGATTTGAATGGATTTTCGACAACAAAATTACAGAGTTAAATTTTCAAATGAAAAAATAATATCATATAATGACACCCTAGGCCATCCAATTTACTGACGAATGTACATTCTTATAAAAAAATGGTAAGTGTCATTAAATTTTAGTTAAAAAAATTATTTTTCTAATTAAATATATGAATTTTTAACCCCAAAATTAGAGTTTTAAACAAAATTAAAATCCAACAAAAATACAAATTTCCAACAAAACTGGAAATATGACAACTAAAGTTTAAAAAATTAATTTTTATACAAAAAACAATTTTTAATTAAAAGTAATAATTTTCAAACAAAAAGTCAATGAATAACAAAAAATTACTTTTAAACCTAAAGGATTAATTTTCCATTCAAAAAGAATCAAATTTTTTACCAAAAAAATTAATTGATTTTCAATCGGATAGTGGAATATTTTACTAAAAAATTCCAAATGGAATAGTGAAATTTTCAGTAAGAAATTAATTTAAAATCAAATAAAATAATATTTTAAACCCAGAAAATTAATCGTCTAGGTTCAAAAAATATTAAATTTTCACGATATGGTTACACTCTTAGTCAAAAGATTAATTTTTTATTTAAAAATTAATGGATTTAGACAAAAAAATAAATTTTTAACTAATAAAATTAGTTTTCATAAAAAAAGATTAAATTCAATCCAGAAGAACAATTTCCCGAGAAAAAAGATAACTTTTCAACACTAAATAGTCACTTTTTCAACCAAATAGAGAAAGTTTTAAATAATACAATGAAAGTTAACCAAAAAAATATTTAAATACAATATTTCGCCAAATTTTCCAATTTCCCTCTTTCAATAATTTTCGAATGACCCCATAAGTCATCCAATATACTAGGAAAGGTCAATTTTGCAACAACAAAAAAATGTAATAATTATATTTCTAGTAAATAAAATTAATTTCTAACTATAAATAACAAATTTTTAACAAAATAGTTCTATCATCAACTTAAACAGATTAATTTTTTAACCAAAAAGAAAAAATAATTTTGAACTAAAAAAATGAATTTTCTACCAAAAATTAAATAATTACACTTTTAATTTGAAAAATTATCTTTTATAGGAAAGTAACTAATGAAGTTTTCAAAAATCTTATGAACTTTTAATCAAAATGTTTTTTTAATAAAAAAAATTAATTGTTAACCAAAAAGGCGAATTTAAAGAAAATTTATGAACTCTTAACCAAAAAAGATAAATTTTTAACTAAAAATAGAATAGTCAAATTTAAGTTAAAATACTAATCTTCTCCGGAATAGTAAATCTTAAACAAAGTATTTGAATTTCCAATTAAGCATTTAAATTTTTAAACAAAGAAATTAACTTTTAACGACAACAACCAAATTTCATCCAAAAACTTGAATGTTAACTAATAAATATTTAAATTTTAATTTGAAACAAAAATGAATGATTAATTTGAAAAAATGAAACTTTAATACATTGTTGAATCTTCATCGAAAACAGATCACGCACTGAGATAAAAGTTGAATTTTTAGCCAAAAAATATAAAATTCTTAAGATGACAGATAAATTTTTAAACCAAAGAGATACATAAAGTTTCAACTCTATATTAATCAGTTTTCGGTTAAAAAAATTTAATTTCTACTTAAAAAACGAAATTCGAACAAAAAAGTTAAACTTTCAACCAATGAAATAAAATATCAATAAAAACAACAATATTTGAACCACAAAGCTTAATTTTCTCCCTAAAAAAGAGAGATTTTAACAGAAAAAATTACTTTTTCATCAAATGGTTGAATCATAAAAATAAAATTTATTATGAAAAAAAAAATTTTTTTAATTTATTGTAGAAAAAGTAAATTTCAATAAAAAAAATAGATTTTAAAAAATAGTTAAATTTTCTATTAAAATGACTAATTTTTTATCATAAAGGTGAATTTGAGAAAAAATACATACGTTTTCAACAAAAAAGTTTAAGATTGTTATTTTCGATTAAAAAATTGAATTTTTAATAGAACACAAATTTTCATTAGAGACTTTAATTTCGAAATGAAAAAAGAGTTTTTAAGCAAGAAGAATAATTTTCTAGCAGAGACGATGCATTCTTAACAGAATACTTGAATTTTCAACTAAACAAAATAACTTTAATTAAAAGAATACACTTTCAACGATTTATTTGAATTTTAAACATAAAAAAAATGTTTATATGAAAACAGAGTATTATTATACACAAAAAACATATTTGGCCTTAGAGACTGATTTCCTGTAAAAAAAAGACTTTTTAAAAATTTGCATTACTTTTCGACTAAAAAAGACCAATTCACAACAACGAATTAAAAACTTGTATTTTCAATTTAAAAAAAAACTCATTTTCAACCATATAAAAACGAATTTTCTACCAACGAAATGAATTTTTGACCAAAAATGTACATTTTTCAAGAAGAACCACAAAAAATACCTAAAAAATAGCAAACTACAAAAAAATTGTTAAGCAGCAAAATTCATGAAATTCAAAGTAACAGAAAATTTTTTTTGAAGAGATAGTTAAATTTTCAACAAAAAAAAAAATGTTTTTCAACTAAAATGACGAATAATTGACATTAACTAGTTGATTGAATTTTTAAAGAAGAAACTTGAATTGTAAAAGAAAAGTCTGATAATTGATATTTCAACAAAAAAAGATTTTTATTTTCAATCAGAAAGAGTTCAAACCTACAAAAAAAACGAATTTTGAAAGAAAATTTATTTTTCAAACAGTTGGTTAATTTTTTATCAAAATTGTGATACAAATTTCACGTTGATTTAAGAAACAGAATTTATATGTATACTATTTTCCAACGCCTATAAAACAAAAAAGATTGACACAACTGTGAAATTATCAAGAAATAAATAAAATTTTGAAAAAAAAATTATATCACAATTTCCACGTTTATTTAATCAACAGAATTGATACGCATGTTTCTTTCCTATTGTTATAAAATCTTAGAAAGTTTCGAGGTGGTTTAAATTTACTTAATCGAAATTTTTCGGACTTTCCGAAATTCCCTAACTTGTAGCAACCCTGGAACAAAAGTTTTGTTATCTCTTTTGCACAATTTAAATAATTTTGTCCCTCAGGCGTGAACAAATTGTCGAAGCAGGGGGATATTCAGAGGTTGCATTCTTTCGTGACGGCCAAGTTTTCTTCATCGACACCTACCTAGAGAATCTCTGTTCCTATCATACAGCGAATAGAATTATATTTTGCGTTCATATAGGTAACTTAGTACAGTAAAAACCTTCAAAAGCCTGCCCTTATATAGCCCTCCCTTCTATAGCCCTCCCTTCTATAGCCCTCCCTTCTATATCCTTCCCTTCTATAGCCCTCCTTTATATACCCCTCCCTTCTATAGCCCTTCCTTCTATATCCCTCCCTTCTATGGCCCTCCCTTCTATAGCCCTCCCTTCTATAGCCATCCCTTCTATAGCCATCCCTTCTATAGCCATCCCTTCTATAGCCCTCCCTTCTATATCCCTCCCTTCTATACCCCTCCCTTCTATAGCCCTCCCTTCTATAGCTCTTCCGCAAATTAACTCCGCGCCGCAGGTAAGTATATACGGGGGTGCGCGAACTCTGCGGTTGACACTCAGGTGAGCATTTAATCGTAAACAAAAGAAACTCACAGCCCACAAACCTCAAGCCAGATAAAAAAAAATTATGGCATATGAAAACGAATTTTTAAGCAAACTAATAAATTCGTAAATAATGTATTAACTTTCACACAAAAAAAATAATGCTCTGCCGAAAAGATGAATTTTATATTTAAAAAGATAAATTATTACTAAAATATTTAAACTTTCAACGCAAGAAGATCAGTTTTCCACAAAAAATTAAACAGTTGGATTTTGAGTTAAATCATTGATTTTTAACTAAAAAAAAAAGGTCAACTAACTGTAGTTACAGTTTTAAACACATAGAATGAATGTTTAATCAAATATTTAAAATTTCGAAATACAGATAAATATTTAACTAAGAAAATTAATCCTTTATCTAAAAAGGTGAATTGTTAACGATATAGTTCAATTTTCTGTTTTTTCTCTTTTTACATAATTATACACAGAAATTATATACAAAAATATTCGAATTCCTGTTTTAAAAAATAGACTTAAAAAAATGAAGTAGTTAAGTTATATGTTAAAAGATTAATTTTCAATTTGTAAAACGAATGTTTAATATAATTATTAAACTTTCAACTAAAGTAATGAATTGCCAGACCAAAAGATGATTTTTAACGAAGAAGATCAATGTGCTGCAAAAAAAATTTAATTTTTAACACAGCAGATAAATTTTCCAATAAATAGTTGAATCTTTGATAGAGAATATGGATTTTTAAGAAATAAAAAATAAAGTTACATTTTTTCAAACAACATTAATTTAAACTTCAAAAATTAAGTTTCAATTAAATATATATGAACTTTCGGCTAAAGAAGATAAATTTTCCACAAAAAATGGAACGGTACAATTTAAAGTTAAACCGTTAATTTTTAACTAAAAAAAAGTTTTCATAAACTAGTTTGATTTTTAACCCAAAAATGACCATGTAACAAAAAGGATGAATTTTCAACTTTATAGAATAAATTTTTAATCAAATATTTTAAGTTTCAATAAACGGATAAATAATCAACAACAACAAAATTTCGATCTGAAAATCTTTATTTTTAACCATATAGTTGAATTTTTTCTAAACAATTAATTTTAAATTTTATTTGACAAATTTTCTTACGAGAAGAATTCTTGATTCTATTTTCAGGAATTCTTCTCATTAATTTAATTCTTAGACGTTAAAAAGGAGTTTTGAGTTGGATTTTAATCTTACGCAAATATCCTAAATTTTTAATTTTTTTATAAAATTATAAGCAAAAATAGTTTTTTTTTTCTTAAAAAATTGACTTAAAAAATAAAGCAGTTAAATTATCTCTTAAAATATTAATTTTTAATCTAAAAAAATTTCATATAATTATTAACCCATAAAATTTAAATTTAACCAAAAGGATGCAGTTTCAGCCACATAGAATGCATATTTAATGAAATATTATAAATTTAAAAAAAACGGATAAATATTCTACCAAGAAAATAAATTTTTTACCTAATAAGGTTAATTTTTAAAGATGTAGTTCAATTTTCTGTTGAAAAAACTAATTTTTAAATTATTAAACACATTTATTTACAAAATTATATACAAAAGTATTTGAATTTTTTTTAATGGACTTAAACAAATGCAGTAGTTAATTTATATGTTAAAAGATTAATTTTTAATTTTAAAAACGAATTTTTAATATAATGGTTAAATAAAATTCAATTAAGTAATTTAATCTTGGACAAAGAAGATGAAATTTCGAAAAGTAATAAATAAAATCGTTTCATTTTTTTGGAAACAAAATTTTTTACAAGTTAAAAAATAACATTTTAACAAAATAATTAGATTTTTAACTAAAGAAATCAATTTTCACCAAAACAGTTAAAAATCTATAAAAAATTATGGATTTTTGACAAAAACTGGAGTAGTTAAATTTTTCGTAAAAAAATTATAATTCAGTTAAAAGCGGATTTCAACATGATACTTCTATTTTCAACCAAAGAAATACATTTTTCTCTAACAAGAGACATTTCAAACCATTAAACCAATTTTTAAACAGATTAATTTTTTAACCAAAAAGAAAAAAATAATTTTGAACCAAAAAGATGAATTTTCTACCAAAAATTAAATAATTACACTTTTAGTTTCAAAAATGGATCTTTTATAGAAAAGGAACTGATTAAGTTTTCGAAAATTAAAATTTCAAACTAATTTTCAACAAAATAATTAAATTTTGAACTAAAAAAAGGAATTTTTAATCGAAAATATAATTTTTCGAATTAACTCGAATGTTAACCAATCTGTATTATCATTAAGGTGGTTACTATCGGCCAGTCTAGATTGGATTCCACATTCTGTGAAAATATAAATCGAAACCATTAACGCCAATTAAAAAATGAAATACAGCATATATTCTTTTTCTAATTTTATTATACGAAAAAATTTATTTTACTCTTTAAACTTCCGGGAAAAATGTAGCGGCGCTAGCACGACGTTCACTCTGCGCCGCAACCGATGAAAACTCCCTAAAAATTATTGTAATGAGATAAACGATTCAGGAAGATATTTTTGATTTTTTTTTTCTCTCCAACAAAAAATAATATGTTTTCCAAAAAAATACCCCTAAGTCGTACACACCTACCCCTCGTGATAAAAAACGTTCTAAAAGTGTGTAACTAAAAGTGTGAAACTAAACCTCAAACAACGTAAATTTTTGAGATCTTTAAATTAATTACTTAATACTCTAAAATTGATCTTTTTTATCATTTTCCCTGAAAACTACCCTTTCACATAAATTTATGTAGCGAAACTTAAATATACTTATAATAAACTTATCGAAAATAATAATATTTATCAAACGTTGATTACATGACACTTTAAAAAAAGTATCTGCAAACATTTATCATAAAAAATTATATTATAATATATTAAATTTCAGATTGAAATTGAAAAATATTAATTTAAAGTTCTGAACCATCTTTACGTTGTTTAAGGCTATGTGATGAGTGGATCACGTGACCAGATTCCTACCTTACCACCACTTTTTTATTTCCCAACTTATTATTACACGAAACGCCAGATCGACTTGAAAATTAGGGGTGCTAAACAAGAATTACTAAGAATGGTGGGTCTGGTCCAAAATTTGTATAATTATAAAAAAAAATTTTTGTTGTAAAAGAATATTTGTTGTTTTTTTCATAAGTATTAAATTTCAGGATCAGACCTAACTTTCTTAGTGCTTCTTATTTATTTTCCCAAATTTTCAACTTGATGTGGCGCTGCGTTTGAAAATAAGTTGGTAATTAAAAAAAGTGAGGGTAAGATAGGAATCTGGTCACGTGACCCATTCGTCACATGGCCTTCAGGTTTCTTTTCAAACTTTAAGAAAGTTTTTGATCACAAGGGGTAGGTGTGTACGACTTGGGGGTAGTTTTTTGGAAAAAGTATTATATGTCACTCTTTCCTCGGTTGTTTTAAAACAAAACAAAAATTTAGCATAAGATTAGGAAAAAAGTATGGCTTATTCGATTTTTTAACTAGGTGGAAGATAAAACTTTTAAATTTGAAATTTAAATTTTCCGAAAAAAATATCTTCTCACTTCGCTTCACTGGAAAACGAACCACAAAATTTCAAATAAGCACCCGGCCGGAAATCGGAAGTTCTCTTGTTCGATTCCCAGTGTCGCGAAGTGAGAAGATTTTTTATCATAAAAATGTAATTTAAAACTCTAGAAGACTTATTTTCTACTAAAAATATGAATCATTGACTTTTAACTAATTAGAAGAACTTTCATCTGCAATAATTATTTTTTAACCAAAAGAGTCTTAAAAACTAGCTCATAAATGAAACTACGAAACCTTTTACTACAAAGCCCTACTTTGGTTCATTACTAACAACAATTTCTTTCCTAGGCCAAGGTCACCTATCTTTCGCTGTTCCAGTTAAAGGCCATCCCAACAAATTTGTGGTGGGTTGCGGTAAAAATATTTTAATGGTCAAATGGAATAGTTCCGAAAATGTTGGAACTGCTCCTCATTACGTATTTCAATCGCCGGACCTCTTTCCCCTGCAGGGCGAAGGGCAGAGAGTGGGTTATGGAAGTGTCGATTACCAGAATAGATTATGGTTTGGTAAATAAAATCTATTGAACTTGAGTTTAGACATTAAGTTGAATAATAAGGGAAACAATTCCTCAAATGCTTTCCAGTTGAGATGGTTAACACTAGATTAACTTTATATACAGATTTCATCCGGATTATGTAATATTATTTTAAGTTTGAATGACCTTCAGCAGACCTGCAAAGTCACACCTGATTTATCACCTAAGTACATGTTTGAACGTAAAACTTCCCACTCTTTCGATTGCCGATGGCGAAAAGAGTGGTTCCTATTAAAAACTACAAATTTGACCTTGAAATGACCTTGAGGGTCAAGTTCAATATCAAATTGAAGGTCACCATTGGATTTCTCATTAAATGTTACTCCAAGAATGACCTTGACCTACGGAAAGAAGAATCCATCCCGTTAACCCAAGCAGGGCCTTGCAAGAGTTTGAATGACCTTCAGCAGACCTACAAAGTCACACCAGACCTATGGCCTGAGTATATATTCAAAAGTAAAATTTCCCGCTCTTACGATTGCCGATCTCATAAGGGATGGTATCCTATTTTTAAAAAATTGACCTGGAAAGGGCCCTGAAGGTCATGGTCAAGGTCAAATTTAAAGTCAAATTTGAATTTCGGTGGACAATATCTTATCTGGTCAGTTATTTTGGTGTTTCTAGACTTTTTGGCCACCCTATATATAAAATATATAATATTAATATTAATTTCTAGCCAAAAATAATATAAATAATATAAATATAAATTAAGTCTTAACCGCATTAAAAGGTGAATTTTCAACAAAAAAGTTTACTTTTCAAACGAAAGGCTATTTTTTACCAATATTTAAAAAAAAATTCAACTGTGTCTGAATAATGAAATTGAGGTTACGAAAGCAACATCTTGTTGCGCGCTTTAAACCTCATAGAAGAATTTTCTACACGGGACAATCAATCGATAAAAAAAGTTAACAGAACATTTTTGTATGATAAAACTTTTTGATTTGACAATTACTTAAGATCAAAAATAAAAGATTAACGAATTTTCCGATCAAAAATCGATGTTTTACAAAACACAACTCGTTATTATTCGTAAGTTTTTTTATGAATAAATTTTTAATCAAAAAGATAATGATTTTACAATAAAAATTAAATTATTAAATTTTTCAACAATTAATTAAATTTACAATTAAAGGCGTGAACCCTAAATTTAGGAGATTAGTTTTTTGCGAAAAACCAAATTTGGAGTGAAGAATTTTATAATTTTTTAATTAAAATCAGATTAGTTTTCAAAAAATAACGGAATGTTTAATTTTTCAGGTCTGAGAATTAATCTTTAAACAATGTTCAACAAAATATTTAAAAACTATTCAGGTGAACTACGTATATTACGTATATTACCTGGACTACTCTAGATTAATCTGGATTACAAATTAATCACTTAAGAAATTACTGAAATTATTTCGAACTAGCTGGATAAAAAATAAATTACAAGTCAATTGATTCAAATTACAATTAAATTACTTTAATATGAAGTAGATTTCTTCCGGATTATAAAAAATGATTACTTTAGGTGATATGTGGATTACAAAAAACGAAAAGTGGATTACAAAAGTATCTTCTAAGTTGTAGACTTATGTGGATAATAAGTGGATTGCATCGATTGCCTTGTAATGTAAATGGATTACTATGCAATACTTAGATTACTTTAGATGCAAAGTGAATAACTGAAAATTAAAAGTGGATTACTTTGGATTGCAAGCGAATTACTCCGGCTTGGAAGTGAATTACTACAGAATAATGTAATTTTGTAATTCGTGTTAATTACAGTATTCTGAAGTAATTCACTTACAAGCAAGAGTAATTCGCTTTTAATTAAAATTAATCCACTTTTCATACAAAGTGATCCAAGTATTTAAGAGTAATCCAATTATGTTACAGGACAATCTATACTAATCCACTTGTAATCCAATCTTATATGGGAACAATTTTTTGTAATTTGCTTCTTCTTTTTTGTAATCCTCGTCTCATCTGAAGTATTTATTTAGAATCCACTTTTAATTAGTGTAATCCGTTTTTAATTAAAAGTAATTCGACCTAATCTATGTGAAATCTACTGTTTTCGGCAGTAATCTATTTTTAGACTGGAGTAATTAAATTGTAATCTAGAGTTATCCAGATAATCGGAGTAACTTATATAGTTAATCTAAATAGTTTTCAAATATTTTGTTGAAAATTGTTCAAGGATTTGCTTTCTTAACCGAAAAATAAAATATTCTGTTCTTTATTGAAAAATAATCTTCTTTTAGCTAAAAATTCTTGAATGTTGTTGAGAATTTCTCTTTTTCGCTATAAAATTAATCTTGTATAAAAATTAAGTTTCTTAACTAAAAAATTAACTATTCTTTTTTCAGTTTACAAGTTATCTTTATCAGAGGAATATTTAATGATTTGATGGAAAATTGATGTATTTTGTTTAAAATTCACCTTTGGGATAGAAAAGTAAATAATTCGCTTTATAATTCAAATTTTCGGTTTTGAAACAAGCTATAAAAAAATTAAATCGACAAAAGTTGCTCGTCCAAGAAATAACAAAAACTCATTTAAATTTGTAATAAATAATTTTTGATGGGACACGTAGTTTTTGTTTCAATCATAAAAAATGAAATTAAAAAAAAAAAATAAGATAAATTTTTGCAATAACAACACAAGAGGCGAACTAAATCAAAAGAGTACAGTTCTTGCAATCAAAAATACCTACAGGTTTGTTATAAAGCCTGGTTATAAAAATATATTAAAAGTGAATAATAAAATTTTTTTCGAAAAGGACACAAGATACAATGGCATTTTATTTTACAACATTTCTCGCCGAAATGATATGTACATTAAATATAAAAAAAATTAAATTTACAGAAAAACGACACAAGTTGCAATAAGATTCTTAATATTAATTTTTATTATGGATAAATTCGCATTTCTAATTGTGAATTAATATTCTTTCCTTCTAAATTAAATTTATTGTTAGAAAATATGATGCATTTTGTCCTTGGTTGAATTTGAATTAACGTAGTGGAAAATTCATTTTTATTCTCTGAAAAAATTAATAGTTGGGGCAACCAACTGTTTGGAAGTTTGGAAAATATGGTACTGCTATTTTGTCAGTTGGGACAGCCATTTACTCAGTAGTTGGTAATAACTGACTAGTCAGTCCAACTAATAGAATTGTTGCACGAACTAATAAAATGTCATATTCTTGTTTTTTTTTATTAACAAATTAATTCCAAACGAAAAACACGTTTCGCCAATATCGACGAGTGGGTTTATCGACGATAAAGATTCTTATGAGTCTTTGAGAAATTTTTCTTGAAAATATAAGGAAAATTGGTAAATATGTATGGAAATGGAAGCAAGTTGAAGTCAACGTACGCTCCCGCTGTAGCATTTGGTTGCTGTTTGCCGCTGCTGCTTTGTGACGTCAGGTGATCACACAAGAAAATCCGTTGTAGCGCGCTGGAGACGTCTCACGGACGTGCCGTTCGCGCACGAACCTACAACACCAACCAGTTGCGTGCAACCTCACGTCAGAGGTCACAGACCTGAAACGCCGCAACGATGCCGCACGAGGGGAATCGTCCCCCGCCAGGTGCCAGATCGTGGATGAAGTTTACCCCCACCATACCTACCGTTTGGGAGCCGCAAAACAGAAAGTGCATGATTACCACTGTGAGTTCGTATGTAAGCCGAAAATGCACGATTCGACCTCGGAGTTCCGCTGTACGATGATTGCCGATCTGAAGGCTTCGGAAGACTTCGGTGGTCTTCTATTTATATCTTGCTCCCCATTTGAAAGAAATTGAAGAAATTGGCGATTTGGATCTATTGCGTGATTCTTAATTTCATGCATACGTCGATTTTCAGGTTATGTTTTCCAGGTCTACATAATATGGATATATATAATAATAATAATAATAATAATAATCAAATCATCAAATACATAACTGAACAAAAAAAAATTTTTTAATCGTTTTCAACATCATAGTAAAATTTTAAATAAAAAAATTGCATTTTCATCTAAAAAGCTAAATTGTATACTAAAAAAAGGTATTTCTAATAAAATACATGAACTTTGCACAAAAGAAATTTATTTTCCATGAAGACTAATTTTCTGAGCAAAA
>NC_046663.1:6309880-6333420 GCF_010883055.1 Belonocnema kinseyi | reverse complement strand
GAGATTTTAAAGGATTTGATATATATTAGGATATTTTAATAGATTCCAAGGCATTTTCAATTGATTTCAATAATTCAGTATGAAATTTTAAAGGATTTGAAAGCTTTCAAGGTATTTTTAAACTTGTAAGGAATTTTCAAGAGCTTTCAAAAATTTCAAGCGGTTTTAAAGGATTCAAAATTTTTCAGGATATTATTTTTTCTCATATATATTTTTTTGTTGTTGATTCATCAATTAGTTGGATAAATTTGTTTTCTGAAAATGTAACTATTTTGTAGAAAATTTATTTTCTTTTTGGTTAAAAATTAATTTTTTTAACCAGAAATTTAACTATTCTATGTTTAAATGAAAAGTGATCGATTTCGTTATAATTTTTTGTATTTTATTGAATACTCTTCTTTCTTGGTAGAAAAGTAATCTTTGTTTTCGAAAATTTAACTATGATTAAACATTAATTTTTTGCTCAGAAAATTAGTCTTCATGGAAAATAAATTTCTTTTGTGCAAAGTTCATGTATTTTATTAGAAATACCTTTTTTTAGTATACAATTTAGCTTTTTGGATGAAAATGTAATTTTTTTATTTAAAATTTTACTATGATGTTGAAAACGATTAAAAAATTTTTTTTTGTTCAGTTATGTATTTGATGATTTGATTATTATTATAATTATATATATCCATATTATGTAGACCTGGAAAACATAACCTGAAAATCGACGTATGCATGAAATTAAGAATCACGCAATAGATCCAAATCGCCAATTCTTATTTAGATCTTGATACGCATTTAAAAGAAATGGGCGATTTGGGAATTCATCTCGTTTGGATGAAAACACAATTATTTGATTGTAAAATTAATTATTTTTTTGAAAATGTAACTATTTTATAAAAAAGTCCTCTTTTCTATCAAAATTTGAACTACTTTGTTAAAATTTTAATTTTTCTTATTTGAAGGTTCATCTATTTCGCTGAAAATACATTTTTGATACTGACAATTAAACTATACCATTTTTTGGTAAAAAATCATGTATTTTGTTAAAAATTCGTATTTCTTCGTAGAAATTAAATTGTTTTATGGGAAATTTATACTTTTTAATTCAAAATTATATTTTTGGGTTGAATTGTCAACTGTGAATATTTTTTGGGTTAAAATTAAATAATTAATTTAATATTTAAAATTAAATAAATAATTTAATAATAATTAATAATTAAATAATTTCGATGAAATTTCATGTGTTTTGTTGGAAATTAACATTGTTTGGTAGATCTTTGATTGAAAACTCATATTTTTCGTTACAAAAATTCAACTTTTTGTAGATAATTCATCCTTTTGACTGTAAAATTAAATAATTTCGTTGAAAGTTTAAGTATTTTGTTTAAAATTTGTCTTCTTGGTCGAAAATTCAACCTTTCCCTTGAAAATTTAACAATTTTGTTGAAAATTAGTTTTTTCTTTGTTGAATTCAATTTTTTACAGTCTTTATCTGGAAATTAAACTATTCCATTTTTGGTTGAAACTTTATCCGGTACATTGTATTAGTTAAAACACCAATTATTTGATAGAAAATTAATGTATTTGTATTTGATTATGATTTTTTTTTAAATTAAAAAGAATTTTATAATAAAATGTTTAAAATTTAATTTAAGGTATTAAAAATTGAAAAATAATTGATTTTACATGATGATTTTGATTCCGTTCGAAATTAAAGAATTAATAGAGATTAATTTATAAAATTATTTTCAATTACGACTTCAAATATTATTTCAGTCTAATAAAATTTTCTTTTTAATCCATTGAATTTGAAATTTTTTAATTAAAGAAAGACATTTTCGTTAATTATTAGCAACATTTGACCGTGCATTTAAAACAATGCATTACAAACAACTGTTAAAAACTATACAAATTTGAACAGAATAATGGGAAATAGAAAGCCTTGAATTTTTAAATTTGTAATGAGCTAAATTTTAAGTCTGAACGCTACAATTTTAATTTTAAAAAAGATTCAAAATTAATTTAAAATTTCAAATTATTCCAAATAATTTGAAACACGATGTAGATTTTTGCAGATTTAAAAGAAAATTAAGCTTTTTGAGAATTTAAAAATATTTAATAAGAATAACAAAATTGTTATGATTGCTAAGAAAATTGAAAATAATTTTTTATTTCGAAAAATTAATTTTAAGTGAGTATTTGAAAAGATTTTAGAAAATTAAAAAAAAAAGAATCAAGACGATTTAAAGGTATTTTTTTATTTTGCAGTTTTTTTAATTTTTGGAAAAAAATCTAATTAACAAAATATATCAATTTTCAACCCAAAAGTTTACTTTTTAACAAAATAAATTAATTTTCTATCAAATAATTGGTGTTTTAACTAATACAATGTACAGGATAGAGTTTCAACCAAAAATGGAATAGTTCAATTTCCAGATACAAACTGTGATAAAAATTGAATTGAACAAGAAAAAAAAACTAGTTTTCAACAAAATTGTTAAATTTTCAAGGAAAAAGGTGAATTTTTGACCAAGAAGATTAATGTTCTATAAAAAAAAATGATTTTCCAACTCAACCAATATATACAATTAATTTTTAATTAATCCTATAATAGTTAAACTTTCAGATAAAGATAAATAATTTTTAACAGAAAAAATTAATTTTAAACATAGTTGTTAAATTGTCAACCAATCAGATAAATTTTCGACAAAGAAAATTAATGATCTACAAAAAAGACAAATTTTAAACAAAATACATGAATTATCAACGAAATTATTTAATCTTAAAATCAAAAGGACGAATTATCTACAAAAAGTTGAATTTTTTAAACGAAAAATATGAGTTTTTAATCAAAGAGTTAAACTTTCCACCAATTAGTTAAATTTTCAACCATAATTAAAAAACCTTGTTTAAGAAAAACTTTTTTTTTTACAAATTAGTTGAACACTTAGTAAAATAATCGACTTTTAAACCCAAGAAGATGTACAGTTGATATTTCAACCAAACAATTGCATTTTTGATAAAAAATGATACATTTTCAACCAAAAAGATTAAATTTCTACAAAACAAGGTTAATTTCCAACAAAATACATGAAAGTTCAACGAAATTATTTAATTTAAATGCAAAAAGAGTATTATCTACAAAAAAGCTGATTTTTTAACCCAATTTAAAGGTAAATAGTTGTTCAACTTTAAGGGAATAATTGAATTTTCCGCCCAAAAATTATGATTTTAATTTTTAACAATACAGTGGCATTTACAACAAAACGACTTTGCAACCAAAAAAATATTTACAATTGATAATTCAACCGAAAAATGTTGTCAGTTTCAAAAATGCATTTTCAATGAAATAGATGCACCTTCTAATAAAAAAAAATAATTTTTAACAAAGTAGTTGAACTTTGGATAGAAAAGAGGACTTTTTTATAAAATAGTTACAATTTCAACAAAATAATTAATTTTTCAATCAAATAATTGGGTTTTTATCCAAATGAGATGAATTTCAAAATCGCCAATTTCTTTAATTTCTTTCAAATGCGGATCAAGATATAAATAAGACTATTATAATATAACATAATTATAGTTGGTATTAATATTTATACAAATTATATTTAATACTTAAAATAACGTAACCTCGAAATATACGTATATAAAGAGGCGCGAGAAGTATTCAAATCATGAGAATCGCCAGCATCAAAATCCCGAAATATTAAAATCTCAATCTCTTCATTTTATTTCAAAGCAGATAGAGATATAAATAGAACCGCCGAAGTGTTCCGACCGGCAATCGTGCACCTTCGAGTTTTCAAATTCAGAGGAGGAGAAATGAGTTGCGCGCGCAACCCACTCATTTACATTGTCTCCCACTATATTCACACGGATATAGACCTGTGATAGTATTGGACCACGTCTCATTTCAGATCTGGGATCACTGTGACACCTCTCTGAGACCGGAGAAATGCAGCGGCAGCGTGCATTGATTCTAACTTGCTGCCATTTCCACAATTTTCAGCCGATTTTATTCAAATCTTAAGGAAATCTCTCTCAAGGTCTAGTGAACAACTTTCTCGTGATAACTTATTTCAACTAACATTTTTTCGATTACCGACCCACCGGTCAAAGTTGACAAACCTGGTGTTCGTTCGAAATTACTTTCTTGTTAAACACAACAAAACATGTTACCAGAGTTGTTTTTCTTCGGTCATTTATCATATTTATATTTATATTTATATATTGTATTCCAGCGACGACAAACGATATTCCGGAAACACCCTTGTCGGAATCTTTGTACTGCTTGGATGCCACTGGGAGAGTTCAGAGACGCCTTTGGGAACTTAGTTCGAGAATTGGTGGATTTGTGTGGTACCCTCCTCCCGCTGTAGCATTTACAACACGTCCACCTCCTTATACATTCTATTACGCCGATTCTCCGAAAAAGAAAATCATAGGCTACGATCTTAGGCAACTATATGGAATTCTTGGTATGATTTTAGTAAAAAATTTCATTTACAGGTTAAAAATTCTTTACAGAAATACCATATTCACAAATTAATCTGCAACAAAACAACTTAATTTTAAAACCACAGAAAGACGAGTTTAAAATAAAATAAATAAATTTCCAACTACAAAAGATGATTTTCGCAGCTATAATAAACGACTTATAATTTTAATTTAAAAAATAAATTATCATAAAAAGATATTGTCTAATCAAAATTTCTAAAAAAAAGGCCATTTTTTAACAAAATACATGAACCTGTGTCTAAAAAATTTAGGTTTTAAACCAGAAATTGAAGATTTAAATTTTAGGTTTAAAGATATATATAAAAAAAACGAATTGAAAAAAAGAGATGAATTTTCAACCAAGAAGATTAATTTTGTACCGGAAAAGATATATTTTTAATAAACTAAATGCAATTTTAACCAAACAGGTAATTTTTTGAGCAAACAGAAAATTCAAATTTTGAGATCAAAAAAATATTTGTAATAACAAAAAAATACAACCAAATATTCGCATCCTTAAGCAAAAATATTATGTTCCAACAAATTAGTTGCCCTCTTCGTCACGAAATATTAAATTTTTACGATGAAGGTGAATTTTTAAACTAGAAAAGAATAATTTCAAACCACAATGATCAAGTTTCTACCAAAAAATCTCAATTTTTAAGAAAATATGTGAATTTCAAAACAAACAGTTAAGTCTTCACAAATAAAAATCAACTTTTCACAAAAAGTGGAATTTGTTACATTTCCAGTTAAAAAATTATTTCGAATAAGAAAATCTAATTATTAACAAAATCACAAAATTTCAATGAAATAGTTAATTTCTAACACAATAGTTAAATTTGCAACTAAATAGAATAATTTTTTACTGTTCAAGTCGAACTGTCAATCAAATAGTACAATTTTAAACAACATTGAATAAATTTTCAAATAAACGTATATTAGGGTAACTTTCCGCTAACAACATCAATTTTCAAAACAATAATATGAATATTTAATCCAATATTTAAACTTTGTTCTAATCTGATACATTTTAAAACGTAAAATTAATTTTCTGCCAAAAAAGCTGAATTTTACAAGGATAAATTTCTAACAAAAAATTGAATGACTGGAATTTTTTCGAAGCAATGTAATTTTGGACCAAATCAAATAAACCATCAATGAAACAGTTCATTTTTCTACTAAATATATAATTTTTTAACCAAGAAGATTAATTTTCTAAAAAATAAAAATAGAAAACGAAATAGTAAAATTTTAAGTAAAAAAAATAGAATTTTCAATTCTGAGGAAATTATTTTCCTTCAAAATAGTTATATTCCTAACAAATAAAAATTAAGCTTTAATCAAACGAAAAAATAGAAATTTTAATTTAGTATTTGAAATTTAAAAAATAGATTTTAAACCAAAAATGGATCTAGATAAATTTTTAAATGACCAAATCGATTTTAAATCAAGCAGGTTCTATATTTGAAGTCGCAGAATCTTTTGGAGATACAAAAAATTTTTACCAATTCTTGATTACTTGAACCCACACTTATATGTTTGGTTAATTTTTTGTTGAATTTTTACCAACATAAGTAAAATATCTTGTAAGTTTTATACGGGCTAAATAACTTTTGTGGTCAGCAGAATTTTTCTTCATAAAATCGAATTTTCTTAGTTTCCTTGGTCACAAAAATAGATACGAAAAATGTTAAGAAATTAGTTTTTACATTAAAAAAAGTTCTAGAAAAATTTTTATACTCCTTTGTGATATCTTGTACTCTTTAAGAGGATTATAAAAAAATTCAATATTTTTTTCAGGAAACTATTCTGGCAGCATAGCAGCCAATTCCTTTAACTGTGTAAATCTCTTATTAACTATATTAAAAATTGCTTTTCTGTGCACAAACTAGTCGTTCGACATTTAAATTTATTCTTCGAGTTTTGCCCATTATTGTTATTGTTATTAAAGAAACATGTTGAAGACCAAGACACACATGGAAAATTTATGCGCAAACCGGAAACGGCCACCATTTTTATTATGAAAATTATTTTTTACGAATTTTTGTTTATGTAAAAGATATTTGATAAATCATATGCGTGCTGAACCAATTTTGAAGTCAAGAGATTTTGTTTTTATAAATATTACATTTGTTTATTTCTCTTGAAAGCGGTAAAAGATATTATAAATAAGTGAACAAATTTTTTCAGAACTTTTTTAAACTGTGCAATCTAGTTTTTTAACATTTTTTCGTATGTGTTGTAAGCAAGAAAAAAAGATATATTCAATTTTGTACAACGAAATTATCATGACCACAAAACTCATTATAACGGATTAAAGCTTACATGATATTTTCCTTGTGATGGTAAACATTCAACAAAAAATTGATAAAGAATATAAGAATATAAGCTTTTTGAGAAAATCGACTTTCAGTATTTTCAGACAAACCATTGCCATTTTGTTCATTTTGAGAATTTTCGAACTTTTTTCGTAGACTTCGACAGTCAGTGATTAACTCTGCTGGAACGTGGAAAGAAATATAAAATATCTTAACTATGTCAAAAGAAATCACTCAAACTCTAAAGATACAAGAAAATCGGGAATCGGTAACTCCAAAGATATGAGTGTGAAAGGGGTTCATACTCCTGCGACTTTTGGATTTCGGCCGTAATGCGCGAGCACACACAAGGGCTACTACGCGCACGGGGACGTCGAATCAAGGAAGCGTAAGCTTGTTCGCGCCTAACCTTCAAATAGTGTGGGGTTAGAGAGGAAACGTGTTCGCTCCCATGGATTTGTGACGCTCGTAGTTGTGGAGCTTTCGATTGTTAAGAGCTCGTATCTTTGAAGTTCAAGTCTATAAGTTTAGAGAAAATTTGGCGTTGTTTGTAAAACGAAGTCAAAAATTCAAATACGAATAACTTTGTGAATTTTTGTAGAACCTGATTCACTTAAAATGGATTCGATCATATGAAACTATTGATTTTAAATAAGAAAACTAAATGTTTAACAAAAAACTTGATTTTTTATTCCAAGAAATGAATTTTCGATCAGAAAGGTTAATTATAATTCTTTAACCCTGTTAATAAATAAATTGTGTGGGATTTGAAGTTTTTATAATTTAACAAGTAATGAAATCATTTCAGAAAGAAGACGCGTCATGTTGAACTTGACAGAATTTTATAACCTACACGGCGAACCAGGTCGTATAGCAATTGATATGAGAGGTTGGCTCTGGGCGCCTCTTCTTGGAGGTAGTGGAGTAAGGATTAAGTCTCTTTAAATATATTTCAAAAAATCAAACTTTGAATCAAAGCAAATTTTCTTATTTTCCTCAGGTTATTGAATTAAATCCATTCTCCCGTTCAGTGGGTAGATATATTCCCATTCCTGCAAACCAAGTTGGAGCATGCACTTTCGGAGGCCGTAACTGGGAGACTTTATATGTATCAACAATAAGATATGAATTCAAAGAACCTCATAAACAAGCTCCACACGGTGATGAAGGTGGTTTTATTTACGCTATCCACGGCCTTGGCGTGACGGGAGTCCCGACAAGAGAGTACTCCTTGAGAGAAGATGTACTGCGCGAAGCCTCTGCACTGTTGCATGCTCATAGTCTCAGGCGCTCTCCTGATAGGGAAAGGCCCAGGTCCGGGGGATCTCATGGTGAGGGAAGTTCCCGTAATTTTGATCTGAATCACTCAGTAATTAATTAATGTTTATATCAATTGAAATAAATAATTCTTTGAAGTTAATATTATTTAAATTAATATTTGCCCAAGCTAATTCCTAATATCGAAATGGGATTTTAAAATCGAATACCGGCGCCAATCGTCAATAGGAAAGTTCACTGCTCATCAGAAGGTGCTGGCGAAATTACTCTGGCTAACTTGCCCGCGAAGTTCGAACTTAAATAAAGCAAAGTAATATTTTAAAAAGAAAATTATAAAATAAGAGTGGACAAAATATGAAACTAGATTGTAGCTTAATGGAAAGTTCAATTGTAAAGTCAGAAATTCTATTTTTATCAAGCTATAGTCCACGTTTTATATTTTGTTTCAATTAATTTTTATAATTTCTGTTTTTAACTATACCTTTCTTAGTTTGAGTTCAAATTACGCGGCCTGTTAATGATTTATTTGAAGTTATTTTGTTACTTTTTAGTGACCTTCAGGTTTCACTGTTGACAGAATCGGTTTTACCCAATCCTTATTCGGTCCCATTTTTCTGTGAGTTTAGTGTCAACTAGGATTCTGGCGAGTGTAGTCATTCCGATTCTTGAACTAGTTTAAATGAATTTTGCTATTCGAGACCATGTAATATTTTTGTATTTTCAATTTAAAGACAGTATTTCTTTTGCTTTCGGTGTTCATTCAGTGATTTTTCCGACTCGGTCCTCTTCTGTTGTTGTGGGAAGTGACGAGTCGGACGATGTATGATTTCCGGTTACATAGGGATCAATCGTTGATGAACGATCGTGGTCTGAGCTTCCAGGGGCTTCATCTCTTCTAATTTTTCAAAACAGCCAAAACATTTTTTGGTACAAAGTGCTTTCTAGAAGGACTAGAGGATAACTTATTTGGATTACTGTGAACAGGTATTCGGACGTTATTAGTGAAAGTGAGAAACTCTCTGGTGCTGTATGTGATCGACTTCAACCTGGGCTGAACGTAATTCCATCGCTGTTTCACGCGTGTCCGCGATTATTTAAGGAACATGGCCATTGATTAAAGTTCTGTGGTTCCTCCTAATGAACGGTAGGCTCTCCATTTCTAAAGTAGATTTCATCAGATGGAGCTCCAGCATCCCTATCGTGAATTTTTTGAAATCCGGCGGGAGGTACAACGACTGTGAAGGACTAGAAACCAGTCGAAAGACAAGATTTATTAGGGCCTGTTTGACCTAGTCTATAGACTGACACTATCAGTCTTTGCAGCCTATAACTGACTTCTGGTGAGCCCTGGGCTAAGAAAAAGGTGTTGTCCGTCCTTGTGAAATTTCGCATGCAACAATAAGGCTGACTACTCTGAGAGGTTGTCCAGTATCCCAGAGTGACGGTTTAAGACGCCCCACCCAGGTGCCATTCAGCCACAAGATTTGGACAAGTTATCTAAATTTACCTTAATCTTAACTTTTTAATCAATCTTCTAAATGATCAGTCATATTCAGATTAAGTAAATGGGTACTATAGAGAAAGTACGAGAGTTTATTTTTTCAGAAAATTGATTTATTCAAAATCCCTGCTCTACTCTATATTTTACAAAGCCGTTCCTAAAACCTACCTACTTTAAATCTTAGCTTTCGAAATATACAAAAATTGGTCTATAAGACGTACTGTGTTTCCTAAACTTTGAATTAAAATTTGTATTCAGTTTTCGGTGTAAAGCGATGATAATGTTTATTGTAGGCTTTTCTTTCCTTATCTCTAGCAGAAAATGCGTAAAATCTCTAGCCGTACAAGGTCGAAAATTTCTTTTAAGAATAAACTGCTTAGACATTTATGTTAAATCTATTTTACTTTGGGCAGAGTGCTCTAATCCTCTACACTATTATCCTGCTGGATTGAAATCTCATAATAAATATCGGTTCAATGACCGAGATGTAGATGTATAGTATTTTCCACTGAGATTATTTGCGGAGCTAAGAGGTAATCAGAACACTAATGATATTAGGTTTTGGAAAAATACATGTGATAGATGCTACTACATAAATGTATTTTACATACACAATAGACGAGAATTATGATTGTATTATTCAACTTTTAATACAAAAAAGACTTAATAAATTCGACGCTGTAACTCTGCGCAGGTATGCAAAAGTTCGAATCCAGCAAACGTGAAGTTAAGTGCATTTTAGTTCAATCTGAATGAGACGCTCCCGAACTGAAAGTGCTAGTCCTTTCTTTTTTTAAATATATTTTCTCCTCTCTAGTATTCGGTCCTAGCCGCTCACTCAACATGTTAAAGGAGTAATCTACTGTACTCTCATGAGAAGCTAAGCCTAATAAAAGGTCGTAAATTATATTTCCAAACTTTTTTGAACCCGGCACACGATGTAAGCTGGCTCAGCTCATCTGTTAAAGCTATATGATTCTCTTTCAATAAAATATTTTAAAAACAAATTCCTGTGTCTCCCCTATCACTTCGCTCAGCTAGAAAGTTGACACTCTTACAAATAGCCGTCTTTACGCCCTTGATGCACAATGTACTATTTTTCCTAACCTCTTCGAAAACAAGCATGTGAAGCAGATAAAGGATGTTTGGTGTTCGTAACACCTTTAAATTATAAGTTGAAGGAAGAAATATCGTGCTTAGGAGACGGAAGTCTGTTAGGTCCAACGATGCCAATTTTTAAAAAATAAATACAATTTTTTCCATATTCTTAGTTATGTCGTGCAGTTTATGTGTAGCGGGCGTAAAGTTTCATGTCGGTTCGGCGGCAAAGTGTGCATGTGCAAACGTCGCTGGGCTGGAATCAGCAACATTACGCCTGCTTCACTTGCATGCAATCGCGCTATTTCAAGGGTGCCAGGAAAACAGAATTTGAGAAACAAATTTTTCTGGTCATTGAATTTGATCCATCTACTGGATGGGTGCATCGAACTATTTAGATACCTGCAGCCAGAGTCGGCGCATGCACTTTCGGATGTCCTGAATGGGATATTTTATATGTATCAACAATAGGATTTGGTTCCGGTATTCCTGCAGGAAAACCTCCACCGTATGATAAAGTTGGTTCAATTTGCACTGTCAGGGGCCTTGGCGTGAGGGACTTTCGAGAATACCTTACAAGTTGGCTCAACCCTTATTCTCCAAATTAAGCGTTCCTGAAAAAATAAAATTATTATTGTGTCATAAAATACAAAACAATGTATCTTATTCCTTAAAAGTCAATTCGCTGTCTCTATTTAAAATAATATATTGCTCAGTTCCTTAACTTTTAAAAACCGTACTTAAAAAATTTGAATAAAATTAGAAGGGATTTCTTATTTATTGTTATCGATCTGATAGATTGATCTCGGGGGGAATACAGGGGTAATATAGGGTAATTCAAATAATTGAAAGTATTTTGGGAAATCCAAGTACTAACCTTGTAATCCAAGTAATTTAGAGCAATTTAAATAGGTAATTCAAATAGTTTAAAACTATTTTCTTTTGTTGAAGATTCATATTTTTAGTGAAAAGTTCAACTATTTAGTGAAAAAATAATTTAATTTATAAGATCTTTAACAAATATGTTAAAATTTCATTTTTTTCGACTGTACATTCACAGTTTTTGGTGAAATTGCATCTTTTTAGATTGAGAATTCACCTAATTTCTTGCAGATCGAAATATTTTCGCCAAAATTTATTTGTTTGGTCGATGATTCTTGTTTATACTTGACGACGCTTTGATTCTAAGTTTAACTTTGTTGTTAAAAATCCCTTTTTTTGGATGTTAGGAATTCCTTTTTTTGGATGCTAAAAATAAATTTTGTAACTGAACATTTAACTATTTCGTTTTTGGCAAAAAAATCGCATTCTTAGTGAAAAAATAAAAATATTTTGTTTAAATTTCATCTGTTTTGTTTGAATATGATTCTTCTTTCAAAAGAATGTAACTACGTGAAAGTTGAAACACTTTTTTTAAAATTTATATTTGGTTGGAGATGTATCATTTAAGTAGAAACTCTAACCATTTTGTTGAAAATTACAAATATTTTGACGTATAATAGTTTTTTTGTTTGTAAAATATTAATTATCATTTTTAGTCGAAAATTTTACAACGTTCTTGTAAATTCAGATACTGGGTTCAAAGTTGAACCTTTTTCTTAGAAATGCATCTTGGTTGAAAATTTATCTTTATAGTAGAAAATGCGACTATCTGGTGAAAAAATAATGACCTCTGTGAGAAATTTTACAATTTAGTCAAAATGTCATTTGTGTAGTAAAAAAGTCACCTGTTTGGTTGAAAATTCGTTCATTCAGGTCGAAAATTCAACCATTTTGGTAGGCAATTTATTTCTTTGATTGAAAATTTTTATATTTTGTTCAAATTTCATTTTTAAAAAAGACAATTTATTTTCTGCATTTAAAATAAGACTGTTTCCTTAAATAATTAACTTCTTAAAACCAAATTTATTTTCTAGGTTCTGATTTTATTTACTTATCTAAAAATTTATTTATTTAGTTGAAAATGAACCTGTTCTTTTGAAAATTCATCTCTTTAGTTTGAAATTTCTACCATTTTGGTAGACAATTTATTTTTTTGTTTAACAATTTTATAAACTTTATTTAAATGGTGTTTTTTTCATTGATTTTTTGATATTCAAATTTGACTGCTTCTTTAAAGAATGAAGTTTTTTACAGAAAATTAATTCTCTATGTTATAGTTTCATTGATTATGTTAAAAATTTAGTCATTTGGCTAGAAAAGATTTTAGTTGGTTAAAAATTCATTTTATCCGTTTGCAACCTAACTATTCTATTTTTAGTTGAAAATTTAGCTACTTGGTTAAAACTTAAACTCTTGAGTTAAACTTAAGTTTCTGGTTGGAGATACTTCATCAGGATTCAAAACGGTATTGCTAAAAATTTAAGCATTTTCTTCCAAATTCAGTTTTTTTACTTGAAATTCATTTGTTTTGTTTAATGTTTGTCTTTTTGGATTAAAAGTTTAACTAGTAGTCATTAATCAGAACTGAATATTGTTTTTCATTCCGACAAATTTTAGGCATGTTTGAAAAATAATATATGAAAATTCAAAATATTTCCTATAGAGTAAATATATTTATGTTTAGAGTTTCTGATCTTATTTCTTTTAACAAAATGGCGACGATTTCCTACAACGAATCAAGATAATATTTGAAAATGTAAAATAAAAACTTTTCAATTTTACACCGAAAGTGATTGCATTCAAGGACAGCTTTGTTTTTTTTTAATACTTGAAAACTTTTTAAAAAAAAATTATTCAACAAGTGATAACAGAAATCATTAGTACATAATCTTGCAACTTGACATGAGAGATTGAAAAATTGTATTAAAAAATTGTTTTATTTGCAAGATGACAATGCAGATTACAATTTCAATTAAAAAATTTGTGCGCTTTCAACAAAATATTAGTATTTTTAATTAAAAAAGTATAATTTTCTACTAAAAGAAATAAATTTGTAGTGCAATGTTGGGTTTCTAGCCTATTATGTAAAAATTTTCAAAAAAACAGTTCAATTTAGAAAAAAGAAGTTTAATTTTTAACTAAATAGCTCCATTTTATTCAGAAAAGGTGATTTTTTAAATCAAATAGGTGAATTTTCAACGACTACAAAATTAATTTCAAACGTCAAGAAGAAGATTTTAGCATATAGTTGAATTTTTAGCCCAGACCTTTTCCACTGGGAAAGGAAATGTTTCAGGAAAGTAATTACAGTTTTAACAAAAAATTGATTTTTTCTTCAATTAGTTAAGGTTTGCAACTGCAAAAATAAATTGTCATACAAATAAGCGAATAAGAAAAAAATAATCTTCAAACAAAAAAAGTTCCATTTCCAGACAAAAATGTAGTAGAATTTTAGAGCTAGAAAATCAAAATTTATCTTTTTTAGTATAAAATTTGTCTTTTTAATGAAAAATTAAACCATTTTGTTGAAAATGATTTTTTTTGCTTAAAATTTATTTTTTTAACAGAAAATTTCACTATTGAATTTCTTATTGCAAATTTACCTCTTTTTGTTCAAAATACAAGTATTTGGTTGAAAATTCTACCAGTGTGTCAAGTACTTGCTTTTTGTCAAAAATGATTTGCCTCTCTTGAAAGTTCTACTTTACATTGAAAAATCCTTTTTAGAATTGTTTTTTTATTGAAATTTATTTTCTCTAAGTCAACTTTTAACTGTTCTATTTTTGATTCCAAATGTGTCGTTTTATTCTTACGAAAGTTCACTATTTGGTTAAAAATTAAGGTATCTTGTTCAAAAAATTCTAATTTTTTCAGTAGAAAATAAATTCTGTTGGTCAAAATTTCATGTTTTTGGTTATGAATTCAAATTTTTGGTCGAAATTTTATGTTATTTGTTGAAAAGTCAAATTTTTTAAAAATTATTATTTATTGTGGAAAAGTCAACTATTTTAGTAGAAAATTTGTCTTTACAGATTAAGGTTCATAATTTTAGTTGAAAATTCATCTCAATGGAGAGTCATTTATTTTTAATTTAGATATAAAGACAATATTTATAAAAAGATTGATATTAAACCCAGGGTCGGCTTTATCAAAATAGCGCTCCTAAGCTATTACCCGCCCCCCCTCGCAATTTATTTTAAAATACTGAAATTGTATTTTTTCATTTAAAGAAAACTAATTTAACATCTTTTGTTTAATAATTAATCTTTTTTATAAATTTAACATTTACACTTGAATGTGGACCATTTTGAATGTTTTTTTAGCTCAAAAAATTTCCAAAAAAGTTGTCGAGCCTGATTTTTTATTTATTTTTTAAATTTTTTTACAAATAAATAAATATGACGAAAAAAATGACAATTTTTTCTATTTGATCGTTCGCGGTGCTCGTCAATAAGAATAAAATTGTTGTATAATATAATATGCTATTATAATACAATTAACAAAAAAAATTTGTATGAACAAATTATTTGTTTAAAATTGGATTTTCTATCATTTTCAATAATTTAGCGTTTTTTTAAAATTATATCGCAAGAAATTGGAATGGAAACAATGCATAATTCGGGCATTTTTTTATATGAAAACTCATTTTTTCTCAAAGTCAGTCTTTTTAATTTCAGAAAAAGTTCTTTTTTTATTCAGTACTTCACTTGGCCAACCCAAGAGGGTTTAAACGCAAAGATTGTTTGAACAATACATTTAATTTTATTTGAAGAAATTTTTCATTGGCATTAGGGTCATATGAAAAGATTTAATTATTATCATGAGATTTCTAATTAAAAAAATTGGATTCGAAAAAAAAAACAAATTTTCCTGCAGACAAATGCCTGAATAATGCATTTTTTTATTAAATTTGTTTGTACTATTAACAATAATAGTTTTAAGAGAATTTTTTTTAAAGAAAATATTGTTTCCATTTAAATTTATTGCAGTATAACTTTAAGAACCGTTAAATTATTGAAAATTATAGAAAACACATTTTCAACAAATAATTTGTTTATAACATTTTTTTGTATCATTATGTAATATTTTTATTCAATGTACATCTATGAAACGTTGGCGATTACAATAATAATTTTCCTATTACTGACGAGCGCCGAAAACGTAAAATAGAAAAAATTCCCATTTTTTCGTCATATTCATTTATTTATAAAAAAATTGAAAAACTAAATTAAAAATCAGGCGCGACATCTTCTTTTGAAGTTTTATAGACTCTTAAAAAAAAGAATTGAAATCGGTTTACGGGGTCAGCCGGAATCGTATTTTGAAGCAAAAAATGTATTTTTTTCACACTGTGAAGAATACAGTGGGAAATAAATGACTTTTTTGGTTCAAAATAACGTACTGCCCACAAATATTAACCGCTTTGAGCCGAAAAAAAATGAAAAAAAAAAAATTTATAAGATGTCTATGAAAGTTGTCAAATCTCATTTTAAAATTAGACTTTTAATTTTCTTGTAAATAAACAAATCTGACGAAAGAAATGTTTTTTTACAAATTATTTTATTAAATTATGTTGCTAGAAATTTGTATAAAAATAAAGTAATGTTCAAGTATTTTTTGACAGAAAATGACTTTTTTAGGAACATTCATTTTTTTGTTGTTGAAATTCAACTCTTTTGTTAAAGCTGATATGTTTTATTTTTGGTTAAAACGGTTAAAATAGTTTTTCAAATAAAAATTGTTTCAGGCACATAAAATACCAGTTAATAAATTGTTTAAACAATTTTTTTTTGTTTTCAGCAATTTTCTCATAGAAAGGAGTTGGAAAGACGCGGTTTTAAAAAAAAAATTCACTTTTCCAATTTTCAATTAGAGGGAAGTGATAGTTCATCAATGTTAACAAGAGTTATTGTTTAAACAATTTATTATTATTGTTAGTAATATTCTCTTACCAAAATGCTAAAAAATGTCAGTATAAAGAAAATTCACTTCTACCTGAATTTTCAATTAAGATAAATTAAGTAATTAGTTACAATCAACAAAATTAATTGTTTAAACCATTTTTTTTATTATCAATAATATTATATCTAAATAATGCTAGAAATATGCTGTTCGTTCGGAAATTTTTGGCTTTTCGTCGAATTTTCCATTAAGATAAATTAAGTAATTAGTTACAGTCAAGTAAATTAATTGTTTAAACCATCTTTGTTTATTATCAATAATATTATATTTAAATGATGCTAAAAAGATGCAGCTCGTTCTGAAATTTTCGCTTTTTGTCGAATTTTCAATAGGATTAAAGCGATAATGAATTCAAGTTAATAAAAAATCATTGTTAAAACAATTCATTGTCATTGTTAATAATATTCTATTTGCTTAATTGGTAGAATGTTGCGGCTTTTTCTGAAATCTTCAACTGTTTATCTATTTTTCATTAGGCGCGGCTTAATAATTAATTAGATTTAGCAAAAATAATTGTTGAAACAAATTATTATGGTTTATGACAATCTTCATCAAGATTAATGTCTGATAGTTGCGGTTTTTTCAGCAATTTTTTACTTTATGTCCTTTTTCAATTAGTGACATAATAATTAATGAAAGTTAACATAAAAGTTTTTTTTTTTAAATTTAATATTTTATATAGCTATCTTCTATTAGGTAAGTGCTAGAACGTTGTGGTTTTTTTAAAATAAAATCTTTAACTTTGCTTTGCCTGATTAGTTATTAACAATTAATCAATAAACCTAAGAGAAAACTACATTTTGAATAATCTCTTTCTTTTCTATGAATATAATTTTCTGGAACAAAACAGATAATTTAAATATGCCTTAAATTTTCTACGCCGATCATATTGAGTACAACAATACTATTTGAAAAATCATTTTTTTGTGGTTGATTTATTAATTCATCAATAAAACAGAGATGCAAAATTAAAGATTTTAGAAAAAACCGCCACTTTCTAGCAGTTGTCTAAGAAAAGACAGTTAAAAACAATATTAAATTGTTTAAACAAATTTTTTTTAACTTTCATTAATTATTACCTCACTAAGTGCAAAAAGGACAAAAAGGTAAACATTGCCGAGAAATCGAAAGTATAAGGTATTGATATAGATGCAGATAGTCATGATAATTTGTTTAAAAAATTATTTTTGATAAATTTTATTAACTATTAACTATCATTATTACCTCACTTAAATGGAAAATTGGATAAAAAGCCATAAATTTAAGAAAAAACTGCTTCTTTTCAGGATTGTTCAAATACAATAATAATAATAATAATAATAAATTGTTTGAACAATTAATTTTCTAGACTTCAATTAATTACATAATTTATCTCAATTGAAAATTTGACTGAAAGTGAATTTTTTTTATTGGAATTTTGTAGCATTTTTCTAAGAGCATCTTATTAACAATAATAATAAATAGTTAAAACAATCACTTCTGTTAACATTGATGGACTCTCACTTCCCTATTATTAAAAATTGGACAAAAAGTGTAAAATTTTTTAAAAAACCACATCATTTTAACTTCATTCCATAAGAAAATGGCTCAAAACAACAATAAATTGTTTACATAATTTATGTGAATACCTAATTATCAGCATAACTCGCAAAACCCATTTTTTCACTAATGGGGATTATTGGGACCCTATAAAATAGACTTATATTTGAAAGGCTATATTTTATTTTATTCAATAGAGTTAAACTATATTGAGACAATATTCAGGATTCTGAAAAAGATTGACCAAAACGTCATTTTTTCTAATGGGAAATAGGTGTTAAACTCCATGGGGCTTGCGGTACCTCTAAATATCATTTTTTTTCCAAAACCAAAAAATTGCATTTATTTTTCTGTGGATTAGAACAAATTTCTGGGGTGTCTTTCATACAAATGTGAAAAAAAATTTTGGACCACCCTAGTGTCCACTAGGCGGCACTTTGAGTTATTTACTTCTCAGTTTACTATGGTTATTAATCAATTTCTCGTTTTTTTATATTAGTGAAATTTAGTGAATAAATAAAGAAGTGATCCAAGCTTTTAATTCAAATTTTGAAAGTCTTGATTCTTGACTTTAAAATATCAAAATACAGTGAAACTCTTCTATAGCGTCGATTTTGGGGCTGTCCGTGGGTGGGAACTAACTGATTATAACCCGCTCCACTTTTGTTTTTTCACGCCTAAGTGCGCGCCTGAGAGACAAGCGCAGGCGCCGCGCACCCCGCGCACCTCCTGTTACACCTGCCTGTGGCGCGGCATCAATTCGCGGAAGGGCTATAGAATGGCTGACTGTAGAAGGGAGGGCTATAGAAGGGAGTGCTATAGAAGGGAGGGCTTTTGAAAGGTTGTACAATATGTATTTTCTTAACTCATACGAAAATAATAATTCATATTTGTTCAGGAATACTGAATCTGGAAAATCTAAGTAAATCGTGATTTACGAGAGTACCTCTTCGGAATCTTCAGCAATTTCCTGACGTAAAGGCGGTGGATAGCGTAAATATGACCACTTTCATCAACAATTAGTCCAAGCATCTCTTACGAAAAAACGTGTTTTTACCATATTGATTATATAATGCACATTTTTTTTGCTAATACGGTTTTTATGGGGTCCTGATTAAAATTTGAAGTTTTCTAGAAATAACAGCCATACGTCTCAGAGCTATTTTTGAAAAAAGTTCAAAAACTGAAAAAGCTGAAGAAAAAAAACCTATCTTCATTAGGTGCCGAGTTATGGTCCTTTAAATAACCCGGATTTTTTTCAAAAAAAAGCAAAAGTCTCAAACTCTGAAGTTTATATTTTCTTTGAGGCCTATTAAATTTACAAAAAAATATTCTGAACTTTAATTAAAGTAGAGGCAATTCTGATTAATCGTAAAACAAATCTTATGATCTAGCCGCAAAAGGTCATAAGTTATGGCCCGTCAAAGTTGACCACTTTTGACTTCTGGTATTAATAGATCAAGAGTTACGACAACACAAAAACAAAATAATTTCTTTTATTTTGTGCTATTTGAGCAAAAATAGTTTTTTCAAAACTGCTCGTTTCCTACACATCCTACAAAAAAATTTTAACAAAATAAATTCGAGAACTAAATTTTTCGTGAAACAAAAAAAAGAAAATAAAGCGAAGTATTTTAAAAAAACTGAACACGAATAATTTGCCCTGAAAATAGGTGAAAAGTGGTCAACTTTTGAAGGTTATAACTTATGACCTGTTTAAGCTAGATCATTTGATTTTTTTAGAATCACTCGAAATTTTGTTTACTTTAATTGAAGTTTTAAAATTTTTATGTAAATAAAACAGGTTCTAAACTACAGAAAAAACTTCCGAATTTGGGGTTTTAACCTCTTTTATGAAAAAATCCGGGTTCTTTGAAGGACAATACCTCGGCGCCTATTCAAGACAGAATATTTTATTTGTCTTCGACTTTCAAGGAATTTTTTAAAATTTTGTTCTCGTTTTAAACATTTAAAAATGTAAAGATAGGTTTTCTAGGTAGATACATTTGATTTACTTGTTTGTTACAGAGAAAAATCACAAATGACGAATTTCATAGAATTTTTGGATAGTAATGGGCATGTGATTTAATTAAATGAATTTAAAGTTTAAAAAAAAAATTGATATGTGAAATGCTTATAAATATATTTGTGTAAAAATTAATTCCTTAGACCAGAAATTTTAATGTCGATTTTTGGTTAAAAATGAATATTTTCCTGTTGAAAACTCAACATTTTCGATACAAATTTATCTCAGTTAATTGGAAATTTAAATTCAACTATTTCGTTGAGAATCCACATTTTTGTTTTAAGCTCTTTTTCTGTAGAAACATATCTTTTTCTTTGCAAGTTAATCTTAATGTTTAAACATTATTCTTTTCGGTTACAAAATTTAAGTATTTAAGTTAAATATTTATCACTTTAATTAAAAATTCATCTTTCTGGCTGAAAGTTAAACTCTTTTATGGAAAATTTATTTTTTATTTTTGCTAAATTATTATTTTATATAAAAATTCTTTTTTTTAATATCAGCTATTTGATACTAAACTTGTTTTTTATTTAGATGAAAAGGAGTTTTTTTTCCAAAATTGACCTATTTTGTTGAATATTTGTTTCTTTTGAGGGTAAAATATTATTTCCAACTGAAAATGTAACTATTTTTCCAGTTGAATATTCAATAATTTTAGATCAAAATCCATCTGTTTGCTAAAAAATTTATTTTTTGACAAAAAATTTAATTATTTAATTTTTTGTTAAAAAATGATCTTTTTGGTTTAAAAATTCATCTTTTTTGGTATAAGTTATTCTGTTAGATTTCAAATCATATCGCTGGTCTCAAATTTAAATCTTCTAGTTACAGATTAAACAGTTTAGTTAAAATAACATCAATTTAATTTGAAAGTCAACTATTCCAGTTAAAAATGTACAATATTAACTATAGATTCATTATATTGTTTGCAAATGTTACCATTTTTTTAAATTAGTTTACTTTTGCGTGGAAAGTTATTTGTTTTTATTCCAATTGAAAATTCCATAGTTTTGGTTGAAAATTAATGTTTGGTTGGACATAATTTTTTACTTGAAATCTACTTATTTATGTTTTGGTTGGCAATTTATCTTGTTTAGTGAAAATAAATGCTTTGTTTTAAAAAATCCAACTACTTCAGTTGAAGATTCATTGTTTTAGTTAAAAATCGATCTTTTTAGTTTTAAATTAAACTATTGCATTTGAAGATTTATCATTTTATTTAAAAATTGAGCAGTTATGTTGAAAATTTAACTATTTACTTAAAAATAAGTTTTTTCTTTTTTAAGAATTTATTTTTTCAAATAATACTTTAACTATTCGTAGCTTTGTTAAAAATGAATATTTTTTAGAGTAAAAATAATTATTGGTTTCAAAATTAATTTATTTCTCAATTTTTTGTTTTGTTTTGTTATGTTAAAGGATGTTCATAATGAAGCTCGGAAATTATAATAAATGCTTGCTGTTTAAATATTTTCAACTTTAAAACAGAGACTTCTTAGTGCTCGTTTGAAGTCGCTCTTTTTTGTTAGACGATCGATACAGTCGACCTCCAAAGATACGAAAAGCTAGGGAATTGAGAACTTCACAGATGCGAGCGTGAAAGAAATATCCACTCCTGCGTCGCTTAGATTTCGGGGGTAATGCGTGAGAACACACATAAGGCTACTGCGCGCAAGCGCACGTTGAATTCACGGCCGCGCGCATTCGGTCGCGCCTGACTCTTAAATAGGGTGAGGTTAGAGGAGAAAAATGAGCTTGCTCTTTTGGTATCAGGACGCTCGTAATGGTGGAGCGCTCGATTCTTTGGAGCTCGTATCTTTGGATTCGAGTGCATTGAGAAAAAAATTTGATTAAACGATCATTTTTTCAGCGATAAGTTGACAAAACCGAACTAAAATAGTCAAAGAACGAGAAATTATTAGCTCATCGTGAAACATTCAACAGATTTTATTTCTAGAAAACTTAGAAGTTTAATCAGGACCCCTTAAAAACCCGTTTTAGCGACAACAAAAAAACGCTTACTACCTCATTAATACGGCCTGAAAGTACCGGATGCCTGGACTTAATAGGATATTAATACGAACAGCATCATAAACGACGTTCACAATGTGGACGTGGTTCATGATGATATTTGTATTCATATCATATTGCTGATACATATAAAATATTCCATCTAGGACCTCCGGAAGTGCATGCACCGACTTTGGCTGCAGGTATGTAAATAAATCGATGGACCCTTTCTTCAAATGGAATAGATTCAATGACCTGAGAAAAATACAAAATTTTATTTTATTTAAAGTTTGATTTTTTTGAATATATTTAAAGTTTATGATTCCTTACTCCTGAACCTCCAAGAAGAGGCACCTAGAGCCAACTTCTTTCATTAGTTTCCATACGACCAAGATTTCCGCGTGTTTTATGGTATTGTAAGTTCCACAGGTCTTGTCTTCTTCCTAAAAATAATGTTTTTATTACGATTTAAGTTACAAAAACTGACAATTAAACTGAATCTATTTGTAATTAGGGTGTTTCTAGTACTCAAAGAAATTTCCTTTTGTTACGAAAGGATGCTCTTTGACCCGAATGCAGTGCTCCCAATTTTGGGAACTTTTTGAACTGCGCTTGCGTCGCCCCGGCTGCATGATTGGTTACCGTGAGCGCGCTGATTTTGAATAGTGCTAATCTTCAAATTTAAAATTTATAATAAATAATTGTTGTTCTTCTGAACCCTGTCAAAATTCTTAAAAAGCTTCTGAATTTGTTGTTCGAAATCTGCCAAAATCTGTATTTTGTTTTATATTAGGCCGTGGGCTAAGGGCACCGAAATTTCGGTACAAATAGTCGGATTTTGTGGGTACCCGTAGACATTTCGTTTGCATTTTTTAAAAATAATTACAAATTTTAAATCAATTTTAAATATTTTCAAATTAAAATTAAAATTGAAATTTGGTTAAATAGAAGAAATAAAATGATTAGTTTTTTTTGTTTAGATTTGAATATTTAATTTATAATTATTAATTTGAAATTAACAGTTAGATATTTTTAAATATTAGGTAACTGTTCTTTTTCTATATTGAAAAGCTTCAAATTGCATGGTCCCCTAAGGATTTACATTTTTCTTGCACCTTCTTTATTCCTTTACACCCCCCCCCCCCCAACACACTTACTTGGTGGTGAAAGGTGGACCTACAGTTTAAGGTGGGTTCCGAACCACCAAGAGGAACAGCTTTAAGTACTTAGAGAAAAAATATTGTATAGTAAAATTATAATTTTAATTTAATAAAAGTCTTTAATTATAAATATATTATTTTGAACTTATTTTAAAATTTAAAATATTTTTTAAAGTTTTAATAGTGAGTTTACATTTGTTTAACTATTAAGACTTTCCAATTGAAAAAGTTTAATTTTTAATGTTAAAATCGGGATATTCTAAAATTGAGAA
>NC_046663.1:6220821-6309780 GCF_010883055.1 Belonocnema kinseyi | reverse complement strand
ACAAATTAGTATGGTAGCATAGAGTGCAGTCGGTAAGACCACGCAGTGGTCTGTGAGACCTCAGTTCCATATTAGTGCAAAAATAAAAATAAATACGTACTGCAACCTATGGTATTTAAATTTCTTTTAAAGAAGCGTATTTCGGTACGATTATTATTATTCAGAAAATAGCATTTTTATTTAGAAGAAAAAACATACGAATTTTTTTTTGGTTTCAGGCAATTTTTAAATTAAAATTTTTAATTAATGTTATCCTAGCCACTTGAAAATTCTCTTTCAGGATTAGAAAAATTAATTTTATGCATTTCCCAAACATGATTTGTCAGAAATATTAAATTTTCATATTTATATAATTTAAAATGCGCGTGCTAAGAGTAATCAATCGTTTGGCCTGCGCAAAAGATATTATCTTTTTGCGACAACCTTCATGTAATCTGGCAGCCAAATAATTCGGTCTGTGTGAAAACGATTAAAATTCAATTTTGTAACTTAAAATTAAACTATTCAACTCTTTTGTAAAATATGTAGGAAATTTGTATAAAAATGAACCTGTTTGGTAGAAACATTATCTGATTCGTAACAAAAATTACCTTTTCGGTTGAAAATTTCACTATTTTGTTTTTTATTAAAATTGAATTAAAGTAATTAAAATTTGATGTTTTTTTTCAAAAGTTTAATTATTTAGTTAAAAATTGATACTTTTTTTTGGTTTAAAACTTTATCTGCTCTCGTAGGCATTACATATTTTTATTTGAAAATGCAACTGTTAGCTGGAATCTTGATACTTTTTGTTGTGGACTCAAATATTTTAATAAAATTTTCTTTTTATTAAATTAAAACTACATTTTTTTAAAATAAAAATTGTAATTTTTTTTGACAATTCATCTCTTTTAAGTAGGAAATTTATCTGCCTTCTTCAAAATTTGTTTTTGTTCTTGTTTTTATAAATAATTCATTAAACTAAATGAACTTTTTTTCCTATTTTTTAAATAAAATCTTTTTGGTTTAAGAATTCAACTCTTTTATTGAAAGTTCGTCCTTTCTATTAAAAATGTAAAGTCTCGAAATGAAAATTAAAGTATTTTGTTAAAACTTTATTTTTCTTATACAGATTTATTTTTTTCAACTAAAAACTTAACTGGTTGCATTTTCGGTTGAAAATAATAAATTTTTCTAGAGGTTTTAACTGCTACTATTTTGGCATTATCTACTTAAGGTAGTTATCGTGCCAAAAGTCAAATCTCTAAAAAAATATTTTTTCTATGATTTTAAGACTGAAAATATTATAGCTGTTGTCAGTTCAAATCAGAAACATCATTTGTTATGAAAATTGTCAAAATCCATATAGAAAAAACATTAATTGTAATCATGTTTTTTCGGGAAAACATTCCCTTCTTTTATACTGTTACCAATTTAAGAATTAATAAGTTCTTTTAAAATATAATTACTCGTTTAAAAAAATTTTTTCTCAAAAAAATAATCCTCTAATGATTTCAACCATAGAAAAATTTACGTTTTAAAATTGAAATACTATAGTTGTAGACAATTTTTTCCCAGAAAAGATAAGCCGTTATTTATTAAAATATTATCAGTTTTTAAAAAAACAGCAAATATTAATTTTTATTTAGTGGCCAAATATTATACTCAGTTTTCATTTCCAAGTAATATGTAACTGATTCCATAAAAAGGCTTTATTTATTACATCAAAAATGCCTGATATGGATATGTGTTTATAAAATTTCTTTTAAAATAACAAATTGTTTATTAACTGTTATTAATTCAATTTAAAAACTTTTTTTGTCCATAAATTATTCAAATTTAGTGCGAATATTGGACATCTTTTGTGAATGTTTTCTTTCAGTTATCTATGTATTTTTTATTGAATCAAAGCATTTTTCCAAAAGCTGTATACTCTGAAAGTCACATTTGTTTGCTTTCTGTTATTAAATAAACAATATAATAAAGAAAAATTAAAAAATTAACCATGACAGTTTGATTCAAAATTTAATTAGTTTTTATTTGAGAAAAAAAAATGCAAATCGGAAAATTATTTTCGCCTGAAAATTAATTTTTCCACTGACGTTTTTGTGTTGCCCTACTATGCGACAGTCAGAAAAAATTCAATTGAAAAAAAATATGTTTGAAAAAAATGTTTTATCGTGAAGTTTAACATTTTTCTTAAAAAATAATCTTTTTTATTTGAAATGACATCAGTTATAACATGTTCATTCTTAATATCATAGAAAAAAATTTTTTTTAATATCTTATTTTTAGCACGACAACTTCCTGAAGCTTGAATTAACTGAAATTTAATTTTAATTAATCGAATTTGAAATTTAATTATTTAGTTAAAAACTAAGTATTTATTATCGAAACATCTTCAATTTTCGTACGAATATAATCTTCTGGGTAATAAATTGATATATTAGCTTTCTATGGTTGAAAAAGGGACTATTGTTATAAAAAATGGATTTTTCATATAAGATAAGCTTCTTAGCTAATAATTTTATTATTCCCAACTTGTTTGAAAATTCAAGCGTTTTCATGAAAATTATTCTTTTAACTCGGTTAAGGATTAATTTTTTTTGTTTGAAAATTCAAACATTTTGATAAAAATTATCCTTTTAACTCGTTTAAGGATTAATTTTTTTTTGTTTAAAAATTCGTCTTTTTTGATTCCATTAAAGTGTTTTTGATTCAAAATAAAATTTTTTTTGTTAACATATCAATTGTTACATTTTTTTAAATATTTTTTTTAGTTAAAAACTTATATTTGTACAGAGAATTTAATCAATTTGTTAAAAAGATATTTTCTGTTTTTGTTAAGGATTCCTAATTTTAGTTGAAAATTCATTTCTATTTTAAAATTTAAATATTTTATTAAAAAATCGTTGCATTTAAGACCAAAACTTAATTTTTTATTTAAAATTTACCATTACATTTGAAAATTCACCATTTCTGTCCGAAAACTCACCTCTTTGCTTCAATTTTGAACTAATTTCTTAAAAATTAATGTATTTGTTGAAACTTTATCTTTTTCAGTAAAAATCTTTTTTTATATTTAATGTTCCATATGTTTTCATTTTTTAATACAGTTAAACTCTGAGATGAGGGCCCTGGATACATTTCTTCTCAGAATTGACGTCGAGCCACGGGTGGGAATAAAAGGAGCTGCAGGAAGTGTAAAGTGGTCACTTAGCCGTCACCAAACAAGAGCTTTGCAGTTAGGCGCTGTACCCTAACGGTCTAACTTTGCAAAGGCGTCACGACGTTCCGACAGTTGAAACGAATTAAGAGAACACGCGGATAAGCACGGTGGTGAGCTCACGTCGAACAACAGTGGGACTCCGATGCCTACTAAAGCCGATGAGAATGATTGGATTTTTTTTCATGATCAAACGAGCTTGTCATTGACAACAGCGCCATATGGCACGCCAGTCATAATTTTATGTAATCCAGAATAATCCTATGCAATCCGGAGTTGTTTTCCCCTCTTATCTACCTCAAAATGTAAATTGAAATTTAGTATATTCTATTTACCTAACCATAGTCTTCCCTTGTAATGAAAGCCTCCATAATTCACTCTGTTGTCTCGGATAAGGTGGTCTGCCGATTGCAATACACCATTACGAGGACTTTGCACATTTGTGCAACTGTCCCATGTTATTAGTGTAATATTATTCCTGTAGTCCACCATAAATTCCTTGGTGTTGTTTTTATCAGGAACAGCAAAAGACACAAGACCCAGGCCTAGGAAAAAAATTATTATCAGAGATTATTCGAAGTAGGCGCCTTAGCGGTAAATAGGGGGTTTCGTAGCCCATTAGGAAGTAAATAAGTCGTTATACCCCACTCCCCATTATATTTTCCGTCCCATAATCTCCTTACATTTCACGACCTCTCACCACATTTTATTTTTTCCGTCTCTAGTTTCTCTTCCAACACTTCCTTGAGTTGTGAGTTGTGGGCTGTGAGTCGTGAGTTAATAGTAGTGGGCTGTAAGTTGTGAGCTGAGAATATTATGGGTTTTGAGTTGTGAGTTACGGGAATAATAGAATGTTATGGGAAAAATAGAATTGGGAGTTATAAGCCATGAGTTCAGAATTCGTCTCAGTTTCCCTGGTTTATTTTCCACCATGTCCCTTCACTTCCCTAAGTTGTGAGTTGTTGGCTGAGTTGTTAGCTGTGGATTTCGAGTTTTTTTTACTTTCATTTGTGAATTGTCTGCCGTGTTTTATGAGTTAATAGTTTATTTAAGAGAAAGGACTCAGAATTAAAATATTTTTAATCATTCATCTATTTGGTTTTTTTTCAATCTTGCGATTTTGTTGAAAATTTATTTAATTAAAAACAAATTCCTTTTCTTTGGTAGAAAATTAGTCTTCGCAATGGAACATTTATTTTCGTTTAAAAAATTGATTTCCTTCGTTGAAACTTAAATTCGTTTTCTACTGAATAATATTATGTTAAATAAAAATTAAATATTTGATTTTTTTGGTGGAAACTGTCCTATTTAAATAATTTATCAAGTATTCCGTTAAAAATTTAGGCACTTGATTGAAACTGTTATTTATTTTTAAGGGACTAATATTCTTGGTTCAAAATTTATCAGTTGGGTTGAAATTCATTTCTTAAGATGATATATTTATTATTTAGTGGAAATTTTGTTTTTGCAATTGAAAATAATTCTTTCTAAGAAAAAATTTAATTGGTTTATTTTCTCTTCTTATGAATTCATCTTTCTGTTAAAGATTTAACTGTTTGATTGAAAATTCGTGTGTTCTGTTAAAAAAAAAACAAGATTTTTTTGGTAAAACGTTGATCTTCTTTGTTGAAAATCATCTTTTCCCGATTGAAAATCCTTCGATTTGAGTTAGACTTGGTTATGTCTTGAGTTCGTCTCCAAGACATCGACGTCTGTCTGCGTCCCAAAGATTAGCTTTTATGACTGTTAGAATGACCCTTTTTGTCAGGGCAGGTATACGATCGATGTTATAAACCGCACGTGTTGGAGTCATAAAAATTCGACTCAAGAGATAAATTTATGCCTTCAAAACATAAAAACTTGTCTCCAAGACATAAAAACTTGTCTCCAAGACATAAATTGAAGTCTGGCTCCGTCTAAAAACTGAGACGTGCTGAAATCGAACTTTTCGACTTCGGCATGTCTTAATTGGAAAAGATTCAAGTCGAACTCAAGTCGAAGCATTTTTATTCGGGATTTCAGAAGAAGAAAATAAGGATATTTTTTATACCCGTATAATCAAGAGATAAATTTATGTCTCCAAGCCATAAATTTATATTTTCAAGACATAAAAAATTGTCTCCAAGACCTAAATTTATGTCTCCAAGTCATAAGTGTATATTTTCAAGACATAAAAACTTGTCTCCAAGACATAAATTGATGTCTTTAAAAAATCATCTGTCGTCTGTGAAAATTAAAACAATTACTGAAAACTATAAATTCTTTGTTATCAATTAATTTTCTTGGTTAATGGTTAATCATTTTAGTTAAAAATCTTACTTTTATAGAAAATTTGACCATTTTCTTTAAATCTATTTGGCTTTGAACTTCATGTATTTTTTTGATAAATCATCTATTGTGGTAGTTCGTTAGTTTTGCGGGAGTAATCTGTTGTTATTCTTAAAAAATTTTATATTTTGTATAAAAATTCATTTCGTTGAAGAAAATTCGCTTCTTTAACTGAAAATAATAGTATTCTATTGTTGGTTATGAATTGGTCCTTTTTAGTTAAAAAGTCGTGCATAATGTTAAAAAAAATGTTTTCACAGAGAAATAGTTTTTTTACGTCAAATATTTATTTTTTGTATGTAATTAATCATTATTTTAGTAGACACCTTTCTTTTTGTTCAAAGTTTCACTATTTGGTTCAAAATTCCTTTTTTAAACCAAAGTTCTATTCGGTAAAAACATTATCTGCTTCGTAGGAAATTTATCTTTTTGGATGAAAATTTCACTATTTTGTTAAGAAAATTTTTCTAATTGTAAATTAATTTCTTTCCCCTTAAAATTTAACTATTTATTTTTTGTGGTAATAATCCACCTTTTTCTGTGAAGATTTAACTATTTGGTAACAAATGGATGTTTTTTGTTAAAATTTCACCTCCCTAAATAGAAAATTAATCTTTGTGATTAATTTTTTTTAAGCTTCAATTATTTAATTATTATCATTTCACACTTTTTTTTAGTTGCAAGTTCATGCGTTTCGCTAAAAATTTACCTTTTTGGCTAAAATTTTTTGTGATATTTGTTTCAAATTAAAAAAATGTCTGGTTTACAAATTTTACTCTTTTTTAAAAAATTGATATTTTTTGTTAGAAAATCAATCTGCGTAAAGCGAGAATTAAACTTGTTTGTTAAAAATTCGTCCGTTTTGGCAGGAAATTAATTTCATTGTTATAAAATTTAGGTTTTTTTGCAAACTAGATTCATTATTAATTATCAGATTTGAAAAAAAAGAAAAACTATTATATTGTTTTTAAAAATTTTATTATTTGTTAAAAATCCATCCTTTCTTAATATAGATTCAACTATCTTATAGAAAATTCATGTACTTTCTTTAAAGTGTTCGTTTTTGCTAAAAAATTTATCTTTTTGTTTGAAAATTCATTTATTGAATTAACTACTCAAATATGTTGTTGAAAGCTTGTTTTTTAAATCGACAATGATTCATTAACTTAAAATGTAACTTTCTCATTTGGTTGTAAATTTAACTTTTTCTTTGAAAATTTGTCTTTTTGTTGAAAATGAATCTCCTAACTGATAATTTGACTATTTCATAAATATATGTTTCTGAAAATCTATTTTTTTGTCAAATTTCAAATATCGTTTTCTAAAACTGAAAATTAATTTTTTCAAGTGAATGTTGGACCATTTCGTTGAAAATTAATCTTTTTTGATAGAAACTTATTTTAATTTTTATAGAAAGTTAACGTTCTTACAATAAAGTTGATTTTATTTTTAATGTTTTTATTTGTATTTTCATTATTCTTAACGCTCAGTTTTTTTTAAATACAAATAAATTGTTTAAAATGAAATGGTCAATATTCCAGTTTTTCTTGAAAAATTGATATTTTTTTATTGTTAATTTATTTAGTTTGTTAAAAAATCTTAGTTTTTGGGTAACAAATTTATGTTTTTGATCTAAAAACTACTTGTTTTAACTTGAAATTTAATTATTTTATTTTTGTTTACAAATTTAAATTTTTGAATACAGTTGGTGACCTATTTTGTCATTATCAAGAGTTAATTTTTTAAAATAAAATTTTCCTGCTTAATTTCTTTTAAAAATCCAGGCTTTTATAGAAGTTCAATGTTTTTATTAAAAATTCTGTTTTTTTTTTAAATTCACCTATTCTAGTAGAAAATGACTTTTCTTTGTTTAAAATACATCTTTTCATGGCGATTCAGTATTTTAGTTCAAAGTTTTTTCTTTAGAATAAGAATTCATCTATCTTGAAAATTATTTATTTTTCTATTTTGGTTCAAAATTCATGTATTTTTTGTTTAAATACTAACTTGAGGTGTATTGTTATTTTTTTAGATTTTGATGATTATGTCTTGTATTTTGATTAAAAATTTGGTTTCTTCAGAAAATTGATCTTTTAGGTCGCAAATCATCTTTTTGGTTGAAAATTTTTTTAATGCAAATTTAACTGATTAGTCAATTTTTTTTATAATAAAAATTAATTTATGTCTAATGCTTTCACTTTTTCATGCTTTGTCCAAAATTTATTTTTGTATTAAAGTTGAACTATTTCGTTAAATAATAATCTATTGGACTCAAGGATTCGACTACTTTGTGAAAAATTTTCTTCTTAAAATTTAAATTAAATTTCTTGAAGTGAACATGTAACTATTTCTTTAAAAATTTGTATTTTTCTTGCAAAAAATTAATTTTCTCTTTTCAAAATGTATCTGTTTTTTTTTAATGTTAAATTTTCGATATAAACTTTATTTGATTTGGTTATGAAGATGCTTTTATATTTGAAAAAATTATGATCAAGAAAAATAAAAGTTTGTAGCAACCCTGTAAATATTGAATTAATTGTTAACTAAAACTTAGTTTTATATAGAGAGATATCATTTATTTAATAAACTTTCAGAATGTGGACAAATATTAAATAATAATACTTACCAAAGTTGTGAATTCACCGAACAAAGAAATGCGCTAACATCGCGAATCGCGAACAAATTCCATTTTTCACAAAAAACTTTTTATTTAAATCTTTTAGCAAGAACTTCGAAAAGACAGGCATTCATTTCGAATTTATACTTTCTGCCTTTTTAAAGTAAAGTGGGACGAGTAAATAATTCCTTCCGTTTGCCACCTCTCTGAAAATCAAATCTTTAAGATTTTTACTATTCATCCTAAAAATGGGGACATCTAGGCCACATGGCACGATACCATCTTATCATGTGCTAATTATTCCATGGTTTTATTTTTTAAACAATTATACTCACTTTTTTACAAATTTTCAAGAATCACCAATAAAAAGTAGCGCTGCATGCAAATGTTTGAAAAAATTTTAAGGCTGAAATGGTAGACCTCGGGCTAATTTGAGAAATTTAAAGAGAGGTCATTACATAGCCTAAATTTAAAAAAAAATAGTAGGAATAAAGGGTCATGCAATTTATTAAATATTATATTTACAGATTAACAATTTTTCTTATCAAATATTCTGCACAAATCTCCCGTAAGATCTCCTACAATCCTTTTTAATCTTTTGATAAATAACTACAGAATCAAGGTCACTTAAAGATCAAAATCAAGAAAACCACAAGATCGGAAAACCCCATGCTCTCAGACATTGTTTGGGTCGCTGAATCCGAATCAGGCACCAGTATATGCAGTCTAAAACGCATACAAATAAAAATATAAAATGAAATAATATAAATAAAAAATAATATATAAATAAAAAATAAAAATAAAAAATAAAAATAAATAAAACGCATTAAACACCAGTCTATGCCGTGTAGATCAACGTCAAGTGAAGGTCAAAATGTAGAAAACAATTGAATCTGAGAAAACCCATGGATGGGGGAAAACATCTACACTCGACCTCTTTTTTGGTGGTCACTGAATCCGACTCCATTGCTAGTTTGACCCCATAAGAGCAGTATGCGAGTCATCCCAAAGCCTACATTGAAAAAAAACCATGCAATTAAACGTATGGGGTCAAACTAACCCACGATTCAGTTTCAGAGACCCCGAAAACGTCCAAGAGTAGGGGCTTTTTCAATTCCATATTTTTCTTAATTTTTAACTTGGCATGACGTTCATCCCGACCTCATGGGGTAAAAATGGCTGCGGATGCGGATTTAGCGATCCCAACAAAGTCTTAAAGTAGTGGTTCACGCCGATTAAATAGTGTTTTCTCATTTTTAACTTCACCTTACTTTGACGCTGACCTGATGGGGTCAAACTGACCGCGGGTTCGGTTTAAGCGACCAATAGCGTCTGAAAATAGAGGTTTTCTCCGATCCAATAGCTTTATCGATTTTGACCTTTAAGTGACCTTGATCCTGATCTGCTGGGGTAAAACTGACCTCGGGTTCGGATTCAGCGACCTTTTAACATTAAATCTTCTTAAATCCATTATAACCCTATAAAAATCAAATGAAATTTTTCAGAATATGTTGAAATCTATAAACCTTTTAAGATTCCTGTAGAAATGATAGAATCTTCAAAAGCCTCTGCAATCCGAAAAATCGAGAAATTCAGATAAACCCCTTTTAAAATCGCCTAAAATTTGAAATATTTTTTGAAATTCTTTGAAATTGTTAAAATCCCTTAAAGCTGTTGAAATCCCTTCAAATTTACTGAACTTAATTTAAATCCCTTGAATTGTGTTGAAATCCTTTGAAATCCCTGAAAAACTCTCCGAATATTGTTAAATTTCTTGAATTTTATCAAATCTATAATTTTTTTTAATCCGTGAGTATCTACAATAATTTTGAAATTCCTTGAAATCTCCAAACTTATGAAATATTTTAAATTTTAAACTTTTAATTTTGAACCTTAAAATATATTTGATTACGAAGACTTCACAATTAAACAATTTCAAAATAAATGCTGTTAAACTGCAAAATTCTAGATTATATATATTTTTTAATTAAAGTATTTACTTCACACACGTTAAGAAATTGAAAGTTAGAAGCATTACATACGATATTTAATTGCTTGTTTTCAATCAAAAGTCAAATTTGCTAAATATACAAAAAATGTTTGTTTTTTTTTTTTTAACTAAATTTTCTCTAATTCAATGGGTTAAAAATGGAATATTTTAAATCGAATAAAAATTTAAAAAGGATTTCAAACTTTATAAAAGTGTATACTTATGAATTTATTAATTTAAAATTGTTTTAAAACTGAAAATAGTTTAAAAAGTTTCAATCGGTCGTTTATATTTGTTTAAATTAATGATTTTGATGACTTTTTGAAAATTTATTAATTTTTTGGTAATTTATGGAAAAATGCAGGTAGTTTATCGTAACTGAAAATAAATTGTTTACAATACAGTTTAGAAATGTTTATAAATTTTCGAAAATTCGTATAAATTTTCGGTCTTTAATGTTAATTTTACAGGTAAATATGGTAAATTTAATTTTAAACATTTTGACAAATTTCCGGAAATTTACGAACTTTTTTGGTTCTTTTCGGTAATATTACAGGTAATTTTTGGTGACTTACCAAAAATTGCTCAAAATTTATTTTAAAAATGTCTATAGTATTAAAGAAATTTATTAAAATATTCGGTAATTTAAGGTAATTTTACCAAATTTAATTATAAACATTTTTACAAATATCCGGATATTTATGAATTTTCGGTAATATTACAGGTAATTTTGGTAACTTGCCATAAATTGTAAAAATTTAATTAAAAAATTTATAATAATTTTACAGATAAATATGATAAATTATTATAAATTACCCTAAATTCATATTTAAACATTTTTATGAATTTTCGAAAATTTAATCAATTTTTTGATCATTTATGGTAATATCACATGTAATGCGGTAACTTTTCATAAACTCCTGCAAAATTCTGTTAACTGCCACAAACACTTCCTTACATTTTTTACGTTGAGTGGGCTAATTATCGCAAAAAGCGAACTCATGGATGTAAAATTTTCGTTATTCATCTCTGTCGTTTCTTTTTACTTCCTAGGGAGCAAAAAATACTTTTTACTCCCTTGAGATCGAAAAATACTTTTTACTCCCAAGAGCGTAAAAAGTAGAGCTTTAGCCTCGGATCATAGGTGCCAAAAAGGGCTGTAGTCATGCACGTGTCATAAAAAACCATTTACCTGAACCAATGAAATATATTTTAACAGAGAGCCAATTATTATTTTTTTTTTATTAAAATAAATTTTCCTCAAATAAATTATTCTTATTTCAGAGCGTCAAATTATACTTTTATCAAAAATCTTTGAACTGTTTTATCTCTATGAGTGTAAAGTTTAAAATTTCACACCTGTACAGCATTTCATTCTAATTCTCTAATGGAAAAGTGTTAAAACCTTTCATTTCGTATAAAAAAATAAAAATTTTCCTAACTAAACATTTTTGGCAATGAATTTCAAACGTTTGAATTTCAAAAGATTTTCTTTTTGAGTGCTTTAATTTCAAGTTCAGTACAGATTTGATTACTCTGAATGAAAAAATTTTTTTATTTCAATGACCTTGATTTACGACGAGCTACTGCTTCTAAATGGGAAAAAAAATAACTATGTATACATACCTAATCTATTCAACCTCGCCTCACTCACGTTCAAAATAATATTTTTGGAACGTTTGTGTCAAAATATTTTTATCTTGTGAGGAAATGAGCTTCATAATGTTAAAACTGTAAAATATTTATTTTTTCAATCTCATTTTGCCAGATTATTTAGTTATACAAAAAATTAACAAAAGGATACATTTTTAATAATAATTTGTATACCTTCTTTTTGTGTAATGTTGAGCATCATTTTGGAAAAAATGTAGAAAAAACTTGTGTAGAGTTAAAAATATATTCAATACTTGTATAATTTTGTGAGAAATATCAAAATATTTTTAAATTTTCCGATATCTTTCAAAGTTTTAAAATATTTTTTGGTCTCTTCAAAACTTCTAAAACTCCCAAACATCTTTTAAGCTGACTAAAGTTCAAATTGCAATTCCTAAAAGACTTTAAAGCCTTCAGGTTATTTTTTGACCATTTTTCAAAATCGTAAGATAATATTTGTATTATCTTGAAACAATGCAAAACCCTTTAGAAAGATTTTGTATTGTTTCTTCAGAAAAATCTTAAAGAGTCTACATTTCGTTTTCGAATTTTTAAATTTAAAATTATTTGAAATTTGTGCAAGACTTCTTAATATTCATAAAACCTATTTGAATTTTTCCTAAAATATTTTTAAAATATTTAAAAACTAACAAATAGCTTTTAAGTTTTCCAGGTTCATTTTTTTATGATTTTAAAAATCTTTTAAAATGTGGTAAAATCTTTTAAAATAGTTCTATTAAAGCAGTCTTACAAAATAAAAAATAAATCATTTCCAATTGGCTTTTTCTAGCTGGGTCTAGTTGTCTCGAAAAATTGAGGGGTTGGAAAGAAGCCAAAATTTAGAAAATGCTCGACTACTTATTTTAAATTTTGGGATGATGGCACACTTATTTTTTGTCTTTCTTACACAGAGAAAAAAATAATGTTCCAGCAACAAAACGATTTTTTGAGCAGTTTTGGTTGTTTTTACTAAAATTTGGTTACCACTACCAAAAAAGTAGTTGAAGTTACAAAATATTTTTTTTGGCTCAAAAAAAAATATTAAGTTTTTTTTTAGCGTAGCAAAGGATTTTGTTGAGCGTACCAAACACGTATTTATGAGTATTTATAAAAAATTTCCTAATCAATCCCTCTTTCATCTCATTACCGAGAATTAAAAAAAATAATTGACATTAATTAATCAAGTTTTCTACAAACAAACCAAATTTAATTGAATCTATTTGCAAATTAGATTTTTCTCATCTATCAAAATCTAGTTCGCTCGACGAAAAAAAATTTTTTTGTAATCCAAAATATTTGTTTTGTTTAGCAAAACTATTTTGTAAAATCCAAAATATTTTTGTCCAGTCTAAAAAATCATTGTGTTAAGCTAAAAAATATTTGGTTTATTTCAACAAATAAGTTTGATTAGTCAACAAAAACATTGTTGTTGGGCCTACCAAACTTTTTGGTTAGTTCAACCAAACACACCCAACAAATTATTTAGTAGGCTTAACAAGAAAATTTGTAGCTTCAATAGCAATTACAAAATTGGTTGGGACAACCAAACTTTTATTCGGTCAACCGAACATTTTTTGTGTTTAGCAACCTTCGAAAATGTAATTTTCTTGAATGTTTTGAAAATTCGCAATAAATTTTATATATTAACATAATTATTAAATTATAATCATTAATAATAATAATTGATAATTTAAGATTATTCAAAATATAAAAAATATTGCAAAAAATTAAAAGCATTATGTAGATTTTGGAAGATTTAACATTAATTTTAAAAGCTTTTTTATAATTTTGAAGGGATTCAAAGGAAATAAAGGTTGTTAAAGACTCCTAAAAAAATTAAGAACGATTTAAAAAAAATTAATTTTATAAGAATACTTAAAAAAATATCTAGAAGATTTTTAAGCTTTTCTTCATGATAAACGATTTTATTAAATTTGGGAAAAAATGCAAAAGAAAAATGCATAAACAAGCTTTTCATTAAAAAAATAAGAACTTAAAAAAACTGCTAATACCATATGTTTAATCACTTAATATTATTAATTAAAAGAAAACATTTTTTCAATTGTTTACGTTTAAGAATTCCCTACTGCCTGGAAGTCGATAGCGTCGGGTTTGAAAAATTAATTTGAAGTCAATATTTCAAAAAAGTTGTTGAGTTTTTATAAGGAATTCATCAACATTTTTGGGTACATTTTTTTATTTGTAGAAAATCTAAAAAAAAACAATTTTTTTAAATAATTACCAAATTACATTTTGACTTTTTGAAATAATTTAAGAATTTAAAAGATTTCCAAACAATTTAATACAAGTTATAGATTGCTGGTGATTTTGAAAAAAGTTCAAAAGATTTTTTAAATTGTTGTATTTAGAATAAAATTAAAAATATATTAAAAAACTACAAATATTTATAACAAGTGATAGGAAAAAATCTTGAATTACAATATATACATTCTTCTTAGTGCAAGAATGACTATAGCGCTGTAAAATTAATTTTTTTTAATCAAAAAATATTTTTATTGATTGATGTATTTTTGTTGAATTATTGATTAAATTTAAATAACAATAACTGAAGTAAATTTCTCAATTCAATAATTTCATAAAAAACTACTACACCAATTTAAAACAAAAACGTTTAATTTCGAACTTCAGACAAAAATTATTGTTATGTTGAAACAGTGAATTTTTACATTATGAAAATTCTGATTCGAAACTAAAAATTTCCAAAAAGAATTAAAATGTTAAGTTCACATTAGGAATTCTCAAATTTTAACAACTATGCACATTAAAAAAAAGCTTAAATTTAAACCTTAAACAAAAATTATTTTTACTTTAAACTTGAAAGATAATTCATAAAAATATATTAAACGTAAACAAAATTTCTTTGGTTATAATATTTAATAAATAATACGAAATAAAATAATTTTTTTTAATTATTTAGAAAATGACGCTGACATTATTTCTTATGGACTACTTTTATCTTTTCTTTTTTACCTCCCACTTCAGATTATTCGATAACTGTAATTAAAATAATTAATATGATAATAATATTTATTCCAATGTTTTGTATAATTTAGAGTTTTACGAAAATATGTAAAAAAAAATTAACTAAAAAAATTAATTTCAGCGAAACATCTTTTCTGGTTTAAGATTCAAATATTTTTTTTAGATTCGTCTTTTATTTTTAATTATTCTTTAAATAAAAATATAACCATTTGATTTTGTTGTTGCAAATTTATTTTTTTTCTCAAGATTCCATTATTCTATTGAATATTTATGTAATTTATTAATAACAAAATCTTTTCTATAAAAAATTGATGTTTTCAATAAAGATGATATATTTTTGGTTGAAAATTCTTCTTTTTTAAAATTATTTATTCATTTTTTCACTAAAAATTCTTTTTTCAATTGAGAATTCAACTATTACAATATTTTGTTGAAAATATATCTTCTTTGAATAAATATTTAACTTTTTTTTCATGCTTTTGTTTTATTAAATGTATCACTTTTTTCTAAAATATTAATCTTTTTGATCCGTTAAATATTACATTCGGAAACTGCGCTGTAATCGAACTTTCAATAAATACAAAAACGCCTTACAAAAATTTGTCTGTGGTTTGCAGTATTGTATCTATTTTAGAGATAAAAATAATCTAATTTATTAATAATGTAAAAAAATTTAATCAGTTAAGAAATATTAAGACACACAAATTTTTATTTATATAAACGATATTTATTGAAATATTTAGGACGCTATATAGTTACATTTTTCATCATTTCGTCTCTTATTTGTAATACGAAATATTTCAAATTTTTATTTTCGACAAAATTTCATCATTTTATTAGTAGGATTTTTAATCTTATTAGAAATTTGAACAAAAATTTATATTTAAATTTATATTTCCACGTACTTAAATCAAACCTTTTTCTATTATTTTCACTAAACTCAGAATAATATACTTCATTTATAATAACTTAGCAATGCAAATAAAAATAGGAAAAAAGCTCTTTCTACACAAATTCATTCTACACCAAATATATTTTTCTGCTACAATAAATATTTTATACCCAAAATATTTCCCACATAGAATTAACTACTGTTATATTTTTCCTACACCAAATTTTTCCTACGCAGAATATTTCCCAAGCAGAATTTAATATTGTTCAATAATTTAATTTTTTTTTTATTAAAAAAATATTTCCTTAAAGATTATTTCCTGCACATAATATAATACTGTTATATTTTTTTATGCTAAAGATTTTCTACACAGAATATTTTTCACAGAAATTGAATAATTATTTTTGATGATGACAATATTCTATAAATATTGTATGCAAAAATATTATGTCCGATATTTTTCGTAGGCAAAATATATTCTAATCGAAACATATTCTACAAAACTTACGTAAAACAGGGAATAAAATATTTTCTATACTTTAAATATTTTTATTTAGTGAAAAAGAAGTTTCCGAATATTTTCTTACTAATTTTGAATTGTTTAAACAATCATGCTTTGTCTAAACAATTTTTTTCTTCTACAAAATAAAAAAGTAATTATTTTCCAGGATTAATGATGCATTTTATAAATATAAATAATACATAATATTTTTTCTATAACTAATTTGGTAATTATTTAAATAATTTGATTCGCTCAATCAATTTTTTTCTTTGTATTCGTAAAAAGTTATTATTTCCCGAAACTAATCACATACTTAACGAATGTTAAAACATATATATTTTTTTACGATATTTGGCTATTATTTAAACTATTTTCATTTGTTGAAGAAATTTTTCCCTTTCAAATCTTCAGCAGTTTGCGATTATTTAAACAATTAATTATTATTCACCGGTGCCTTAAAAAAAAAGGTAGAAAAAATTCTAGTTTTATTGTATTTTATAAATTATTTAGCTTATTTTTCAGCACTATCTTATTCCAGAAATTATCAATAAAAAATCATCCTTTTTTTTAACATTTTTTCAGTTACGTTTTTGACAGTTATTTTATTTATACCAATTTGATTGATAGAACAAAAAACTGTTTGATAAGCGAAATATATAGTGTAAAAGATTAAAACATTGAGATTTTCTCAATTTTTCTTATGAAAAGACGCAAGTATTATTAATTGTTTGAATCATTGCAAATTTTCTGTAACAAAAAATATAACCCTTGACATTCTTTATCGCCGACATCAGTTTCAGAAAACAAATTTTTTTACAATTTATAGGATTAGCCATTAGGAAATTGGTGAAAAATATTTTCAATTGTCCGATAGCTCAGGTAGCAGTGTTTTAAAACTTAAATACCCTTTAAAACGTTACTATTAAAAACTGGTTACAGAAGAGTGATTGGTCAAATCACAAACCCCTTTTCCAGCTTCCCATCAAGAAAAGTGCGCTTTAACGACTGGCCACAGAAGAGTGATTGGTCATATTTCGAAACCCTTTTCCCGCCCCCTCTTTGAAAAAAACGTTATAGCAGTTGGTCACTGAATAGTGATTAATCACATCTCGAACGCCCTTGTGCAGGTCCCTGTTTGAAGAAATACGTTATATCAATTGGTCACAAAAGAGTGATTGGTCACATCTCAAACCCCTTTTACAGCGCCCTCTTCAAAGAAATACGTTATAGCAATTGATCAAAAAAGAGTTATTCGTCACACCTCGAACCCCTTTTTTAGTGCCCACTTTAAAAAAATACGTGTTATGTAGCGAGTGGTCAAAAAAGATTTATTGGTTACATCTGAAACCCCTTTTCGAGCTCCTACTTTGAAGAAATGCGTTATAGTAATTGGTCACCAAAAATTGATTGGTCACATCTCGAACTGCTTTTTCAGCTCTCCCTGTAAAAAGATACGTTTTATGTGGCGAATGGTAAGAAATAGAGTAATTGGTTATAACTCGAAACCCTTTTTCAGCTCCCACTTTAAAGAAATACGTTATAGTAACAGGTCACAAAAGAGTGATTGATCGCATCTCGAACCCCTTTTCCACCTGCTTTATAAAAAATACGTTTTAGCCATTAAGAAATTGGTGAAAAATATTTTCAATTGTCCGATAGCTCAGGTAGCAGTGTTTAAAAACTTAAATACCCTTTAAAACGTTACTATTAAAAACTGGTTACAGAAGAGTGATTGGTTAAATTACAAGCCCCTTTTCCAGCTTCCCCTTAAGAAAAATGCACTTTAGAGACTGGCCACAGAAGAGTGATTGGTCACATTTCGAAACCCTTTTCCTGCACCCTCTTTGAAAAAAAACGTTATAGCAGTTGGTCACGGAATAGCGATTGGTCACATCTCGAACGCCCTTGTGCAGGTTCCTGTTTGAAGAAATACGTTATATCAATTGGTCACAAAAGAGTGATTGGTCACATCTCAAACCCCTTTTACACCGCCCTCTTCAAAGAAGTACGTTATAGCAATTGATCACAAAAGAGTTATTGGTCACACCTCGAACCCCTTTTTTAGTGCCCACTTTAAAAAAATACACGTTACGTAGCGAGTGGTAAAAAAAGAGTTTTTGGTTACATCTGGAACCCCTTTTCCAACTCCTACTTTGAAGAAATGCGTTATAGTAATTGGTCACCAAAAATTGATTGGTCACATCTCGAACTGCTTTTTCAGCTCTTCCTGTAAAAAGATACGTTTTATGTGGCGAATGGTAAAAAAAAGAGTAATTGGTTACAACTCGAAACCCTTTTTCAGCTCCCACTTTAAAGAAATACGTTATAGTAACTGGTCACAAAAGAGTGATTGATCGCATCTCGAACCCCTTTTCCACCTCCTTTATAAAAAATACGTTTTAGCGACTGGTAACAGCAGAGTGATTGGTCACATCTCGAGCGCCTTTTCCAGCTCTCACTTTAAACAAATACGTTATAGCAACTGGTCATGAATGAGTGATTGATCACTTCTTGAACCACTTTTCCAGCTACCTCTATACAAAAATACTCTATTTTATCTAAAAATGGGAATATTATTTTGTAAATATATACACAAAATACATACACAAAAACATAACCTCAACTATTGGAAGATTTTAATCGATTTTATAAAATGATTTGGCACTATATTTTGTGTCAAAATGAATATTTTTTTGCTGATAATTTCTGGAAGAATAGCTATCCAAAAGTCCAAAAAACTAAAGCTATTTTTACAGCAGTTTACTTATAAATACTTTAAATTACAACCGTAATTATAGAAAAATAAAACTATTTTCTATTATTCTGCCTAATTTCATATTTTTTGTAGTTCATTTTATTGTAACTACACAAATTTACAAATATTTTCAAGATTGCAATGAGATGATTTTATATTAAGACGTCCCAGTGAGCACTAAATTTTGCAACGTCTTTACGACACCGTTACGACATCTTTCTGACAACTTTAAGATATCCTATGTCTATGTCGTTACAGCGTCCCAGTGGGCACAAAATTTTGCGACGTATTTACGACATTGTTACGACATCTTTACGACAACTTTACGACATCCTATGTCCATTTCGTTAAGTCGTCTTTACGATATCGTAAATATGTCGGAGGATCTGACGAGGTCTTTACGATATAGTAAAGACGATGTAACGACATGGACATATGATGTCGTAAAGTTGTCGTAAAGACATCATAACGATGTCGTAAAGACGTCACAGAATTTTGTGTCTACTAGAGTCTTTACGATATGGTAAATACATCGTCAGATCCTACGACATATTTACGATACCGTAAAAAAGACTTAACGACATGGAGATTGGATGTCATACAGTTGTCGTAAAGATGTCGGAATGATGTCGTAGAGACGTCTTCAAATTTTGTGCCCACTGGGGTGCACATGACTTAATTCTGTAGGATATATTCTGCGTAGAAATTATTTTTGTAGGAAAAATATAATAGTTTTAAGCAATAAATAATTATGTGCAGGAAATATTTTGTGTCGGAAAAAATAAAATTATTAAATAATATTAAAATCTGTGTAGGGAAGATGTAACAGTATTAATAATAAATTTTTTTTAACTCGAGTAAATATTTTATACTTATTACAATTTTTAAGGTAATTGTCTTGACAAAAATCAGATAAATATATTTTAAGATTATTTAGTTATTTTAAAAATTGAAACAGTAGAGTTGCAGAGAATATTTTCCTGTAAAAAGCCGTCATTTATTAAAATGATGTCATCTTTTAAAAATTGGTAAGAATTGATGTTCAGGAAAAATTCAATTGTAAAAGTGTGGGTAAAATACATGTTTTTTTTAATTTTAATAATTTTCATGAAAAATAATGTTTTTTAATTAAAATGACATTAGTGATAATATTATGATTCGTAAAATCATGGAAGCACTTTTTTCAGATATCCGACTTTTGGCATCACAACTAACTTAAATAAATTTTTGGATTATTTATTCACTTTAAAGATTAAAATTTAAAGCATTCGCAGATTTATAAAATCCAATACTGAATTCTTAAATTTAAAAAAAGTATGTAGACACACTCACAAGATTTAAAAATACTCTAAGCGATATCGCAGGAATTTAACAGATTCATCGAATTAAAGTTTTTTTTAATTTTCTAAGATTTCAAGGGATTCCAAAAATATCAAAGAATTTGAAGGGCTTTTTTGCGGTTCTTAAATATTTCCCGGAAGATATCCCGGAATTTTGGAAAAGAATGAAAATTATTGATTGGAGCCGACCATTTTTCAAAATAATTATAATTCTGAATTTGAAGAGGGAATTTTTAAATTTAAAAAACATTTAAGTCCAAACTGGTAATTTTCAAAAGGATTTCAAATTTTAAGTTGAAAATAGGAATTCTCGAAAACTAAAAATATTAACAACTGAACATTTTTAAAAAGAATTTTGAATTGAAACGTGGCCAACAATTAAAGACTGTTTTTGATTAAGAAAATTTCTTACAACTAATTAATACAAAAATCCTTTAGTTAGTATTTGCGTTTAAAAAATTTACAAATATTCACTTCAGGTTAAGAAATTATTTATTTAAATAATTTATTAATATTGTTATTAATATTTAATTTGAATAACGATAGAATTTTTTTTGTAATTTTCAACTTTTTGTTCAATACCCAGTTAAAATGAGATGGCTAATTATTTCGAAAAATAATTGTTTATGTAATTTATGATTATTGTTAATGATACTCATTTTTAATTATGCTAGAAAGTTTCGGATTTTTCTGAAATGCTCAACTTTTGTCCAATTTTCACTTCGATTCAGGTCATAATTAAAAAAGTGTACCTAAATAATAATATACCAAACTAACAATTGATTCGATTGTTTGTTTTTAAACCATTCATTTTTTAATTTGAATAAATTGTTCACCTTACTCTAATTGGAAATTAGACAACAAGTTAAAACTTCATAATATATCTCGCATGATCCAAATTGAATATTATTAAAAATAATAATAAATTAATAAAAAATGCATGCAAGCATCGGAATATGAGTATAAAATAGTGAGTATCTTTCTGTATTTTTTCTTGAGATAAAAATTTACAAATGTCATTGATTTCAGTACAAGGAAAGTTTCTTGTTTTTAATTTTCATTAAAAAAACAATCAATTTGATAAAAAAATTTCTCCTAAATTTAATTTTTCAATAGAATTAGTAACTGTGCGTAAAAATTTAACAGTACAGGTTAAAATTAATTATTATGAATATTAATAAAATTTATATCATCTATTCAATTATTTTTTGGTTAAAAACTTTATTATTTGATTGAAATTTGTATAAATTGATCCTCTTAATTGACAATTTCACTCTTTGGTGATAGATGAACTTTTTGGTTGAAAATTAATATTTTAGAATTAAAAATATAACTGATTTTTAAAAATATATTGTTTTTGGCTTGAGTATTTAACAATTTTGGTTTTGGAAATCATATTATTAGTTCAGAAAATTTAACAATTAGGTTAAAATATTTTTCTTTATTGAATGAAAAATCTTATTTAGTTGACAAATCATTTTTTTGGCAGAAATTTTATCTTTTTCAGTTACAAGTCGAACTGTTTGGGTGAAAATCGGTTTCTATTTTTTAAATGAGTTTAAATGTTTATAATTTATAATGGAAACATTTTTTGGTTTAAATATCAAATATAAAGTATTAGATTAACCAAAAAAAGTAAATTCTTATCAAAAAATATAATACTTCATGTTTTAACCTGAAAAGAATAGTTTCAATTGTAATTATTGAATGGAAGGAATAATCATAAAATTAATTTTTAAATTGTATTAAGTGTAAAATATTTTCTCGAGTTCATGAAAAAAATTTATTTTCTTTATATAATTACGAAAAAAATTTTTTTTCTGAGATCAGTGAAAATAATAATAAAAATAGGTTTTATTTTATTACCTGGAGATAGAAATCTTTGTTTCTTAATAAAATTCTATAATTTCCGTAAATGAGTTGTGAATTTTTTCTTGTCAAAATATTAAGAAAATTTAAGAATTTCAGGGCTAATTTACCAATACAGAATGCGACAAAAAAATTACTTTTTAACAAAAAGATAACATAGTCAAATTTTTATTAGTGACAAAGTCAATGTAAACAAAAAAGAATTTTAAAAAACTTAAACAAAATATTTCAATTTTTAACAAAAGAAGTAAATAACAAATAAAAAAAGATTAATGTTTAAAGAAGAATAATAATTTTCACCCAAAAGGATAAATTTTTAACGTTATGCATAATTAAAAAAAAAACAATTTTAACAGAAGAAATACAGTATTAACTAAAATAATTATTGTCTACAATATTCTTATTATTCGAAAAGGGGTTAATTTTTGTTAATTTTTCTTATTTTAATAAAAAACTAACTTTATAGAAATAAATAATATTATTTTATTTTCCTAATACTTTTTATTGGGAATTTGTTTTTTCCTATTTAATATGCAAAACCATAAAATAATATTATGGGATTAATAAAGGTTTTATAATCATTGGAATAAAATTATAGCCACCTGACGATTAGTTAAAGTTATTTCAATTTCTAAACAACATGTTTGCTAGCTTTGTAGGATGATAAGTTAAAATTGTACTTTTATTCATTTAAAAAATTGGATAATTTCATTCACAAATAGTTGAATCTTAATATTTTTTATTTAAAGCGCTCCAAATTGAATAAAAATTTATATTGAGTTGAAGAATCTCTAAATTGAATGATTTGAATTTTAAACTTAAAAAAAGATAATTTCAAGCATTAAAGGTTGAGTATTTTTAGATTAGAATTCTTAAAATTCAAAAAATTTGGGGTTGTATTATTTTTATTTGAAAGCGTGCAAGAGACAATAATTTGAAATTAAAAATTTTTGAATTTAAATAATTTTTAATATGAAAAGATTCAAATACGACCAATTTTTTCAGGTAAAAATAAATTCAAGGTAATCTTCACTGACAAAATGGAAAAATTTTTTATTATAAACCTTTGAAAATTAAGAAATTAAAATATTTCTAATACGAAACTCTTAAAATTAAACAAATCAGAATTTCATTAAAAACTGAAAAATTGAAAATGGTGAATTATTTAAAAAACTTTTGAGACATTTTTTTCACGATTCAAAAATTCTAGGTAGCGCCTTTGTATGGTTTGAAAATTTTGAAAATTTATCTGCATCACTTTCTTGATAAAAAAAATCCAAATGGTAGCATTTTTAAAAATAAAAAAAAAAGGAAATAAAATTTTTTAGTCAAACCAGTCACGATAAGAACTAAATTTAATTTTGAACAAAAAAGTTAATTTTCAAAACAAAACAATTAATTAAACTAAAGTTGTATCAAAGTAGTAAAAATTGCAATTAAAGGTATGAATTTTCGAATTCTGCTATTTCGTAAAAATTAATTATCTTAGTTGAAGATTCATCATTTTAGTTGAAAATTCGTTTTTGAACTATTTCATTGTTGGTTGAAAATGTATCTTTTTGATGTAAAACGCAAGCATGAGTCTTGCACATTTTCGAAAAGTTAAAAAAATTATAACTAATATTATAATAAATAATATATTTATTTTCGAAACAATTTCGGATAAATTAAGAAATGTATTCATTATTATTATTTTTCTAACAATTTTTCTGAAAATATAATTTTGTTTACAAAAATCTGGTGTTTATTCAAGAAAATGTTTTATCGTTAAGAATGAATTAACCTGCATCAACAGAATATGGACCAAACAGTTTCCGTGCGAATATTTTTGTTAATAGAATAAATAAGTAATCAAATAGAAAATAATACATGAAATAAATATCATATTCATTCAATAAATATAATATTTATCATTTATTTCTTTGTGTCTTATAATATAAAAGTTAATTAATTTTTTATATTCCGAATTGTATAATTCAAAAATTTTCCTGTGTTCGCAATTTGATTTGTCGAGTTATTATAATTTGAATTTTTTGGGGAATTTTGATTCATTTTAATATTTTATTATTCATTTTATGGAACGATAGAATATTGCGTAATTATGAAATGCGCGTCACTAATTAGTTCCCGACAATAGAAAATTCCCGACACTTATTAATAACAAAATTATTTCCTAAATAAAATTATTTATTAAAATTACTGTTTTTTGATATTCTTCTCGAAGAATTGTTGTTGATGTTTCATATATTTTTATATATTTTTTTCATATTTAAATAAAAAATAATTTCGATAAAATATTTAACTGTTTTTTTAATGTCTACATGCAATTTCAATTAAATTATTGCTTTTGAGAAATATTATTATAATTGTTTTTATATAAATTTGAAATAATAATTTCTAAAAACACATATAACATAACAAAATTTTCATTGTAACAAAAAAATTTTTTATATATAATGTATAAATATACCTAGAAAATTTGGAATACATTTTTATTATTTTTTAGAATGTTGACAAATCTCGGGAGAAATTTGGTTCTGCATAGAATTCGCATTTTTTCATTGACTTAGATTATTCATAAAATTGTTTTAAAATCTTTCCGTCTCATTTTTTATAATTTTAGGATTCTTTCGAAATTTTAAATTATTTAAGAAAATTTTGTTTTAAATTCGAGGCATTTCTTAAAACAATTCAAATTCTTTCTAAATTAAGAAAGAAACTGTAAGATCGAAAAGAATTGTTCAGAAACATTCAATTATCTTGAACCCTTTAAAAGTCTGAGGAAAAATTCAGATTTTCCAAGTTTTTTAAAAATCTTAAAGAAATAAAAAATTTACCCCAAAATCCTCCTGACTCATTTTTGAAAATTTGACATCTTTTTTTTAAATTTGTCAAAATCTTTTTAAATACTCACTTCAAATTATTTTTTAAAAGATCCGTCTTTCTTTTCTTTCATTTTTATTTTTATATTCTCTTTATATAATATCTTCCACTTTTATCTTATGTATTGCGTTTCCCGATTCTCTATTTTTATTATTATTAATAAGATTATTTTCTATGATTCGTTTAACAGTCTAACTTATTGCAGAGTTACGACCTTTTACCGGACGTTACGAAACGGCGGCAACTTTTGGAACGCTACCGCGCGTTTCAAAAGTTGCAGACAGCTCGCGAAAATCGGAGAGAAGGGGATGCCGTGACGTCCGAAACGCCCCTCCACCTCTCCTGCGATTCGCCGAGAGCTCCGCGCCAACCGACGGTCGGCAACCCCTCGGACCTCCTGTTTAAAATACGGGTGCATTGACCCGAAAAGCGAATCTCCCACCGACGATCTGGCAGGACTAATCTCCCTCTAGCAAGTCACGATACTTGTATAATTTTTTTTTTTTTGAGCAATAGAGTTTTGAATTTAAATCAATTTCAGTTTTTTTTAAAGTTCCTTTCCTCTCTCCTCCTTAGTGGCGGTCTGCTCTTGTAGCCCCGTCGAGTTCCTGCTCTCTCTCTCTCTCTCTCTCTCTCAAAAAAAAAAACAAAACATTCATTGCTTGGATTGAGAATTTAAATTTTTTTTCTTGGAAGAAAATTCTTGTTTTTTGTTAGAAATGGAAATACTTTGTTAACAATTCCTTTTTTTTGTTAAAAAAAATAAAGTAATAAGATTTTATAATTTTAAAAAGAAAAGGAAAAGGAACTTTATTTCTGGATTTTTCATTAATCGGGAATTTTCAAATTTGGTACATTTTCTTTTTGGGGAAATTTATTCTAAATAATTGTAATTTACTTATTGAAAATCTAATAATTGAATACTTTAAATATTAAAATGTTTGATGCTTATTGCATTATTTTGCGTCGAGAAATATATTTTTTTCATCGTGAGGATGATACGTGGACATGAAAAATTAAGATTAATTGTTATTTGTTTATTTTATAAACAAATTATGTAAACAACTGCACATTTTTCCGTTTTCAGGCGAAAAGAGACCTTTTTTTCTTTCAAAGCTTTTGCAATTATGCTGCCAGTGATGTTTTCTATACAAATGTTCACCATCTATCAATATTTGTTTGTTTTGTAAGCAAATTATATAAACAAATGCACCTTTCCGGGCGTTTTTGAGCAAACAGAAATCGTTTTTTCTTCTGATTGTACTGCAATTATATTTCCAATTATGCTTTTAAAAAAAATGTTGCAACCTATCCATATTTTCTTATTTTACAAGTAAACTATATAAACAAATTTACATTTCGGGCGATTCAAGCAAAAAGAAATCGCTTTTTTCTGGCTTTGCTGAAATTATATTGCCAATCATGTTTTCTTAAAAAATGTTTGCTACTCATTGATATTTGTTTACATTATGAACAAATTATATAAACAGATGCACTTTTTTGGCATTTTTAAGCGAAAATAAATCAGTTTTTTCTCTGACCTTGCTGAAATTATATTGCCACGGATGATTTCTCAAAAAAATTTGAAAATGAGCAATACTTGCTTATTTCATAATTAAATTATATTAACAAATACTTATGGTAATATAACACTCTAATTCACGAGAGACAAGGAGACTTAGGCTGAAAAAGGACAACATTCCCAATATAGTTTTAACCAGACTAGATGAAAGAAGCGATTTTATCGTGCATGTAAATTCCCAGAATGTGCATTTGTTTACCTAATTTGTTTTTAGAATAAACGAATAATGTGGCATAACAAAATTTTATCCAGGCATTTCATTTTCAATCTAGTTTAAAAAATAATAACAGAAAAACAATTTCTTTCTGCCTATAAATATTAACTCATGGCGAAATTTTTGCAGAAAACAACATTGGCACTTTGTTTATAAGAATTAACGATTCAAGCTAACAATTTTTTTTTCTTTCTTATACACCTGCGCATTAAATTTGTGGGACGAAAAGTATAAGAAACATTTTGTCTAGAAGATTAAAAAAGGAAATTGAAAAAATCGACATTATTTTTGCTGTTTGCATTAAAATAAAAATTAAATCAAAGACAATTAAAAAATCCACCTATGTTTTTGTAACAAAAATCCAATTTCTGATGTTGCTGAGTTTACTGGAATTTTTTTTTGAAGAAAAATCAACTTTTTTGTAATAAAAAATTCTTTTGCCTTAGGATAAATTTCATATTTTTTAATAAAAATGCAACTAGTTGCTAGAGAATTCAACAATTTGGTTAAAATGTCATCCTTTTTGGTTAAACATTCGTCTTTTTGTGTTGAAAATTCAAGTTTTTTGGTAGAAAATTATTTCATGTTAAAAAATTCATAGTTTGATCGTGAAAACTCGACTAAAATCTTTATAAACCGAAAATTCCACTATTTTTTGAAAATCTATCTTTTTGATTACAAAGTCATTTGTTTCACAATAAATTTCATTCTTTTTTTTTTAATTCTCATAAAAAATTTTGTCATAGTTTCCCATAGATGGGTCAAAGACTTGAAAATTATCAAAATAAAATGTTAAATTTTCATGAAAATTGCAAAGGTTATAGTTTTCGAAAATTTGAAAATGTTTAAAAAATAGAAAAAATCATTTTTTTTATAAATCCAAAAATTTTATTCAAAATTTTCAGTAGATACCAAATACATTTAAAACTATTCTAGCGGAATTTTTCGATTAGCACACAATTTAAAAAATTAGGGCTTATTCAACTAACTAACTAACTAACTAACTCTTAAAGAATTTGTCCAATCGAGTCCGGATTTGATGCACTTCTAAAGGTCCCCAAAATAAAGGCTGAGTTCGTTAATCAGATATTTCGAACCAAAATTAAAAAATTGAGTGCATTTTCAAAATTTGAAAATTTTTGTTGTAGAAATTTTATAAATTTTTATCAAAAATTCTTATAGATGCGTAAAAGACTTGCAAATTATCCAAATAAAATTGTTTATTTTGATTAAAATTAGGAAAATTATATACTTTTCAAAAATTTGAAAATTTTCAAAAAATAGAAAATTTATTTTTTTCATAGATCCAAAAATTTTCACTAGATACCAAATATATTTTAAAACTATTTGAGCCGAATTTTTCGATAAGCCCACATTTTTTAAAATTAGAGCCTGTATAATCTAACAGGAAAGCGCGAAGCGCGATTATGGCTTTGAGAACCTTCTTCAATGTCAAATTAAAAAAAAAGGTGAACATTATTTTGGAATATCTGAATAAGCAGTGCCAAAACGAGATACACACAAAAAGAAATTGTAATAGGAATTTACCCCGCGGGGCGCGGGGTAAATGCATTACTGAACGCGGAGCGCGATATAAATATATTATCGAGCGCGAAGCGGGAGAATTAACAATCGCGCGCTCTAGGCGGACTCCAGCTAACGAGCGAAGGGAGCCGCGCATAATTGAAATTTAATTGAAAATTCAACTACTTGGGTGTGCTCCATTTTTTAAAGATTGATATTCTTAGTTGAAAATTCGTGTTTCTTGTTGTTGTAGAAAATAATTTTTTTGTATGAAATTTCTCTTTCTTTGCGTAAAAATGCATGAGTTTCGTGAAAAATCAATTTTTATTGAATAGTCATATTTTTTGTTTGAAAATTAAATTTTTGTAAAGAAAATTTGTCTCCTGGTTTGAATGTTCAATAATTTAGACAAACGTTAATTTATTTTTTGAGTCAAAAATCCTAATTTGTTGGAAATTCATCTTTTTGGGTTTAAAATTCTTTTATTTCGTTAAATAAAGTTCATACTATTTTATTAAAATATAAACCATGACATTTTTTCGTTGGCAATTTGTTTTTTAGGCTGAATATTTAACTATTATGATAAATTTCAACTATTTTGTTAAAGAGTTATCTTTTAAAGCAGAAAAACATTTATTTAAAAAAAAATTAATATATTAAAATTTGTTAATCTGTGTATAAAACACTGTTTTGTTCCACTTATAAAATATTATATATTGAAAATATCAAATGATTGAAATTCTGGCATTTGAATATTAATTATTTGAAATTAAAAATTAGTTAAAAATCAGAGAATTTTGAAAATTTCACGCGTCTAAGTTTGCCGGAAGTGAGTTCTTCTTATTCTACTTTGTGGTATTTATTAAGTAATGTGAGGCAATTGAATTTTGAGGTTAGAGTTTCAGTTATAACTTGGTTAATAATTTATGAGCTACTGCTTTGCATATTTTAAATTCCTGAATATATTTGAGCTAGAAAATAATTTATATAACCTGAACAATAAAAAATAGCGTTAAAAATCATAAATTATTTTAAATTCTCATAAACTCTGCATGGGGCCGGTGGTAGAGTTCAAGAATTTCATATTGTTTTACTTGGGTTATTATTCTAATGTTTATTAATATTTAGGTTTAAGTACATTGAATATAAAACGTTATTTGAGTTGAAAAAAATGAATGTCCTCTTTAAGGTCATGTGACGAGTGGGTCACGTGACCAGATTCCTACCTTACCGGCACTTTTTTTATTTCCCAACTTATTTTCACACGAATCGCCACATCAAGTTGAAAATTTGGGATACTAAACAAGAAGCACTAAGAATGATGGATGTGCTCCTTAATTTGTGTAATCATGAAAAAAGTTTTTTGTTGTAAATAATTTTTTTTCTTTTTTCATAATTATTAAAAATTAAGACCAGACCCACCTTTCTTAGTGGTTCTTATTTATTATCCCAAATTTTCCACTTGATGTGGCGCTTCGTGTGAAAATAAGTTGGGAAATAAAAAAAGTGGCGATAAGTTAGGAATATGGTCACGTGACCCACTCGCCACATGGCCTTAAAAGTCTCGATAAATTTTCGCATTTTCGGTAACGCTTGGTAATTTATGTGATCGAGAATTTTCCATCTCTACCCTGGACCTGTGTTCGTAAAGGGAAGATGGATTCTCTCTATGCTTTGTCTATGTCCGTGGAGTAGTCTAGGGTTCAGTAAATAGTGATTAAAGTGGTACGCTCTGGTCGGCACACCCGTCACATTAAGGTTGTGGATTGCGTAAATATAACCACCTTCATCTCCTTGTGGACGCTCTTCATTTTTATACTCATATCCTATTGTTGATACAAATAAAATATTCCAGTCAGGACCTCCAAAAGTGCATGCACCGACTTTGTCTGCAGGTACGTAAATGAATCGATGTACCGTTTCTTCAAATGGATTGAATTCAATGACCTAAAGAAAATACAAAATTTTTTGTTTTTTTTAAAGTTTCATTTTTGAAAATATCTGAAAAGATTATATCCTTACTCCATGACCTCCAAGAAGAGGCACCCAGAGCCAACCTCTTGAGTCAATTGCGATACGACCTGGATCACCGGGTATTTTATGGAATGGCAAATCAAGTAGGTCCTCTCTTCTTCCTAAAAAATATTGATTTTATTACAAGACAATTTGTAAAAACTTGCTATTTCACTCAATTTATTTATCATCAGGATGCATCTAAACCTAGGCTTGTCTATAAGAATTCTCAATTATAATAGCCTATGTTGTAAATAATTACCCAGTGGACACAAAGTTTGGCGACGTCTTTTTGACATCGTTACGACATCTTTACGACAACGTTACGACATCCTGTGTCCATGTCGTTAAGGTGTCCTTACGATATCGCAAATAAGTCGTATGTTCTGACGATGTCTTTACGATATCGCAAAGACACCGAAACGATATGGATATAGGATGTCGTAAAGTTGTCGTAAAGATGTCATAACGATGTCATAACGATGTCGTAAAGATGTCATAACGATGTCGTAAAGATGCCATAACGATGTCGTAAAGATGTCATAACGATGTCGTAAAGATGTCATAACGATGTCGTAAAGATGTCATAACGATGTCGTAAAGATGTCGTCAAATTTTGTGCCTACTGGGTATACAGAGAAGTCCCTACTAATTTTCCGGCCTTGAAAAAAAAGGATTTGCTTATTTCCTGCATGGTGAATAGACATGAGAATCCCAAAGTCCTGTACATTGTCTTCAACTAAAACGAGCATTCTTCTGTCAGATGTTCAATAAATAGAGTCAGTGATCCCGACTTTTGCATGTTAAGCTACAGCGCTTGCCCGGCGCAGCGACTATCATTGGTCGCTGTTGGCACCTGACTCACACCTGGCATGAATATCAATTATTGAAATAAAAAAACTTATTTTGAATTGCGCATTAATATCAGAAATTAGCTGAGTTGTAATTTTAGCTGAGACAAAATTAATCAAGCGTATATTTTGTAATTAATAAATTGCTTTTCAGATCCAAAGACTAACTTACAATGCCGTGCAAAAGTTTTATGCCACTTCTTTTCTTATGACTGTATAAATTCTCTTAATTTTAATTATACCAGACCTAAAAAATTTCTCTAAAATGTTAATTTTTTTCGAAATTCTGTATAAAATAAGCCCAGCTTATGAGTATAAATCGTCAACATTTTATTTTTGAATTGCAAGAACTTGAAGTTGTAACAAAAAATTTTTAAGTTCAGAAAAGTTTTTTTCATTCAGAGAAGTCACACAATGTCGCCCATTATAAGAAAAAAAGAAACAAAAATCATCATTGCTGTTAATAAAAATTGACACAGTGTTTATTATAAAAAAAAATTCGGCTATTCTTAGCGTTATTGCGGTATAGAATCGGCTCCTTAAATAAACATTTTTGTTCTCAAAAAACCTTTGTTATTGCAACATAACTTCATCTTTTGAATTGAAATAAAATGTGCTATTATGTACAAAATATATTCTTTATATTTGTTTTCATATTACATTACAAATTACGTAATTTGTGATGTTATTGCACAATTTATAACAATAAACTATTTTTGATTTAATCATTGTTGATTCTACCCGGTTTGAATTGCGCGCCAACAGCGACCAATGAGAGTTGCTACGCTGGGCAAGCGCAGTAGCTCAACATGCCAAAGTTGGGATCACTGGATAGGGTTCTTAGCCGGTTATATTAGTGTGAGAACGCTAACAAAAATAAAAATATTACCGAGAATACAACCGATAAATAAATTCTCTAAAAATTTATAGAAATTTATTTTAATTAATAGAAAGTTGTACTTTTGGGTAAACATGAAATGATTTTTTTATACTAAAAACGTATTTTAAGTATATAGTAAGTATCTGGTCCAGTATTTGAAATGGAAAACACTTTTCCAAGAAAATATTGCCAATAATAATTCAAGATGCTTATTATAGGTTATGTCGGCGCTAAAGCTTCTCAACATGTAACAGTTTTTAGTTTTTATACAAAAAATATTTTATTGTAAAATATGTATTTAAAATCTTATCTTTTTAAAATGTGCATAGAACGTGCATTACCACCTTTTAAGCATGTCATTAAATGAAATTCATTTAGTTAAAATTTAGGAACAAAATACTTTTTTGAGCGTAAAAGAACGAACACTCAGAGAAAAAGTTTTCTTTAGACAAAAGCATCGTCCTCTTGCCTGTTTTGTTTGGAACCACGTGCAAATCGTTTTTACACAAATGGAGTTATTTTTCTACAAGATAACATGAAGTTTGCCGCAAACGGATAATATTTTCTGCAAAAAGATTTTTTTTTTGTCAAATGAAAATTCTCTCAACCTTAAATTCAGTAGGAATTTCTATTCGTGTCAAAAGCATCCTTTCGACATTAGAGAAAATTCCTCTGAGTGATTAAAATAACATTTCCCTGAATAAATACCAGGAGGAAATAGTTTATGCTTTACAGATATAAAGCTGACTATTAAAAAGGATTATAGCTTGGTATTTCATAATTTTATTTTTTAATGCTAGCATTTATTAAGTAATGTGGAAGGCAATTAAATTTTGAGGTTAGAGTTTCAGTCCAACAACAGAGATAAATTCTGATAAATTCAGTCATATTCCCGATTATATAAACTGAACTTAAATTCTCGAGAATTTAACATCTTTACCAAGAAAGCATAGAAATTCTAGATCTTCTCGAGCGCGGCGCTAGTGCGGTACGTTTATCTATGGCGTCTGTCATAGTTAATGTAAATATAACCTCTTGACTTAATGAAAAATAAAAAAATTACTAAATTGTCGAAAAATATGGTTTGCGATGAATAAAATTATTTGAATCTTTTTAATGTAAATAATAATTTATTTATGTAAATTAAATATCAAAATCGTAAATAATGAACAAATATTCAAGGTCCAACATGGGTAGCTGTCATTTAATCGCCGTGCTACACTAGCTCTATATGCAGGAACGAGAAGTATTGTCCATTTTCTTACAAAAAATATTTACTCATTTTCGTTTACACTATTTGGGTCTCTTTATTGCTATTCTCCATGGTTTCTAACATGGAGGGGCCCCTACCTCTACTGCGCCATGCAATTTCTTTTTATTAAGGGGCGTTTTTTGGCTGCCCCGGCCTGATATCGAGCAGGGCGCTGGAAACAATTCTTTCAACTGCGCATGTGCTAAAAAGCGCGGGTCTATTTTAAATCAATAATAACTCTCAATAATGATACACGTAAATGAAACCGGCTCTAAATATAGTAACTGCGCATTAGTAATTCTTAGAACTGTTGCATAGTGGGCTGAATCGGTAATTTACATTCTTAAATCACCCACAACCTACAATTCTTAGCAGATTTTCAAAAATTTTTCTTAGAAGTGATCAGCGATTGTTACATAAGAGCGTATATGGATTGTATTAGTTAATTTTGATCATTTTATACTTTTTATATAAATAAACAAAGAGTTAACATAAAATATTTTTTATTATTATTTTTATCTTTTAATAAATAACTTGATTAGTTCAGTTTTCATTAAAAATGAATGTAAGCGAGCAATCTCGGCGGTTAATCTTGTCGCCTGCTTCAGACATTTTCAGTCTATTACAAAAACGTCGCAGGACATTCGCTTCAGTTCGCTTTTAGCCACTCTATTTTAAAGAATTAATTTTTTACCGGTAATTTTACAAATCTTTATAGGGAAAATCTCTCCAAGTTTGATTTAAACAGATTTAAAAATAATTATTTAAATTTCTATCTTTTTTAAGTACAATACCATTCACTTTACACTGCGTAATTTGAAAAATATTGTAGTTTATTTTGTTAAAAAATCTTTTTTTTAATTTGAAAATTCATTTTTTTAACTGAAAATTTCTCAATTTCATTTTAAAGTCATCTTCATGGCATAAAAATGAACTATTAGCTTAAAAATTCGTTTAATTTGGTTCGAAATTGAATTTAAAAAAAAACATCCATTCCATTTTTGTTGATAATTCATCCTTTTCTGTTAAAGATTCAGTTATTTGATTTACATTTGATATACATTGTCTAAAATTCAGCTTATTAGGTAAAAATTAACCTTCTCGGCTTAAAAATTATCACTTCGGTACAAAATTTAACTATTATATTGAAAATTGATGTTAATTTTTCTAAACTAATTGTATTAACCGAAAATTTCACTGTTATATGTGAAAGTTGAAAATTTCCTTGATCTAGTTAACATTGAACTATTTTATCAAAAGTTCGAATTTATTAGTAGAAGGTTATTCTTTTGGTTTGAAAATATACCTTTTCCTGTGTAAATTAATTTCTTTGGTTGAAAATTTAACTGTTTTATTGAAAATTAGCTATTCTATTAAAAATGTGTGTTTGTTGATAATTTGATTTTCTTAATAAAAATTAATTTTTTAACTCAAAATTTGACAAATTTCTATTTTTGTTTTAAAGCCCATTCTCATTTGTGAAGATTTAACAGCTTGTTTTGAAATTTGAATATTTTATTAAAAATTCAGCTTTCTTTTGTACAAAATTTATCTTCTTGGTTCAAAATTGTCCATTTTCGTAAAAATTCATCTTTTTTTTTTAAGCCATTTTAATTTAACGTAGAAATTTAATATTTCTTAGCCAAAAATGTAACTGCTAAGTTTAAGCATACTATTTTTGCTTCATGATCTATATATTTTGCTGAAATTTTCGGTTTTTTTTTCATCGTAAATGAATTTTTGAACTCGAAATATAACTATTTCATTTGTTTGAAAATATAACTATTTTCTTAAAAATTGATTGCTTTTTCTCAAAATTCGTTTTTTAAGAACAGATTTATCTTTAAACTTTAAATTTAAGGATTTTATTTTCAGTTAAGAATCTATATGTTTAGATGAACGTTCAGTGTTTAAATTTATTTTCTGTTTGGATAGAAAAAGTTTGGTTGCAATTTATTTTGTATGGTAATCAATTTTTATAACTAAAAATATGACTACAGTGAACCTCTTCCACAGCACCGATTTTGGGGATGGTGGTGGATGGCAACTGACTCATTATAGCTTGCTTCGCTTTAGTTTGTTCATACCTGGCTGCTCGGCTGAGTGACAGCCGAGTCTTTTTGGGTTGAAAATTCTTTTCTTTAAAATTTAACTGTTTTATTGGAAAGTAGACTGTGGATAGGTAATTTTGTAAAAAATAATGTTTTTAATTTTGGTACTTTTCTAACTTGGACCGGGAACAGGGAATTTCTGTTAAAAAATCTTGACCCGAAACGAAAATTTTTTACTAAAAACATACCAATGGTTGCAACACGTATCCGAAAATCGTAGAGTACAACTCCATGGTTCATAGTATCGGCCAAATAGAATTTGTAAGGGAGTCGCCCGGAACCTTCAACGCGAGGTTGGTCCCAAACGAATCCACCAGTGATCGAACTGAGTTCCCAAAGATTTCTTGCAAGATTTCTATTCGCATCCAAAGAGTACAAACTTCCCAACTTGTCTCCATACTTGTCAGAATCATCGTTCATCGTCGCTGAAATATAATATAAAATTTTTAATAAAATAATTAAACGAGGGGAAAAAACTCTGATATTTCTCTGGCCGATCAGTTATTCGGAAAAATAATCAATTCAAGGAGAGAAAAATAGCATCTGCTTCAGATTCAGGTCACTGATTACCCCAAACTTGCGGAGAACAGTCGCTCCAAAACGTGGGTGCTATATTTACCTAAACTGCGCAAACGCGGAACTGTGCCGCAAGTGTCACGCGCGCAGAACGGCTTGAATACACGATTGGTAAAATGGTTCAGCCTGTTCGGGGTAATGGTTCTTATGAATCAGCGGAGCCTTTCTACTAAACAGAAGTGGCGCTATTTACAATTTGATTGTTAAGGCATTTGTACGCGTTGGGTGCGTAGCTCTACCAAACTAGTCTCCGATTGGTAATCAAATTAAGGTGACGGATGCAACAACTCGTTAAGCTCGTTAAGTTAATAATTGTAATAATTGTCGAATGAAAAATTTTCATGAGAAAATTTGTCGACTGTGTCAAGCTGAATATTAAGGTACATTTTGTTTTTAGTTTTGGTCACTTTTTTATTTGTCAATTGATTGTCCCGAGTGGACAATACGAGTGGGTAATGCACTTGTAACCCGGCGATATCTACTCAATATTAAAATAATTCACTTTTAATTTAAACTAATCGACTTGTAATCCACTTCCAATATATTTACTTCGGAATAATTTCGGTAATGAACTAATTAAGTAACTAATTTCCGAGTAATCCTGGTAGTCGGAGTGATTTACGTGGTTATTTTAAGTAGATTTAAACTATTTTTCCAATATTTTTTAAAGATTAATTTTCTTTAATAATTATTATACTGCTCCTTTTTCAGTTTATAACTTCTAAAGTGCAAATTTTGATCCCAGAAAAACTAATGAAAAAGCAATAACTCAATTTTGTGATAAGAATGTGTTCGCGAAAGCCGAAAGAGCTTTAACACAAGAGAGTTCACAACCACAAAATTGCAGTTGACAATCTATTCACCTTTAATTTTAAAAGTTCTGTGCACGAATGTGGGCGAAATGCAAAGACCAAGTGCTAAGTTCGAGAAACAGCAGTCGTGCGCTCTAGGTGCGCTCAAACATGCGAGTAAAGCTTTTTTAACAAAAAAGAATTCACAATCACAAAATTACAGTAGTGGATGTTTTGAGTTTTAATTTTAAAAGGTCTGTGCATAAATTTGGGGAAAAGTACAAAGACCGAGTGCATACCGTGAGATAAATGCATCATCGAGCACGAAGTTGCAGAACCAACAGTCGCGCGCCTTGGGCGCGCTCGACATCTCTACCGAAGCGAGCCTCGCGCGTAGCCCGAGATTATAATTTGCCCGCGCGGCAGGCAGATTTTTTTTACGATTAATTCTCTCTACTGAAAAATTAACTATAGCATCTTACTTCTAAATTTTTTCTTCTTTTTTCATTCCAAATTCTACGGATTGGTTTAAAATCTCATCTATTTTTTTGTGATTATGTCTATAGTTTTTCTGTTTGAAAATTCATTTTTTCGCTGAAGTGCGTTTCTTTTTATTAAAAACCTGTAACCGATCGAGCATATACTTGCTTTCGGCTTGCGTGTTCCATTGTAAAGTTAGTAATAATTATCAGTTTTTCAAATGGGCATTAAGATGACAAGCGCACAATTTTCATTCTTTAAGCTCTCTCCTGGTATTATGCTTGATTTTCTTTACGAATTTGTGTTACATAATTAATAAACATGTGCAGGATTCAATTACAATAACAATAGCACATCCAATTTGAAAATGTAAACAATAAAATTATTCTTTTTTCTTTAAATTTATTGTGTGTAGAAATTGTTGCGTTAAAATCTTAAAAATTTTCATTATAAACTTGAATTTTGTTTCAGAGCTTATAAATGACGATATCCCACCAGTGTAGAAAATCAAAGATGGCATCGCTCGCCCAAACTGGCACATTCGATTCACCCAAACTGAGTCAGAATTAAAATTAATTCCCCCAAATAGGTTCATCAGAACCGCATGAAATATTCTTTAATAATCTATCAAAATTGTTAGTTTTTTAAATGAAAGAGCCGACAAAATATTGATTGAAAAATATTTGAACTGTGCGGTAGTAGGAATTTTTCTCGATTCATAAAATTTAAAATATTTTTAAAAGTCAAATACGTTATACAAATCTTAACTCTCACCCAAACTGAGACATTTACTTTAATCTTCTTGCTTGACAATTCATTTTTTGTTTGAAAATTATTTTACATAATTTGAAATTTAACTATTTCATTTTTTATTATATGGCATTTTTCAGTTAAATTTTAACTATTTGGTTGAAAGTTAATGCGTTTTGTTAAAAATTTTTCTTTGGTTTTTCGTAAGATATTTTTTCCAAACTGATAATTTAATAATGCCTGCTTCGTCGAAAAAAAAATTATTGTTGAACAGTCAACAATTTTGTTTAGAATTCGTATATTAATTCGCTTAAAGATTCACATATTTGTCTTGTTGAATATTTTCCCTTCTTGGTAAAATTAAACTGTTTCATCAAGAGACACATGATTTTTTTGTTGAAAAATCAGCCATTACATTTTTCGTTGTCAACTCCTTTCTTTTGGTGAAAAATTGATATTTGTGTGTGAAACTTAATAACCTGTTAAAAAGTTATTTTTTTTCGTTACTAAATATTTCCCATTTCAAATGACAATTTATATGTGGTTTTAAATTTAAATATTTTGTCGAAAATTCGTTTATTTTGGACAAAAGCTTAACTTTTTAATTAAAAATTACATATTACAGTTGTACTCTAACGGTCAGACTATGTAAATTCGCCACGAAGTCCCAAAAGGTGACGCGAAGTGGGTGACACACGCGGATAAGCATGATGGCAAACTCACGTCAAGCAGCAGTGGGCTCCTATGCCAACTGAAGCAGATGAGACTGATCGGATTTTTTCTTATTATGATAAAATAAGCTTGTCTTCGATAACCGTGTTATATGACACACAAGTATATATCGCTAAGTAGTATCGCAAAGTTTTTGGAACAATGTTCAGGAAAAATAGCAGTAAATATCAATTCATTTTAATAGAAAATGTTATATTACGGTTTAGCATTAATTATATCTGGACAGATTTTCCCAGAGTTAAGAAAAAAACTTTCTTCTTCATTTTCGTTTAATATTTAATTTACCCTTATCTCCGTATCAAAAAAACTATTAACAAAATATTTTGCACCACGGAGAAAACTCCACCGAAAACGGTTCATACGTTAATGACTGTTCACATCCAGAGCGGAAGTCTGTCGGCTTTATTCTTTATCATCGTCAGCCCCAAAACGAGCTAAGTGTTAGAATTTCACTGTATTTACATCATACAAACTTCCACAGATTTAATGTTTTAATAATTCTATGCAATCCAGAGTTTTTTCCAGCTCTTATTTAAATTAAAGACTAAACTCAAATTCAATCGATTTCATTTACTTAACCATAGTCTGCCCTCGTGATCGACACTTCCATAATTCACTCTGTTGCCTTGGATATGTTGGTCCACCGTTTGCAATACAACATGAGGAGGATTTTGCAAATTTGTGGAACTATCCCACATGATTAGTAAAATATTATTACCACAACCCACCACAAACTCTTTGGGATGTCTTTCAACAGAAACAGCAAAATATAGGAGACCTAGGCCTATAAAAGAAATGATTAATTGTGATTAGTCGGAGTAGGCGCCTTAAGTCTAAAAATAGTGCATTATGCAACAAGGAGCGAAAGAAGCAGATTTTTCCCGCGGGTGGGTTTACTGCCCGATTAAGAAGATTTTTATGGAGGTGGGTTTGATGCCCGAGCAAAGCGAGGGCAGTACTCACTAGAGGGAAAAATCTTCCCGCGAGGGCTCTAATTATTCGAGGGAAAAATCTACTTTCGTATTGTGTTGCATATGGTCTTTTATTTCCCTCTCGACCGTGGCCACCTTTTGGCCCTGAAAAGTAGTTTCGACACATTTTTCGATAGTTTTGTTCTCGCCTCAAGTTCACATTGAAAATTACTTTCGGCCCGCAAATTTCACTTTCGCCCCGCTAGTTTTACTTTCGTTCGGCTGATTTTACTTTCGCCCCGCTCACTTTCCCTGAGCCTTGCTAATTTTACTTTCGCCCCGTTCGCTTTCCCTGGGCCTTGCTAATTTTACTTTCGCCCCGCTAATTTTAATTTCACCCCGCAAATTTTACTTTCGCCCCTAAAATGTGGTTTGCTGGTAATATATGCTACTCTCGCCTCTATTTTTAGGGGCAAACGGTGTCCATTTTGATCAAGTGTAGAGTAAAAGTGGTTTAATAGCCCTTTTGGTTGCACATAAAACTTCAACTTCCCCCACATTTCATTTTGCTTTCCCTAGTTTCTCTTTCATCACTTCCCTGAGTTGTAAGAAGTGGACTGTGTGTTATGAGTAAGGAATTGATTTGGGAGAAAGGAATGTGAAGATTTTACTGAATTTTTTAATTCGTGGTAGTTGTTGTGCCATAAGTCAGATATCTAAAAGAATAGTTTTTCTAGGATTGGAAGAATCACAATTCTATAACTGATGTTATTTCAAATAAAAAACATTAATTTTATGAAAAATGTTAAAATTCACAAAAAAGCATTAATTTTAATCATTTTTTTTTGCAATTGAATTGTTTCTGACCGCTGCTTCTTACCAAACTTTTAAAAATTATTGCATTTTAATGAATTTCGTTTTATTTTTTCCCGGAAAACATTCTCTACAACTTTAGTGTTTCCAATTTTGAAAGTCAATTTGTCTGTGACTGACATCATTATAACATGTTTTTAAAGATCAAATTTGTTGACAAAATAAGTATATTTTAAGATCATTCAGTTATTTTTGAAATTGGAAAGAGTTGAATTGTAGAGAATGTTTTCTGTGAAAAAATAAGCCATCATTAATTAAAATTCAATAATTTTTTCAATTTTTAAGAAGCGATGCTCAGAAAAAAAATAAATAGTAAAAAAATGGTAAAAGTAGAGTTTTTTCTTGTCTTCTTAATTAAAAATTTATCTTTTTTGGTAAAATATAATTTTTTTGGATGCAAATTTGTCTATTTTGTTTAAAATTCCTCTTCTTTGGTAGAAAATTAGTCTTTTCAATTGAAATTTTGTCTTTTTGATGAAAAAGTCATTTCTTTTCTTGAAATTCATGCTTTTTGATATAAATTTTATTTATTATTAAAAATTATTCTGCGTGATTCCAAACTGAATAATTTGGTTAAAAATTAATTTCTTTAGATAAAAATCTAATCATTTTGCTGAAAATTTGTTATTAAATTAAAAATTAATTTTTAATAGAAAATTTACTTGTTTTTTCCTTTTCTAAAAAATCTATCTTTTCTGTCAAAGATTCAACTATTAGGTTGAAACTTCGTGTAGTGCCTTCGAAATTTAATTTGTTTAATAGAATATTAATATGTTATATTGAAAATCATATTTTGGTTTGGAAATTTATTCCCTTGGTTATAAATTGAACAATTATATTGAAAATTCATTTTTTTGTTTGAAAATTATTCTCTTTGTTGGAGGATTAAACTATTTTGTAAAATAAATTCTTTAATAAAATTAAAAATGCATGTTTTCGCCTAAAAATTGAATTATTTCGTTAAGAATGAAACTCCTTTGGTAGGACTTAAAAGTCCTTGTTTAAAAATTCATCTGTTTTTGGAAATTTAAAATATTAGACAAAACATTCATTATATTTGGTTGGAAATTCATCTTTTCGGTAAAAATTTATTTTTTTTACAGAAGATTTAACTACTTCTTTTCAAACTTTTTTTTAGTTGAAAATCAATCTTTTAACTTAAAATTTTACCATTCGATTTTTATTGAAAAATGTATCATCGTAAGTCGAAAAGTTCATATTATCTGTTAAAAAATTTATCTTTTTAAATAGAACTCATCTTTTTGGTTGAAAATTCTTCTTTTTTCTGGTAAAAGTAAAAAATTTTACCCAAAAAATTCGATAATTTATTTGAAAATTTGTTCCTTTGACATACTATTGTTTTTTTTTTTGTAACTGGGTGGAGACTTGTAGGGTTTTTTAAATAATGATTTCCGTTAATCGTCCTAGAAGCTTTCTCATCACTTCTTATATTTCTCTGAGTTGAAAGTTGTGAGTTGTTGACTCTGAGTTGTAGCTTGTGAGTTTTGGGTTGTGAGTTGAGATCTGTGTACTGTGAGTTGTAGCTTGTGAGTTTTGGGTTGTAAGTTGAGATTTGTGGACTGTGAGTTGAGAGTTGTGGACTGTGAGTTGTGGACTTATTTGTGTACTGAGTTGTGTAATGTGAGTAGCGAGTTATAGACTGGGAATTATGTGCTATGAGTTAGGAAACGCTCCTCACTTCCCCATCTCAGGAAAAGTACAATTGTCGGACGGACGGACGGACACTGGATCAAAACTCTTAGAGTTTTTACCCAGGGCTAATAAACCCAAGAAATTCTCACGATTGAAGATAATCCCAACAAGATAGAAATTTTTTTTAATGATTTGGATACCTATAGTGACGCAAAATATGTGACGATCCAGGATATTATAGGAACAGAGTTTATGTTGATGGGTGTCTATGAAGAATAATTTGCCGTCAAGCCAGAATGCAACCTCCGTATGTCCATGTGCGACGACAATTGTTTCCCGTCTGAGGAACAAAATTGGTTTTAATTAAGCAAATAAGATATAAAAGAATTTTAAAAACAGGGTTGCTACAGGTTAGGAAATTCTGGGAGACCGGGAAAGTCATGGAATTTTCAATAAGCGGAAGTTAAAATTCAAGAATTATCTGCAAATTACGTAAGGCGATTTTTTCTAAGCTTTTCTAAACATAGGAAAGGATATAACATATAAATTAAGTTAATTGAATAAAATTAAAACTCGTGCTTAAAAATCTGTTTGATTTATTTGAAAATTTTATTAATTCGTTGAAAATTCATATTTTTCTGTAGAAAATTCAAGCATTAAAAAATCGAACTATTCAGAGGTCGGGGTAAAGCGAGGGACTTGTCACTGAGAAATCTTGGATTGCTGCGCCGGAAATCTTAGAAGAACTCTTTAAAGAACTATTAGTAAGCTTGCAAATCTTTCCCCGATAGTGGAGCATTCACACCACTAAGCATTCACACATTCACACGTTCGTGATGCACACACTGCCTCAGCGAGCCGAACGAAGGGCCGACTCCATCCGAACGCTGCCGAGCTTAGCCGAGTCTGATTTCTCCTCGAGAGTCCCGATCGCGAGAAGTTTTTGAAATCTAGGAAATCTCAGAAATCTCAAAGCAATTTCAGCATTCTCTGCGCAAATTCGATTCAGACTGCCAAATTCATAGTTTCAAGATTTCTCGGTGAGTTGCCCCTCGAGGTAAAATGATCTCTATTAGAAGGTAGGATACGAAAAACGTAGACCAGTCTCAAAACTATAGTGAACAGTTCTATAAAATAATAACCGCCTTTATAATAATATGTATACAAAGATGTCCGAATTAGGATATAAATTGACTTAAAAACGAGTTAAAAAAATTTCAAGTGATTCCAAAATATTATTGCATATTTTAGGGGAGCAAACAACATTTAAACTAAATTAGAAAATAAATTTTTAAATGTTTAAAAATATTTCAGATAAATCAAAATATATTTTTAAGAAGTAAATAAATTTTGAAGGATACAAATTTCCAAAGATTTTAAAAGGTTTATCAGATTTTAAAGAATTCATGAACCTTAATTATATTTTGAAATTACTTAAAATGTCTTAAATTCATTAAAAATGTGTGGATATCTTTTAAATATTTGATAATTGTTTAAAATTCATTTATGAACTTTAAAATTTTTCAAATACCAAATATATTGATTTTTTCTAGTTATAAATTGAACTTTTCCGTCAAAATTTATCTTTTTTAATAAAAAATGAATCTTCTTGGTATAAAATCATTCCTTTTTGGTTAAAAATCCAACAATTTGGTATAAAATGAAACTATTTGGTATACAATAAAACTATTTGACTGAAAATATCTTAAGGTTGAAAATTCCACCTTTGTAGTTCAGTCGTCTGTTTTTTGTTGAATTAAATTTCTTGGAAGGTCCATTGTTTCTAAATAAATTTTTCAAATCGCAAATTTAGAGTTTCGATTGTTTGTTGAAAATTTATATTTTTGAAACATATCTTCGGATCCAAAATTTAACTATTTTGCAAATAATTGGACCTTTTGGCTTCAAACTTCAGCAACCTGCTTTAAAATTAATTAATTTAGTTGATACTTTTGCTTGAAAATTGTTTATATATAATTTGAAAATTTAACTATTTTAAGGAAAATTAATTTATTTTGTTAAAAATTCGCGTTTATTGATTGAATTTAACTTCTTAAGAAGTCGCTTTTTTAAAATCAACTTTAAAAAGTGAAAATTTAACGTTTTCATTACGCTTTTCAAATTCATGTTCTTTTGTTTAAAAACACATCTTTTTAAGTTGAAAATTTATCTTTCTATATTAAAAACTATAACCTTATTGTTCAAAATTCATATCTTCAGGTTTTGTTCAGTTTCAAAAGAGAACTCTTTTGTCGAAAGTTCGTCTATTTCGGTACAAAATTAATGTTCATTGTTGTAAAGATGTCATAAAGATACCGTAAAGATGTCAAATTTTGTGCCCACTGGGACAGGACTCCTGATAACAGAGGAACACAAAATATTTTTTTTCTGAGTCTTGGATGCTAATATGATATTCCTATGTACTTTCCCTGCTGAAACCAAATATGCAAGGCGTTAAACCTCTATATTTAAGGATTTTGAAGTTCCGTGGCAAAAATCCTAAACGGCTGTATGTATTTTGACACGGATCCCAACCTTATCATAACTTTAAAAACACCCAATAAACTTCTGAAACTGCAAAAATTATTTACCTTGTACCATTTTAACTCTCCTCTTCATAATCTCGTAACGCTATAACCTCATGCCTTCATCATTTCCTTACCTTGTAATCATAAAGACCTAATAGTCTCAAAATCCTGTGATCTCATCCGGAAGAATAATCTTGTTTGGAAAAATAGAAAAATTTCGTGATTTTTTCTTGTGCAGAATAGTCATGGGTAAAGTAGTTTTATATCCCTGAAATCCTATAACACCATAACCTGAGAACCCCTTCACTTTCTTTATTCTAAATTTTTTCTTGCAGTATCAATGCCAGTAAAGCCATGACATAAATTTTATTTATTATTTCGAACTCTCTTGCCTTCGAAAGATCAGTGCAATGAATTTCGTCTCCGCTTCTTGCAACTGTGAACACTCTCTCTTCCAATTCCATCTACCTTGGTAAGGTCTTTCCGTTTTATTCATATCTGGATGGGAGCGTTCTCCTTGTTCCTCACTGTAATCTCCAAGATTTTCTGGGAAGTTTTCCAGATGAGAATCAAGGGTAACTCATTCAGCAACCCATTTTCTTTTTGTTTTCGAGCAAGTGAGACACGAATTCCTTATAGTCGTCACATTTGTGATTGCCTAAGAAATTTTCAGATACATTCTTAAAGCAACGTTTTATTTCTCAACATCTTACGAATATGAAGTGCATCAAAGGCTCCTTTCTTTAATTTGACGCCCGATAAAGGTGGTAATTGTTTTAATAGATAAGCAAAACATTTTACTTCCTTATCAAAGGCTTTTACGAACTGTTTCATCAAATCGAGTTTGATGTACAAAGGAGGAAGTAAAATTTTCGCCGACTCTATCAAAGGTTTGTTTATAACATTTTTTGATCCAGTTTCTGTACATACTCGAGCTGCTCAATATGGGAATTTCGTAAAACCAGATTTCTGACCTAAAATCATTGTCAAGATCTTGAGATCGCCGCAAATCTGCAATTTGTCTTCCCCATATTTAATATTGTCAAAAACTATTTGTATACAATATACCAAGTCGTCTTTTTTTGTAAAGTATGTCCGGAATGGCTCATCCGTATTCCGATAAAATGGAACTATTTCCTTCAGATAAAATATTTTTTCTTTCAGTCTTGATTCTAGAAATTCAGCCTCATCTTTCAGCAGTCCTAGTTCTCTGATTATATAATTCAGTTCTTCTTAATTGAATGTGTGCGGCGTACTATTTTTGTCATTCTTTACAACATATTCTTCCCGATCAGTGTCATTGTTACTATCGCTGCTCTCTTTATTGATATCTTCATCAGTTGCTTCATTAATCTCCATGTAAGCCACAGATACTTCAAGGGCTACTTTATGATCTTTCTTATTACTTATCTCAGGCATGAAAGCTTTGGTTACGCTGGGCATGATTGCATACTGATTCTTTTTAATTACTGGAGTTAAATCCTACCGTGTCAGACCAACAAAATAACAATCGTCTTTGCACTTGGGCTCCCGCCAAACAGTTGGTGTAACAAACTTCATTTTCGCAGCATGCTTATTATTTTGGTTTAACATTGATCTAAAAGCACAGCAGATCATTTTGGGTCAAACGAAATAGTTTCCTTGGATCACCTCACATCCAAAGCAGTGCTGCTATATTTGAAGCAGGTTTTGAGTGAATTAAAAAAAAATTTCATCCTAAAATCACTGTACATGTAGCAGTACCTGTCACCGTTTCCAGTACATGCATGTACATTTTCTGAAGAATGCTATCGTGATTTGCAATGTTTCATATTAGCCACAGGCCACACACACTGTTCTAATCGCAGGTGAGAACGCTGGCCTAGGGATGATAACTCCCATACCTTCCTAGGATTAGGCATAGGGGCTTTCCGACTTGGACGAGGACAACAAAAACTCTTCGTCGGACTCTCCGGCTTCATCATCCAGATCCTATCTTCTACCCGCAGGACATCACGCCTTCACTCTCACTCCTCGGCCACTCCTCCTTTTCCTAAGATTATAGCGTCTATCTCTTGCCTGTCGCCATTCCGAAGGGTAATTTTGGGGCAAACTTAAAAAAAATATCATAAGGTCACTTATGTATTTTACATGGATAATCTCATGATCTATGTTAAAAATAAAGAGCATCTGAATCTAGCTCTAGTTATTGTAAAAATTGTACGCATGAGAGATTCTAATAGTGTTCTGTTAAAAAAAATTCGCCAAAGGTAATATGAAGCAAGAGAAACTTAATGGTATCCCCGATGACCTTGATCTCGTCGATACAATCGCTATACGACACCTAGGTACTGGAGAGACCCATACATTCCTGGACGTGCCACAAAGCCGCATTTAGGACGTAAGATCTGTAAAGGATACTCTTTGAAACAGATCAAAGCCTCTAATCTTGCACATTTGGTTTGCCAAACTGTCGGCGAGGAACAAAGTATCTGCAACGAACATGTTTGGCAAGGAGATCGAAAAGAAAGAGAAGTATAGAGACCTTATAAGGAAGTTTCGAGATTTATAACCTTAATATTCTGTTATGCTAAGCGTCCTCATCATCGGTGCTCTTGGGGGTAACAAGCTTTCACTGTGTAATAGCCAAATCGCATTCCTGCGTGCCAACAAGATGCTAAGACACTTCCAGAGAAAATGCAGACGGCGGTCGAAATTGGGTTGATCCGTATTCTCAGGGTGCACGAGAGTTTTGCCGCATCATCGTATGGAGTCCATCACAGACTTTAGCCACCTATTTCACTGTTGTGAAACGTGGTTACAGATAAAATAAACACCCGATCCTGGAGGCGATACTGAGAGGCGGCGTCATTCTGAGATAACAGTTGCTTCCAGTGAGACCTCGCGGTGAGTGTTTAACCTTTTTTTTTTTAAATTAATATTATATAGTAAAGCTACCATATAAAGTTCATATTCCTGAAAGGTCAAGAGAAGAAAAGTTCAACAGAGCGGATGAGTTACTCATTGATGTCACTCACCTCGTGATACTGATATCAACGTACGTGTCATTTACAAAAAGGTAACCGCTCTATCCTTAACATACAGATCATGGACTATTGTATAAACTCCAGAGACACCCCTGTTCATCGTATTTTCGTATCAAGCAGTCATACTGTCCACTTGATCTGTGAAGTAATAACAGCTCTGATCCGCCTCGCACTCTGGAAACTCCTCGGCTAGAGAAAAAGGTTTTCTCTACGTACTTGAGCTGTTGCTCTTGGTGGTTCGGAACCCACCTTAAACTGTAGGTTCCCCTTCCACCACCAAGTAAGTGTGTGGGGGATGTGTAAAGGAGTAAAGAAGAAGGTGCAAGAAAAATTTAAACCCTTAGGGAACACATTAGAAGCTTCCATTCCACTAATTTGGTCTCTTATATTTCACTGCTAAACAGTTAACGTATTACGGAGAATTGAACTAAAGCCTCTCCGACTGAGCCTCTCGGTTATTGTATGAATCATTTTTCGACTAAAGTCCGCTGGATTAACGTTCATGAGAAGAACTTACAGTGGAATCGGTAGCTGTTTAGGACCGCGTATCGTTCCACGAGTAAACAATGCTTCTGCATAATTTTCACTAGATTGATGAATTTACTACTGAGATCAAATTGACAACAAAACTCTCTCTTGTCCTTTCTAGCAAAGAAAGGCATAGTCAAAATCATTTCATGTAACTGATAATGTTTTCTCTGTCTTGTTTAGAAAAAATTCGGTAACTTTAACTACACCTCTCGTATTTCAAACACGTAATTGATGCATTCCACATAGGATTGTTAGTAATAACAAACCCACAAATAAATAATTAGTCAGGTCTTTTTCTTGGTAGAAAATTTATTTTGTTTATTAAAAACATACCTGTGACGTTAAAAATTTAATTATTTTCTAATACTTTGTTTAAAATTGGCTTTTAACTTAACAGAATTTTAACTTGAATTTAAATATTCCATTTTTGATTGAAATTTTATTTTCTTTGATGTAAAGTTTATGCATTTTGTTAAATATTCATCTTTTTGTTAAAAAGTTAATTTGTTTGCTAAAAATTTATAATTTTAGTTAAAAACATTAACTCATTAAAAATTTGTTTGCTTGTGTTTTAACAAGAATAATGTTTTAAAATAAATGTGTAAATTTTTTTTTTCTTTTCATTCTATATTTTTCTTTAGTTTGACATTTATTTATTTCGTTTTAAACTAATAAATTGTTTTTGAAAACTCATACTTTGGTGCTGAAATTCAAAGTTTTTTCAAGAAAATTCGCTTGTTTCCTTTAAAAATTAATTTGTATGATTAAAAACCACATTAAGCTTAAAATTCATATCTTTTTATTTAAAACCCAACTCCTCGTAGAAAGTTCGTCTTTTTACATTCTCATCATTTATGATTGAGAAAGTATTAGAATTGTCGGAAATTTGACATTACACTTTCTCAACGGATCTCCACGTTTCGAGACTTCCTGAATCCGAAAAATCAGGTTTTCACTATGGCGTCTGTCTGTATGTCTGTCCGTCCATCCGTCCGTCCTTAAACACGATAACTCTCGAAAAAATGAACGAATCAAATTTATCTTTGGCACACTTTTTTTAGGTCCTAAAAGAAAGGACGACTTCGCAAACCAACTATTTTTAATAAAAATTCAAAAAATGAGCGCATTTTGAAAATTTTTAAAACCACTTTTTTCTGAATTTCAAAATTCTATGTACGGATATTTATAGTATTAAAAAGAACAAACAATTTATCCTCATGACTTTTTTCGATAAAATGACTACAATATTATCATAACCAATTTTTGGATTTTCTTTAAAAATCGAAAACTCTAATTTTGATTGCACAAAAAATAATGGAAAATAAAAAATTCCATTTTGCGGACAAACTATATAGAATACGAAAAAAGATAAATTAACAAAAATGGTTATCCCAAAAAACATCTAAAATTTCGTTAAGAATTACGCGTTCTTTTTCTTTTATTCGTGAAAAATAACGTTGAAAAAAATGAAATAAAAAAAAAATGTGTGGAAAAACGATGAAAGTTACGAGAAAAAATCCAACAAAACCTTTTTTTTTTTAATTTACCATTTTAAGTAGAATATTCATCTTTTAGGTACAAATTTCAATTTTTGGGACAATTATTCATTTTTTTGGTTTGCAAATAATTTTATTGAAATTTTTTCTTAAAAAAATTAACTTTTTAAACTACAATGGTCAATAATGCAGTCTTGCTTAAAAATAATGTTTTATCTGTTAATTTATTACGTTGAAAACTCTTATTTTTTGGGTTAAAAATGTATATTTTCGTCATGAAAATCAATTGTTTCAACTAACAATTTAATTATACTATTTTTTTTAAACCTTACATTTTTCACTAAATGGGATGACCTAATGAGTCAATATTGAATATTAATTTTTTGACCCAAAATTTCGCTATTTTTTGTTTGTTTGATATTCTGTATAGGACCTGCTTTTTTAATTTCATCATTGTGGTTTCAAACTGATTTTTTAGTTAAAAATTTAACTTCTTTTTTGAAAATTTATTCTTTAAAAGAAAGAATAATTTTTAATTAATTAATTAATTTCTTTTGAGTTAAATATCCTCGTGAATTTTTTTATTGAGAGTTAGTTAACAAAAAGCGTTTTCTTAAACTTGAAATTAAATTTTTCAACTAAAATTTTAACCATTAAGTAGAACATTAATGTTTTTTGCTGGAAAATGCTTTTTTTTATTTGGAAAATTAATATTCTTGATTCAAAATTAATTTTATTTGGATAAACATTATTTTTTTAAAGAAAAATTTCACAATTCTATTCTCAGTTAACTATTTAAATATTTTTATTAGTTAAATATTAAACTATCTAGTTAAAAATTAATGTGTTTTGTTGAAATTTTGTATTTTTTGTTAGAAAATTATCTACATCGTTGAAAAATCATCTTTTTGGTTGAGAATTTAAAAAAATATATTTTTCAAACTTATCTTTCTGAATCGAATATTCATCGATCAGGTAGAATATGTATTTTCATAGTTAATGATTCATTTTGTGGAAAACAATTAATTTTAGTTAAAATTTTTTCTGTTGATAAATAATTATTAGTTTTGTAAACCAAAATTGTGACTATTCTAGTTTTCCTTGAAAATAAATTTTTTTCGCTGTTATTTTAAGTAGCTTCGAACTCTTATTTTTTGGGTTAAAAATTTGTATTTTTGACACCAAAGTTAATTTTGTTAACTGAAAATTTAATCAAACAATTATTGTTGAAAAATTTACATTTTTGACTAAATTGGATGACCTACAGGTTCATTACTGAATATAAATTTTTATACGCAAAATTTAGCTGATTTTTTAGTTAAAAATTGAACTATTATTTAAAAAATTAGTTTTTTTAAACAAAGAATTATTTTTTTACTGAAAATTCACGTTCTATTTTTTCTCTCAAAAATTCATCTGTTTGACAAATGTTTAGTTTTTTGGTCGAAAATTCATGTCTTTACTTGAAAATTTTGATTTTTTGTAGAAAATCGATTTTTTTAAATTGAAAATTATTTTTTTAACTAATGGTGTGACTTTTTAAAGTTTTTTTGAACATACATTTTCGTATTCAAACATAACCATTTGGTTGAAACATAATCTAACTTAGTTGAAGATTTAACTAATTTATAAAAAATTTATATTTAGAATTGAAAATAAATTTCTCAACCTGAAAATTTAGTCATTCTTGGTAGAATATTAATTTTCTTCGTCAAAAATTCATCCGTTTGTTAAAATATTTACTATTTGGTTCAAACCTAATTTTATTTGGTCCAAAAAAGATGTTTAAACTAGAATTTTTTTTGCATTATTATTATTGATTTCCTTGCTGTAAAGTTATTTTTATAATTGAAAAAAATGTATAACGGTCACGGAAAAAAATTATTCAGATCAAAGTTAGATAAATTCAAGAAATTTAGAAATAGGCATTCAGTAACAACCCTGTAAATATTAGGTAAATTATTAACTAAAATCTAGTTTTTGACAAAAAGATAAAATAAATTTAAAAAATTGGAAAATGTTGAGCAATATTGAAAGTAATAAAAATTACCTGGGTGGTGGAATGGGGTCACTAATTGCTGAAGAAAGAAATGCGCTAAAAGCGCAAATAGTAAACAGAATTCTCATTGTTAACAAAAAAAAATAAATGTTTCACTAAATTTTTTTTGTAAAAACTGCGAAAAGGAGGGTATTCATTTCGAATTTATATTCTCTGGTCTTACAAAGAAAAGTGGGAAGAATAAATAATCCCTTCCATTTGCCAGCTTTCTGCCAATTAAATCTGATGCCACATGGAATAATACAATCTTATTATTTACAAATAATTCCCGGTATCAATTTTTAAACAATGATACTTATGCGTTTATAATTTTTTAAGAATGATAAAGAGACTTAGAAGAAAATAGCAAATATCGCCGGAGTCAGATGTTTAAGAAATTTAAAAAAAATGTAAATAGTAGCATAAATGAAAAAAGTAGGAATATACAATTATACTGTATCCTGTCTCGTACAATATTTTTAAATCTTCAATATTTTTGAGGATGTTGTTTTTTAAAGGAATTTAGGAAAAACCTATTTTTCCGATTTGTGACTGAAAATTTTGTTCTTGCAATAAAACCCAAATTTTTTCTTCAAACTTATATAACGTTTGACCTAATTTAGATATTACAGTTTTTTTTAGATTTTGGTAGAGTTTATCGCCTGAAAAGACTTAACTCGACCTTCTCAAAAAATCCGCACTTATATTTTTTGTTGAATTTTTACTATCACTATGGTAATACCTTATGAGTTTTATGGATGCTAAATAGGTTTTGTGGTCAAGAATAATTTTTTTTTTTATAAAATCGAATCCTCGTATTTTTCTTGCAAGCAACAATAGATACGACAAGATATTAAGAAAATATATTTTGCACAGTTAAGAAAGTTCTACAAAAAGTTCTGCAACTCATTTATGATATCTTGCACCAATTTCGAGAAAAATAAAAAAATTCAATTTTCATAAATGAAAAAATTCTTTTCACTCTTCGCTTATAAAAATATAGTAGAACCTTGATTATCCGAGGTAATATGTGGAGGAGAAACCTCGGATAACCGAAAACTCGGATAATACGGTAGAAGTTCAAAATTCGGAACAAGTATCTATTTTTGATATATTTTCAATAGAAAAATAAACATAAACATTTAGCAAATAAAGGCAACAACTTAGGAATGTGGATTTATCTTTAATAATTTATTAATTTATTAATAATTGCAAACTACTGCGTGCATTCAGAATTAGGCGCAGCAGCTTCATCTTTTTTATTATCGATTCTCCGTATTATCTGAGTATACACCTCGGTTAATGCGGAGAGCTTGGATGGGTACCGTTGCCTCGGATAACGCGGAGCCTCGGATAATCGAAGGCCGGATAATCGAGGTTATACTGTACACACCAGTTTTGTTCAATATTTAAGAAAAATATATTTTCGTACAAGGAAAACAAGATTGGATTATTCGTTTTTATAAAAAATAATATTTTGATGATAAACATTGTTCAGCGCGCGTCAAACCCACAGGAAGTATTCTTTATACGAACGAAGCCAAGAGTAAAGAGAAGTTTTTGGTCTATAAAAATTAAGCTTTTTTGTTTTTCTCTAAAATATTTTTAGCCTGTATAAAACTCACAAGTTATTTCCCTTATAATATTAGAAATTCAACAAAAAATTGACAAAAATATAAGTGTGGTTTTTTGAGAAAATCGACTTTTATTATTTGCAGGCGATAAACTTTACCAGAATCTGAAAAGAGATCTGAAATATCTCAATTACGTCAAAATTTATACATGTTTGAAGAAAAAATTTGTGTTCTTTTAAAAACAAAGATAAAAATTCAAACACGTATACCTGAGAGGCGTTGCAGCAGAATAAAAGATTTGGTTATTTAGACATTTTTTTTCAATGATATTTTGGTACATTATTTTGACCCTAAAATACTTTTCATGCAAAAAAAAATACTTAAATACTTTTTAAAAGAAATTTTAATTTAATTTTAATTTAATTTTAAATTTTTTTAAAGAAAATTTTAATTTAAAAGCTTTATAATTTGCACGTATAAAATGGAAGCTTCGTGCACTTTCTACTTGTAAATTTTGAAAATAAATGCCGTTGAACTGCAAAATTTTTAATTATAATTTTTCAGAATGACCCAAAAATTTATGAATTTTTAAAACTGCACCCTTTTAAGAAATTTTAAGTCAAAAGGATTACAAGTTTTCTTCAAACTGAACCTTTCTTTACTAAATATGTGAATTAATTTGCAAATTAAGAAGTTTACAATATGCAAGAAATCAACAGTCAAATGTTTCTAATTTTAAAAAATTGTACTGGTTATTAATTTAAAAAAAGTTTAATTTAATGGGTTAAAAATGGCATAGTTTAATGGAAACAAAATTCAAGAAGGATTCAAAACTCCATAAAAATGTTTATTTATAAATCGACTAATTTCAAATTATTTTAAAATTTAAAATAAATGACAAAGTTTCAATCAAATGTTTAGAATTGCTTAAATTCTAAATTTGTGAATTACTTTATTTTGAAGAGTTTAAGAATCGTCTTGAAAATGAATCTTTGTTAAATTTTAACTACTAAAAAAAGATATAAATTTAAAAATGTGAAAAATTATAAAAAGTTCGGAAACCTTGATTCTTCGAATAACGGATATGTTTTTTTATCCAATAAGCGAAATAGCTTGAAAATATTTTTGAACGCGAAGCAAACAAATAACTGTTTAGAAAGTAACTTGCAAACATATTAGAATTTAAGTCATTTTTAGCAAAATTATAGGAAACTAGTTGTATCATTAAAAACATTTATAAAAAACAATTTTAACCTTATTTTTTTCTCTAATTAGACACCTAAAGCACATATCCAATTAATCTCTTGTGTCATAGTTCAAATCAAATTGTTACATTATTTCGTTATTTAATGAAAAAGTAACCCTGAAGTTCTGATAATGTCAAAATATGTTGACAAGGAATGATTCACAATCTACTAAAAAAATAAAATGTAAAAATTTAAATTATCTGGATTTCTTATTTACATCGATAACAATATTCGGTGCAACAGGGTGGTCCAAAAATGCATTGGAATTTTTTTGGGTCAAATTTTCATGAATGTAGCGAAGTGAAATGCAATTCAACAAACGTAATTGTTTAAATAAATAATTATTATTGAAAACTATCGTTTTCTATAGTAATGCTCGATAGTTGCGTCTTTAAATTTTTTCAAACATATTTTCGATTTTTAGTTAGAGTGGGGGAATAATGAAATAATTTTACAGAGACAATGGTTTAAATAATTTATTATTATTATTTATAAAAGTCTTCTCTAATAATGCTGCTAGAAATTGTGGCTTCTTCTGAAATATATTTTTTTCACTTTTTACTTAGACAGAAGAAAAAATGACAAAAAGTACCAATTAAAATGATTAAAACAGAATATTATTGTTTTTAACTACCATCTCCTACAGACGTGCTAGGAAGATGTGGTTTTTTAAAAAGATTTTTTACGTTTTCTCATCTCTTCAATTAGTGTGGTAATACGCTACGGGTTTTCTAAAATTTTTATAATTGCTTTGGATTTTTACTTATTTACAAATATCACATGAACCAAAGACAGTGATTTATTTAACAACTTATTTCTTTTTATGAAATATATTTTGAAAAAAACAAATAATTGAAATATTTTTTTAATTTTCTGTATGGATCATCATAAATTTCAATATTCTTTAAAGTAGTTACTCAAAGTCTTTTTTCAAAACTTATATTATTATTTGTTATTTGTTGCTAATTTAAAAGTTAAGGAAAAGCTAAAATTTTCGATAGAGAAAAATCCGCAACTTTCCATCGCTTTTCTAGAAGAAGATAATTATCAGTTATAATAAATTGTTTAAACAATTATGTTTCTTAACTTGCATCAATTATTATCTCAGTGAGCAAAAAGAAGATGAACGTGTTATTAAAAGGATCATCAAATAATGAACAATCCAAAAAAAATTTTTAACTTCAAGTCCAAATTAATAAGATTGCATTTGCTGATTTTTTAAATATTATATTTCGATGAAAATTTTGTTTTGCTTAATTCATCATTAATTATTAAAAAAAATTTGATTGCAAAATTTTAAGAACGGATAATAATTTTACATTTATTCAATGCTTAAAATATTAGAGTTCTGAATTTTCATGTTGAATCTTAAAATGTTTTGTTTTTCTCTTTCGTAAGTTTTAATTCTGCAATTAAAATTGAAATGATTAAATTTGAAATCTGATACGAACAATTTAAAATTTCCAATTTTAGATCTAATAAAAATGTTTGGAAATTTAAAAAGAATAAACGAAATATACTGAAAAAAATTTATTCTTATAATTATCCTTGATTAAGCATTTTTAATTTATTTAAAAAAAATATTATAAAATTGTAATCAGTTCAAATAAATAATTATTTAAATCAAAAAGGTTTCAATTCTAAAGTATTATATTTTAAACGATTTCAACTAGAAACGATACAATTAACATTTCGATGAATCTTAAATGCTTCAATCTTTGAAATTCTATTCTCAAAATGTTTAATTTTAAACGATTCGAAAATTTCCCATTTCTGTCGTTTTAATCTGAAATCATTTAATTTAGATATTTTTTAATTCAATATAAAATTTTTAGTTTTGAACGCGTTAAATCAATTTTTTTTTAATTCAATCTTTTGTAAATAAAGCTGTCTAATTTTCAGAATAAATAAAATTTTGGCTAGCTATCCTACACCGTTAAATGGCTAGGCTATATGGAATGATACAATTTTAAATACAAAGCTGTTCTGGATTAAAATTAATTTTGTCATTTAAACTTAAAAATTCTTTATTTTTGTTTAAGAAATATTATTCTGAATCGCGTTAATGAATTGCTGATAATTAGTTAAAAAAATATAAAAATATTTAAAATAATTACGCTAGGATAATTTTAAAAATAAAAATTCGCCCTAATCGAATTTCAAATATTCTTAAATATTAAACTTTCTTCGTAAAATGAAAATCTTTTTGCTATCTTGAATATTACCATCAAATCATGCGGTGCAATTAAATTTTGAACAAATAAAAAAACACCTCATAAAAAGTCGTCTTTAGGCTATAACTTTATTCCAATGATTATAAAATTTCACAGTTTTATCTTATTTTACGATTTCACATATAAAATAGAAGACAATAAATGGGCAATTGAATCCATTACGAAAATAAAAATATTGTTAGATACTAAAATAGAGTCAGTTTAGAATTAATATAACAAAAATTCAACTCTTTTCAGAAAAACTTTTATTTTTGAAAAAGATCCTCTTTTTTCTTAGCATTATTTTTCGTCACATTAAGTAAAATAAATCTTAAATTTACCTGTATTATCAAAGTTCAAATAAAATTATTATGTTATTTCGCTCTTTGTTGATGAAGTAAACTTGAAGTTCTAATATTCTTGAAACGTTTTGATAAGAAAAAATTCTCAATTCATACGCATTTAAATTAAACTTCTTATCATTTTTCCTATTCTTAGGAAAATATATTTTATTCGTAATATTAATCTGTATTATCTGTATGTGTATACAAAAATAATATGAAATGTATAATAATATTTATAAAATTTACTATCAGATTGAAATTAAATTTAAATTTCTGCCACTCAGAAAATATTTCTTCCATGTTATAAAGTTAACTTACAAAATATAAAGTATCTTTATTTAATTTCCTATATAAAAGTAAGATTTCTACATATTTTGATATTTATAAACACTGATTTTTTTTTTAATTAACACGCGAAAATATTGTATACTTATTACCATTCTTAAATGTATTTTCCGATTTTTTTATTCATTTCATAATCAGCATTTAAATCATTTGCGGATTTAGAAAATTCGATACTGAATACCGAAATTAAAAAAAAATATATATATATATATTCCTGAAAAATCCGGAGATATTAAAACAACGCTGAAATTGTGAGGACTTCTTCAGAATTTCAGCAGACGACACACTATCATCGGATTTCAAAATATTTGAAGCGATATTGTAGAAATTTAACGGATTCATGGGATTGCAGAGTTTATTTTTTTTCGAAGATTTCAAAGGCTTTCACGGATATAATGGGATTTATTTGGGTATTGAAATATTTACCGATATTTTAAAGGATTAAAAATATACAAAAAATTCAACTGAGTTTAAATATTCGCGGCACTTTTGGAAAAGGGAAGATCCGAAAGAATTATAATTCAGATTTGGAACAAGGAATTTTTAAATTCAAATACATTTTTAGCTGCACAAGGGAATTTTCCTAATTTAAAAAAATTTGGCCTAGGGACTGAAAATTGTCTAAAAGGACCTGAATTTTGGTTAAAAACTGACAATTTTACGAACAAATTACAATGCGAACTTGAAACAGCGAATTTTCAAATTTGAATAGATTCGAAGCTGGAATAGGAAAATTATAAATTAAAAAAATTCTGAGTCGAAGATAAATGTTTTTGAGAAGAATTATTTCTAACGAATTATAATTCTGGCTTATAACAGAAAATTTTTTATTTTTTATAAATTGTGAGTTGGCACTACAATTTTTCGAAAATAATTAAATTTTTAGCTTGGATCAGGGAATTTTTCTAAAGAATTATAATTCTAAATTAGAACTTCAAATTTTCGAAAATCTTAGTTGGAACTGTAATTTTTCGAAAAGAATTACAATTCTGGATCGGAACAGTGATTTCTTGAACGTATTGTAATTCTGATTTGGAAAAAGGAATTTATTAGAATATTTTTAATAATTCTGTTACATAATCAGTGGATGGTAATTTACCGACAATATCGATCAAGTTACGAAACTTTTATAACAAAACATTTTTAACGTCTAAATCACAGTAAATAGAAAATTATTTTTAAATTTAAAATGATATTATTCTTGAAAAAAATTTAATTAGAAATTAAAAAAAAAAACTGTATCTACTATTTTCATCTACTGTCGGTAAAGTATCATCCGCTGATAATATAATAGATTCATTAAAAATAATTACTTGTATCATTAACATCTTCAAAAAATTAGCGCTATTCTCTTGAATAAAAGTTCTTATTCCGATCTCTCTAATAGCATAATGGTAAAGCACCTAACTGGATATCAGAAGTTCTATGGTTCGTTTTCCAGTGGAGCGACAGAAGAAGTCTTTTTTAAGAGAAAAATGTAATTAAAAAATTTTTAGAATACTATCATCAATATGAGAAGCTGCAGATTCCAGAAGCTACAATCAGAGTTTTTTAACGCAACCAATCCCAACGTAACTGGAATCTGTTAGAGTTTCACAATCTTTTTAGAATATGATGAGGATCAATCTGGACACACCAGATGTAGCGATCACAGTAGAATAGCATTTTGCATCTCGCTCACGATGGACTGAGCTTGACACTGGCAAGCTGGGATTTGGTTGAGTTAGCTAAGAAATAAAGCTCTCATACCTCTAAAATAGCCGATTATGATAATTACAAAATGGACTTTGTAGTTTTCGTACAGCCTGGTTAGGTCAAAATAAAATGCTTGATATTTCGCCCGCATTTCCTTCTCCTTTGCCGTGATAGTACCATCGTCCAGTGGTGTGAATTTAGTCACTTAGATTATCTACGCCTTCAAATATTGAAGGACAATATCAGGCTTTGTAGCATTGATACGTTAAGTGGTGGAGAATGAAAATTTCCAGTAAATCTTCTGATCATTGTCCACAACCGACTTGAGTTTTTCTTGAGCTTATGGCAAGACAAGCAGTAATATATAAGTGCCAAAGATGGTAATATCACATTTTCAGAAATGCATTGTGTCTCTATGTGCCTATATTATAGATATTTTGAGCATCTACTGAGAATATGTCAAAGTGTTTTTGGCTCTTCTTTATGTGCTCGCGATGAATTCAGGTGTCTATAACACTGTCATGACATGCAAAGAGAAATACCTTAGTCTCCGATTTCGATCCAGCTGACTTGAAAAATATGTTTGACTGGCCCATCGAAAGCTCTTCTGTATGTATAATGCCGTAGCGTTTGCTATGAAAGGACTTGTTAGCATGTTCTCTTAGAAGAAGCAAATGTTGCAGCAGTGATAACTAAATGTTGGTATGCAAGTCAAATAAGACAATTTTTGATATTCAGAACTGAGCAGGCCTTAGCTACAACAGTTCTTCGATAAAGAAACTCTAAGGTCAGCAAACTACTAACCCCTTTGTACTGAAGGAGGTATCTAGAAGGTATGAAAGATCTTATTTTTATTATCTTATTATCTTAATATCTTAGATCTTATTATTATAATTATTAATATATTAAACTTAAGATGGTTAAAGCCCAATATGTCGAAAGCATTTTTGTTCAAGTTGAATTTTAATTTTTAAATAGTCGGCACGCTGCTGCCCTGGTATATGTAATCAGTCACGTAAGATTTTTTTGAATGTAACCAAGTGATCTGATGATAGCATTGTGTCTAATTTGATATATTGGTCAAAGCAGAGTGTTTACTCCATCATTCACGGACTGGGTTCTTCACACACGCACATAGGTCATACTTATAGATAAAAAGGTCAAAAATTAATAATGTGATTGTCAGAATTATTTGTCATGTACGCGGGATGGCTATAGATAGTGATTTTAGCCGCTATCATAGTTCATGTCCAGAAAACTCCGGACGATGCGGCATGTGTCCAGCAACAATGTCTTCGGAATTTGATGAACCGAATTTTGAGTATCCAACCCTTTCAAGATTTATAAGCACCTCGCATGAACATTTTCAGTGGAGATAATGACCGACTGAATAGCGATCTTGCTCACCCTCCAGTCAAAAATATTAATGTTAAAGGAAGCACACCTATTATTCTTATGGGTTAAGCAAGTTTATTGAACTACAGAAAAATCTGGATGATAGTGTCTTAGTGATTAGTGAGAGTAGTCCTGTCCCACTAAAAGAAATAGTACTAGTACTTTAACTAGTACTAGTACTTCAAATAGTACTAGTGCTTCAACTAGTACACGTACTTAAACTAGTATTAGTACTTTAACTGGGCTGTATTTGTAGCAAGGCTTAACTCTATCTAGCAGGCCAGTGTTCAGGACAATTTTTAGGTGAATGATAGCAACAGCATCATTGTGTCTGCACGTGTATTCTTAAGAGAAAAGCATTGGACAGCCATCGTCTTGTTTACCCTCTTCTGTATAGCAATAATGATCCTTTTGTTTCCGGAAAGAGTTCTTTCCACCTTAATAAAATGTTTAAAGCACCACTACCCAAGTCAGGAAGATCTAATGTTCGGAGTTGTTGCTTGTGCAGCTGTTTGCCTCACCATTGAGCAGCTAACTGTTCATCGTCCAGATGCCCCATGTTCTAAATATTAACAAATGCAAGTTTTGAGAAGTTTTTAAAAAGTCAACTCTACAATTTTAGTCGTAGAGTAAGAGATTAGTCTTGGTTTGGAGATATTCGAACAATTGCGTAACTCGAGAGTCATGCAATCGACGAACATCCAAGATTTCTGTCTCCAAGCTTGCGTGGCAGAACTATTCTCTCTAAAGCATTTAGTGGATTATCTCGGATGACGTTCGAATACCTTGGATTGCCTCTATATTTATTATTAGTCCCGGATTATCTCAAATAAAAAATGATTACATAGAATCACTTTGAATTATATAAAATTATTTTGGATCACTCATTGTAGACTAGACCCATGCAAATTTTTAACCAAAAGCGATTGCTTTATTCTAAGCCAAGGTTCAAAAATCATAACCAACGAGCTAATTTTGAATTCCTTCTCTTTGAGCACCGCTGAAATTTTTTTTCTCAATTTTCTCTTAAAATTCATTTTATTATACATTCTTTAAAATCTTTTCAAATTTTAAATTGCGTTTTAATCTTTTAACACTTCTAAAGTTTCATAATAGCTTCAAAATGTTTAAAATTTTTTGTAAGATAATTTCAAGATGCTTAGATTTTTTTAAATGCCTTTAAATTTTTTAGATTCTTTTTTAAAAATATTGAAAATCTTGAATCTGCGGAAAAATTTATTTATTCTCTAAAAACCTTTGAAAATTCCTCAAACTCTATTTTTTGCTCCCTAACTCCTGAATTGTTTCATATCAAAAGTAATTAAAGTAAAAATAAAGTTACGTAGTTCGTTAAATTTGTGTCCAAGTGGAAATAACTTTCTAGGAATTCCATTCAATATTTTGCGGTTTAAAAATTAACGTATCGTAATTTACGCTTTTTAGTATCAGAATTTAGATACAGATCACAGAGACAAATATTTCACAATTATGTGTTTGCAGAGTCAACAATTTTTTTGGCGGCGTAAAAACTTTCTTGTGTTTGACAAAGAAACATGAATACGTAACATTATTAGCCTTATTAGTACAATTTAGGCCAAATGCGGGGACAATTTTTTTTTTAAATCAAAATTTGAAAATAAACGAGTTATATCTCTTGAAAAATCCTTGGATTCTTATATATTTTTAATATAATAATATTTATTACTATTATCATATTTTACTTGAAGTTCAAAAAATGAACCTTCTTAAAAATGATTATTAAAATCAAGAAAAACATGATAATGTTAATTGTAACCAGTTTTGAAAAATGTTATTAATGAAAAGATATTGTTTACAAAAATAACGATTTCATTATCCCTAAATAAATTTTTTTAAAGTAAAACGAATTTTTATAAATCATTCCTAACAACATTTTTTAAATTTTGAAATTAATTTAGTTAATGTTTAATTTAAAAAACGAGTAGAATGCAATTACCCTTTTCGTCTTAAATGTTAATGTAAATTTAATGAAAATAATCGTACCAAAAAAAAATTTTAGCTGAACTTATTAAAACTAATTAAATTCATTTACAATGTATAATTTTAGTTCATTTTTTTAATCTTGTCTATTTATTAAACCACAATTTTTCTTCTTCATCCTGCAAATTAAAAAAAAATCGTCTTAAAATCTTCCAGAAATAAAATTTTTAATATTCCTAACAATCTAGAGAGAACTTTTTGTTTCTCTTAAAATTAAAATTAAAATTTTTTATCTTTTTAAGACTTGTAAACCTTCTAATTTTTTTCAAATTTTTTCAATTGGTCTTATAGTTTCTTAAAGACAAAAAAATTGTCATAAAATCATTCCGATTCTTCTTTCTAAATGTTTTCGAAATACTTAGAAATCTTTTAGGATATCATCGTAAAGTTACATTTTCAAAATAAAAAGTCATTAAAGATTTATCTGGTAATCTAAAGAAAATTTTTGTATTCTCTTGAAAACTTTTAAAATTCTTAAAAGACTTCTAATTTTTTCTTCGAAATCGTTGAGTGTGTTAATTTCGTTTAAAATCGTTCTAAATCTTCTCAAGATTTCAATTATTTTGGATTCTTTTTAAAACCACTGAAACGTCTAGAAATAAAAAAATGTAATCCAAAAAAGCGTGTTAAAATCCTTGAAATCCTTTTTCGACATATATTGAAATCTTGGAAACTTAAAATTAACCTTTTAAAAATAAACTGAATAATTTTCAATCTTCCAAAATCGTATTGTCCGTGTGGCAGCAAGATTCAAAATAAAAAAATTAAAACTGGAAAATTAAATAATTATAATATTTAAATTTCTGCAGATTCTATTAAAATAATTATAATCAATAATTTGAAATCTAAATCACCTGAAAGGCGAGAAAAAATCAATGTAATATTAATAAAATAGCAAACTGCAATTTATTTTGAAAACTTAGTTCCTATGTTGCGATTTCTATTTTATAATACAACCGTTTAGTTTATGTATAATTTAAAAACAAGCATAATGAAAATTTCCTTATCGTCTCAAATCTTAAGCTAAATTTTCTTGATATAGTTGCGCGGAAAATCAAATTTCAAAAGAAAATCATTAAAAATGATTTATTAAAAATATTATTCTCTCGGGGCAGTCAATTTTATAATCAAAGGCGGGCTCCTGGAATAGAAGTTTGTTTTCATTCAAAAGTGAAAAACTGGATAATTCTGAAACATTGTTCTAAATGAAAAACCTTAATAATTGCACAATTTTAATTTTGAAAGGTGAAATTTCGAATAATTTTTTATCAAAACATTGCCAATTTAAAACCTTTAAAATAAAATAAGTAAATCGAAGATGTTTAAAAATTGATTACTTTTTTGCCGATGAATTTTTTTTTTAACGAAAATATTCAAATGATCCAATTTTGTTTTACTCAACTATTCGGTTTAATATTCATATATTTTGTTAAAAATTCGACTTTCTTGGTTGGAAATCGATTTCGTTGTAATTTTTTTTTTTTATCTAAAAATTAGCCATCAAGTGCTAGAGCCTCAAAATTTTTTGTTCCAACCAAAACGGATTCAGCAGACCCGAGCAAATTTCAAACTGTAATATCTTTGGTAGTAATAGACTTAGTTACACTTATTTTATTTTTTAAATTGTATTCCAGAGTGTCGCAAAAATGAATATCATAAAAATAGTTATAAAAATAATTTGCGTATAATAAATATTTTTCTAAAAATGGGAAAACTTTTCGAGTAAAACACTGCTGAAAAAACTTCCGCGTCCCTGGGACCCGTCCTAGCATACCAGGGTTAGTTTTTCTTACTGAAAATGCCACTATTCTGTTTTAGGTCGATTCTTCTTTATAGTTTAAAAATCTTAATTTTTTTCAATTCATATTTTTTAGTTAAATTGAACTGTGTTTTTTTCAAACTTCAAGTATTTTTTGGTGCAAATATCAACTAATGCACCTTTTATTTATATTCATAATTTTTCATTGAAGATTTACATAAATGGTTTAAAATACAGATATATTATTAACATTTAATTTATAATAAATTGAAAAACAAAGTCTGGAATCTTTTTTGGATGAACTTCTCGTATCTATAACCAATTTCAAGCTTGAGATAAGAATATATTAATTGATTTATACATTTTTCTCTAAATATTTGAAATTCTGCATTTTTAATTCTACCATATAATTTAAAGTTATCTGCCATTTAGTTATAAGAATATGAAAAAAGACTGCAATTAAACATAGGAAAAAGGGATTTAAAATTTTATTAAGGCGATATGAGTAAATTTTTAACAAATAACAAAAAGTGCAATTAAAAATAAATCTGGTCGTTGCAATTATATTCCACTTATTATGAAACTTTTATCGTCACGTCTTTGTTTACGATTTTACGTATTACATGAAACAAAATTGATTGGGGTTTGTACCCACTAAGAAAATAAAAGTAATGTTTGTTCTTCAAAAAGAGTTCATTTTGAATGGATATAACCAATAATTATTTTATAAGTTTGAACAATATTAACTGAAAAATTCGAAATGCTGTATTTGATTTTACGACAATTTAGTCTATTTTTCGTAAAAAGAAGTATTACAAAATTTGCAATCCCGAAAAAGTACTATTTTTATTATTATTATTCTATACACATCTTTAGTTTTATTTTATTATCATAATTTAAATTATATTGTTATCTTATTTCGTTATTTGCTGACAAAGTACCACAGAAGTTCTAATATTTTAAAAACATTTTGTTAATAAAAAATTCAAATTCCCCAAAAAAATATAATTTTCAAATTTAAATTTTCAGTATTCGTCATTTACTTATATGCCAATATATTGAGCCAATTTAGGCGAGGTTAAAATGATCAGCGTGGATAGTAATATCTCAATATATGATGTAATCTTCGCTTTCTCAAATGGACATTTGAAATTTATCTATAGAAAGTCATCAATTCTTTTTATGGCCAGGTGATGAGTGTAACAGCTGATCAAGTCAGCCCTAAGATCAATATTTTTTCACCCATATTGAAAAATAAAAGTTTAAATAACGCGGAAATTTCTTTCGGGAAATGTTAATAAATATTAAATGATCGTTTGTGGCCTTTCAAAGAGTTGAAGGAAGAAAAATGTTTATTTATGCAAATAATGATTATCGACAGACACGTTTAGGTTTTACAGCAAAAGTTTGACTTTTAACTTTCTCTGACGGTAATCATGCAATCTGTTTTACCGACAGACCCTAGAAGTTCGAAGTTGTCTACTCACTGCGCTGGTGCTGCTTTGACACAGCTGATACCAGACTGATACGTATGTCAGACTAAATATGTTTATTTGCATTGCAAGTGCAAACATTATTTTTTGCATTATTGATGCATAATGTTCGTGAGCGATTTTTGTTGTTTTGTCCCACCTTGATAAATAGAAACCTCATAACTAGCTTATTGACAACATTGCAAATTGCTTGCAGGGTTTGACGACAGCATGGTCGGTATTTCTCCAAAATAGAAATTGAAAAAAAACTTTTTTTCACTATTCTAATTATCTAGGACCAGAGACAAATTTTTGCATGCCTTCTATTTATCGTGCCAAATTTTTGACAAGACATCTCATTCCCTGTGGACGTTAGTTGGGAAAGAAAACTTACACTGGTGTTTTCTTCAAAAAAAGTTTTTTTCTCAAAATTTTCACCGGAACAAAGCAGACATGAACTTTATTACCTCCTCTTTCATTTCCCAAACTTTCAGAGCGATACCTCATTTCGTTTAGACGTAAGTTGGGAAAGAAAAATCGAAGACCAGGTTTGGTCACGTGACCCTCTCGTCACATGGCCTTGTAGTCCTAAAATTATGAAAAGTTGTTGATGTATAATGCCCGCTACATCTAGGGCTTGTAGTCAAGATCCTTTTTACAGATGGTGATATAACGCGCAACATTTCGTTTGCTGTTAATATAGTCTCGCAACTGTATAACTTGTGACTCACACAGTTTTTTGACATCTACAACGCCCCTACCAACCTATATGACTTGGTAGGACTACCCTTTCAATTGCTGAATTTTTATAGTGCATTCGATGCCTTTTCATTTCTACGCAGACGATTGTGTTTAACTTTTCAAAGTCGGTGTCAGACCATTTGATGAGCCGCAAGGAGTACCGTAGGACAGGGAAGGCTTATGTGTTCAATGCCCTGATTTTTTTTTGCACTTGAAATTGTCACGTACAATTAAATAGCCAAGGAGTTCAAGAATTCGGATCAGCTGGTTATTTATGTAACTGCTTCATTATAAAAATAGCGCATTGGCCACCACCCGGAACCCCGTTTAGTTGAATAGCTATGATACAACTTGTCAAAACCATCAACCCCACCTTTTGTCAAGTTGTAGAATTCAACATTATCAGCTTTCCTGTGTCTGGGTTTAACTTCCAGTATCTTGAATTGGTGATGGTAAAATGACGTTCTCGTTTCTCTGCTAATGGAATAGAAGCATTATTTTATTCAGCGGCTAGAGGAATCATAAAGTTCCCAATGATTAATTTCTGTTGGAAATGAGAGATAGTCGAATTTCAAGCTGGATTTTATCAGGGTACCAACCATTGTGATTTTGAGTTTACAAAGCTTCTCAGCTAGTTCTAGAGATACTTGATACCTTCGATCTAGCGTCACAGAGCGACATGATTTTCAACCCATACTTGTCTTGTTTAAAAATTTATCAGTTCGTTTTCTTTACTCACGAGTTGCTTTTGTATCAAATCTTAAACAGCAAAGTATGAAGATAAATCTGTTTTTGCACATAACTGCTCGAAAAATCGGTTGTCCAAATACAGAGGAAAACATGTCTGAGATGTTCATATTAGAATCCCTCAGAACACTACTAAGAAAAAGAAGGCTGAAAAACGCTTTCAGTTCCACATAATCTATGGGTTCAATGTAACGCTGCTCAGACGTATATTAAAATTTTTTGCGGTCTATCTTCTCACTAGTATATTTTAAAATCATTATAATCATTGCTTGGTTGATGAATAAGGAAAATAATGGTACCTTTTCTATCAGGTCCCGAGCGTCACCTTTGGCTACAAGAAAATGATTGATGAGCTTCTTAGAGGCAACCCTGACGTTTCTCAACGCTGAAAGATCGCTATCTGTCTATATAGTTTCTCCGTCTTCGCCCAGGGCAAAGTTTCTGCCAAGTTCACAATCATTCGAATCAACGTCCGAAAATTCTTCTTGGGAATCATGATTTTCCATCGCCACATCGTCTCCAGGAAAAACTTCAAAGGTGTCTAATTCGTTTTTATTAGTCGGTAACACATCATCTTCATCTTCATCTGATACGTCTTTAGAAAAGTGTTCCTCGTCTACATCATCGTCTATGGAGTTCCATCTTTCAATTTATTGTCGACGATTTAGATAGGCTAAAAAAAAGTCGATGTAAACTCCCTCAGAATGAAAAACAGCGTGCTGAGCCATTATTTGGAGGTGAGAAAAACTGACCACGTTTTCTTTTACTATATTTTAATATATCAAGGTTACTAACTTTGGTAAGGGTTTTTATCGCGTCCACACCTGCAGGTATACTGAATGGACAGCTAGAGCTCCTAGAGCTCCTATCATCACTTACCTTGGACGCATGCGCGGTTTTAGCGCTCTCGGGTCATTGTGACCCGTACGTTTTAGAACACTGTTAAAGATAATCACATTTCTAAAGAATTTTTATAAAATAATTACTTTAAAATTAAAGGGATTAAAGTAGAGAAAAGTGAAGCTTATTTCAATATAGATTGGGAACCAGAATTTGTCCTTGATACCAAACTAGTACGTTTCAAGTTAATCGTCCTTCCAGGATTGGTACCGACGTGCATACTCGCAACCGATTTTTTTTTAATTTGAGTATAAATTCGAAATTATTTTTTTTTCGCAGTTCTTACAAAAAGCTTAAGTTAAAATTTTTTGTTCTTAACAATCAGAATTCTGCAAGCGATTTTCACTTTGAGCGCATTTCTTTCTACGGTAATTTGTCAACCAATCTTGCAACCTAGGCAAGTATTATTACTTCCAATATTTGTCAGCACTCGACAATTTTATCAAATAAATTATACCTTTTTTCAAAAACTGGATTTTAGTTAACAATTCATTGAATTAATGAGGTTTGCTACAAAATCTCAATTTCAAATTTCCCTGCATTTTTTTACTTTTATTGGACTAAGTATTTATTTTTTTGCTTATTATACATTTTTTTCAAATGTAAAAACAACTTTACAAGAAGAAAATCAATAATAATACTTTTAACAAAAAATATTAATTTTATAAAATATAATTCAGTTTATCATTTTAAAACTAAAATTATAAAGTTTTTAACCACAGAAACGAATTATTAACCAAAAATCTAAGATAAAACCGATAAATTTTCAACTTAAAATAGAATATTAAAATTGTGTTGAAAAACATTAGTTTTTGAACAAATAAAATTGAGTTTTAACCAAATAGTTAAAATTGAAGAAAATACGAGATATTTCCATACAAGGAAATTAACTCCATATAAAAAAACTAATTTTCAACTAAATAGTTACATATTTGCTTTTCGACCTGAAAGATAAATTTTCTGCAAAAAATGCGGAATTTAAAAAAATTAAATAAATTTTCTACCAAGTAGTTAAATCTTTGACAAAAAGGTGGATTTTTAAGAGAAGAAACAAAATATTTGAATTTTCAGTTGAAAAATTACTCTTTGATTAAAAAAATAAAATTTCGATTAAAATAAGAAATAATAAATTTATGTTTAGTAAGAAAACAAAATAAGTAACTTTGAACCCAAATAAGAGAATTTGCGACGAAAATGTTAATTTTTTGATAAACAAATCTTAAACTTAAATATTTCGTGAGATATTTCAATTCGCCTCTCCATAATTGCCTTATGTATTTTTTGGATGACCCCTTAGGTCATCCAATTTACTCGAAAAGTTACATTTTTTACCGAGAATAGATGAATGACATTTTTCCTTAAAAAAATTAATTTTCAATACAAAAATATCAATTTTTTAGCCACAATAATAGCTTGAAACAAAATAAATGAATTAACAACCAAAAAATATCAATTTTCAAGAAAAAGTGAATAGTGACATTTTAGCTAAAAGAGTTAATTTTTAATGAAAAAAAAACAGAATTTTAATAGTAATTAAATATTTTACAACAAGAAAGGAATTATAAACGTAATAGTTGAATCTTTCACTTGAACGATGAACTTTTAACAAGGAAAATATTTTTTCTAATAATTTAGATGAATACTCAAAAAAATATTTTAATTTTAATTCCAAAAAACTCCTATTTTAAAAAACAAAACTTTAATTAAATTGTTACATCCTTAACCATAACATACCATGTTTTTAGTTAACAGTTGCATTTTTAGAAAAAAAAAATATAAAGTATTCTTTAATAGCAGATACATTTTTAAACGAAACTGACACATTTTCATAAAAGTTAAAGGTTCGGTAAAAAATAATTAATTTAAAAAAATTCAACAAAATAGTTCTATTTTACACCAAAAAGTTAAATTTTCTACGAATAACATTTTTTGACCAAATAGGTAAATTTTTAACAAAGTAAATTATTGTTAACGAAACAGTTGAACAAGCATTTTGAACAAAATTGTTAAATTTTCAAGGGAAAAGGTGAATTTTTGACCAAGAAGATTAATGTTCTATAAAAAAAGACAAATTTTCAACAAAATACATGAATTTTCAACGAAATTATTTAATTTTAAAGTCAAAAAGACGAATTATATCTACAAAAAGTTGAATTTTTTAAACGAAAAATATAATTTTTCAATCAAAGAGTTTTTTAAAAAGTAGTTAAACTCTTAGTCAATTACTCGACTTTTAAACCCAAGAAGATGTACCAAAGAAGGTCAATTTCCAACAAAATACATGAACTTTGAACGAAATTATTTTAATTTAAAGTCAAAAAGAGTATTATGTACAAAAAAAGCTAAATTTTTAACCCAATTTAAAAGCAAATAGTTGAATTTTCAACTATAATTATGAATCCTTAATAAGTGAGAATTAATTTTTTTACTAAGTAGTTCAACTTTAAGTGAATAATCGATTTTTCTACCCATAAATTATGATTTTAATTTTTATCCATATAGTTGCATTTACAAAAAAACGACTTTGCAACCCAAAAATATTTACAGCTGATAATTCAACCGAAAATTGTAATTTTTAATTAAAAAGTATAAATTTCCCATGAAACAATTTAATGTATACGAAGAAAGACGAATTTGTAACAAAATACATGATTTTTTAACCAAAAATGGTATAGATTAATTATTAGTTTCAAAAATGTATTTTCAACGAAAGAGATGAACCTTCAAATAAAAAAATATATAAATTTTAACAAAGTAGTTGAACTTTTGATAGAAAAGGGGACTTTTTTACAAAATAGTTAAATTTTCAACAAAATAATTAATTTTTCACTGAAATAATTGAGTTTGTATCCAAACGAGATAAATTCCAAAATGGCCAATTTCTTTAATTTCTTTCAAATGCGGATAAAGATATAAATAAAACTATTATAATATAACATAATTATAATATTATCATTATTAATATATGTATATATTTATATATAATAGTATTAGTATTTATATAATTTATATTTTATACTTGAAACAACATAACCTCAAAATATACGAATATAAAGAGGCGCGCGAAGGATTCAAATCATAAGAATCGCCAGCATCGAAATCTGAAAATATTAAAATTCCAATCTCTTCATTTTATTTCAAAGCAGTTAGCAGATCGAGATATAAATAGAACCGCCGAAGTGCTCCGACCGACAATCGTGTACCTTCGAGTTTTCAAATTCAGAAGTGGAGAAATGGGTTGCGCGCGCAACTCTGTCATTTACATCGTCTCCTACTATATTCACACGGACATAGCCCTGTCATAGTATTGGACCACATCTCGTTTCAGATCTGGGATCACTGCATCGATCAGTACGCGCCCATTGTGTCGGATTTCTCCGCTCCCACATGCGACGAAACAATGGTGTCTTGAGACTAGTACGTCGTGTGATCGCTGGCTTTAACTGGCTTGGACAAGTTACCTTTTTTCGGTAAGTGTAATTTGCGTTCTAACACAAGCCACTGCAGAATGGGCGTTTTCGACTTTAAAAATAAGGTGAATAAACCCCCTTGATGTTGATGTGTAAAAATAAACTTCTTCCACCAGAAGTTATTGATACCATCTGGTCCTGCAGTCAAAAATTTCTTCGCAACTCTATGTGCTTGTTCGCTTCGTCAGCAGTGATTGATGGACATCAATCCTCAGATATTAGAAGGTTGTCGCAAAACTTTTCGAAGCCGATGATAGTATCTTCTTTCAGCTCCAGGATTTTTAGGATCTTGTATACCTCTCTACAAAAAGCCTCTATCTCCTTGAGCTTGAGTGGATTTTTGACAGAAACAGGGGTAACATTAAAGAGGCGCGATGGGTCAGCAAGAAACTGTTGATTTTCCCTGATTCATCCTTCCCTCTTCGACATTCTCGTCCTAACGTAAGACACCCGTATTTTGTCTGCAATATGTTGCTTAATTGCCAGCAGTATTGACATTTTCATTGTGTGATTGAACCTCCTCAATTTCTAGGCGAAGTTTCACAGTCTTCCCGTGAACGGTCTACGAGATTTTGTGTAGTCAATCACACTGAACACAAAAGCAATTTTTTCTTGCCCATCCAACATTCTTGTTTATCTCATGGAAGCGTCTATTGATCTTTTGATTCATCGACGGCTTTAGCCTTTGATTTTAATTAGATAAAGCTTTTGCAGAATTATAAACTGGACAATTAAAGTTCCAGAGGTCGGAATGCTCCGAGATATCGTCACGGAGGGAAACATCCGTTTCAGCGAGATCTTGTTGGCTTAGAAGAAACCTGCATTCTAATGTTCCTTCTTGTTCTCAAGTTACTATCATCCTCTCAGAAGATGCCTGCTTTTTGGGGTTGGTCTCAATGTTGCTTCCTCGTCTTCTTATATAGTAGTGGTTGTAGAAGTGCTCCCCGAATATATTCAGTTTTCAAGAGGTAGGCATGTTGATTTCGTAATGACTGATGCGAAACCTAATGAAGCTATGAGTGTTTCTGGCACCACAGAATTTGCATGCACGCCATGAAGCCCCTGTTAACAGGGATAATGCTGGAATCGTAGCGCTCTAGCAAGTCATCCTTGAGTTTATTCGCCCACGCAATGTGCTTTTATATTATTTATAACTTTTTGGTGGTTTTATGGGGTCATTGTTGTCCCCCCAAGCAGCTAGGGAATTCTTACTCTGAGAGATCGCACGGTAGGCCAGAGTCACCGTTAAACACATCTTGCCCAGGTGCCATTCAGCACTAGAAATTTTCACATGGAATTACGAAAATAATGTTTTATTTATCATTTGACTACGCAGCACTACCCTGATCAGTTTGTGTTGGAAATATGTTAATTTACTTGATGAATCGACTTTTGTATAAAAAAAATGGTTCACACAGCTCAAAAACATGATCACAATAAAAAATCTAAAAAAATTCAAACACTTTTTTTTTACTTATGGTTTTGGACATAAAATTTTCTTGCATGTTTTAAGAATTGTCTTGTAATTCTCCATAACGTATATTTTATTAATACAAATCGCTTGAGCGGTTTTTAAGAAAATCCACTCTTTTGTTTTCCTTTCCCCATACAAAACTTCCAAAAAATGCAATTCTAAGGTTGAAATTGTTCGTAGTTTTTTGCAAAAAAAAATGAATTTTTAACTGAAAAGATAAATTTTTTATTTTAGAGGATAAAGTTTTAACTAAATATATGAACTTTTAAATAAAGACTATAACATTTCCACATGAAATTCTGAAGAATAAATTGTTAAGTTTTTAAATCAAAAGGGTAACTTTTCAAATATAAAGGTGTTTTTCAAAAAAAAAGATCAATGTTCTACCAAAAGAAATTGAATTTTTAATCAAGCAGATGGATTTTCAACAAACATTTTTTTTAAATCATGAATTTTCAAAAAAATAGTCTAAAATTGAGCAGAAAAGGATAGATTTTAAACAAAAATTTAAATCGTTAAATTTTTAGAAGAAAAATGTTATTCAGTAAATAACAATTCTTAACAAAATAATTGAATTTCCATTAAAAGAAATGAATTTTGTATAAAAAAAGATAAATTTCAGATTGAGAAGACTACCTTTCTACTAGTCAAATTCTTAACTAAATTAATTAATTTTTATACAAAAAGGTAGATTTTTAAGAAAGGGGACTGATTTCCTACCAAAAGGAAGAGTTATTTAAAAAATTCTAACCAAATCAACTCATAACAAACAGCTTACAACTGACAGCTTACAATTAACATTTCACAACTCACAGCTCAAGTAATTGATGGAAAGTTATGGGAAATGTGTGGGAAGTAGAGGAGAAAGAAGATTTGGGAAGAGAGTGAAAGTGAATGCTAAAGTATGCGGGGGGGGGGGGGGGGGGGGGGGGGGGGGGGGGGTTGTGAAAAGTAAGGCAAGTAGGAAAGTGAAAGTATTGGAGTGCGGGGGTAATGATTTCTTATATTCTAATAGACTTCGAAACCCTTTTTTTAGGCCTAAGGCGCATAGTGGGACAAAATCCCAAAAAGCTTCCAAAAGTATAAAATGATTATAAAATGGGCCAAATTCTGTTACTCTCAGGTAACTCGCACATTTTCGGGATCGCTGACTACGAATCCGTTGTCAGGAAATACGAAAACGAAATGGCATATCAAATATGGAGGACGAGTATGCTAAATAAATTTTGAATTTTCTTTAAAATTGATATGAGGGGATTTTCAGGATCACTGATTACAAATCCAAAGTCTGACTCTGCAATAAAAAATATTGGGTTTGCCGCCTCAAACACAAAGAGTTTTAATTACATGCAATATTTTGGTGAGATGCGTCTTTCTTGAGATATTTTGATGTCTCAAGATAAAGGAAACACTATATGTATAATTTTATTTGATTGGAGCCGCGTCTGAAAGTCTTTGCAGCTAATTTTTACATGCGTTACAAGTCAAACTTGAATATACGAGGGCGGGGTGAAAAGTTCCTGGCCTGACCTAGAGATAGCGCCAGCACGTCTAATTAGCTTGCATTCTATAGTACCATATCTCACTAGCTTGTATATCAATTTTCAAGCATACTGAAGAATTAACCTCGATTGTTTGTGCAAAAATGCAAAAATCAGATATGCGTGCGGTCATTAAAGACTTCAATTTAAAAGGCATAATACCACTTCAAATTCAAGAAGAAATGGATTTCACACTGAAAAACTCTTTTCCATCATATTCGAATATTAAACATAGGGTTTTTGAATTCGGGGAAGGTCGCACGAGCACTTCTGCTGAACCACGTTCTGGACGCTCCGCTAAGGTCGCAACTCCCGAAATGGTCGAAAAAATGCATAAAATCGTGATAGAGGACCGCAGATTAAAGTTAGGTGAGATAGCTGACGCTACTAGGATGTCAATTATGCGCGTACGCAATATTTTACATGAACATTTGGGCATGGAGAAGCACTGTACTAGATCAGTGTTGCGTTTGATAACAGTCGATCAAAAATTGACCCGGAAAACTGTTCCAATCGAAAATTTGGCGCTGTACAAGCGAAACCTCAACGAATTTTTACGTCGATTTATAACTGTGAATAAAACTTGGATTTACTATTGCACTCCAGAAAGTAAACAACGGTCGAAACTGTGAATTGGACCAGGTGAACTAACTCCAAAAAAGGGAAAACAGCTTTATCGGCGAAAAAGGTTCCGGCGATTGTTTTTTGGGATTCAAAAGAAATGATCTTAATTGATTACCTGGAGAAGGGTAAAACCATCACAAGTCAGTACAACACAGAGTTATTACAACGTTTCAAAGACGTAGTGACAAGTCAAGTTCCTCACTTTGCGAAGAAAAAAATCTTGTTTCACCACGACAAGACCCCAGGGACAATCATCTTTTCACTATCCTTAAAAATGGCTCGGAGGTAAAAAATTTCAGAGCAACGACAAAGGCATGGATGCTGTAAATGAGTATTTTTAGGGATTTGATGAATCGGTCTATAAAATTGGCAGCAATGCATTAAAACACCGTTATGAGAAGTGCATTAGTCTTAAGGGAGATTATGATGAAAAATGAAGTTAAAAAAAAGTAATAAGTTGTTTTTTTCTTATTGGACCGGAAAATTTTCACTCCACCTTAGTATTATTAGTGAAAATAAGATAGAAATTTTAAAAACTTTTTTCTTTGCTTACTTTTTGTAGTTTTTACATGGTTTGTCATGGTTAATTGTCAAGCTGATAACTTGTCGATTACTGTTATGCCAAATATAAAATTTGCCATTTTGTTTTATTAGGATTTTGACATCTGATTCGTAATCCGCTGCTCTGAAAACTCCCTTCTACTAATTTCAAGGAAAACCCTACATTTATTAAGCACACTCATCCGCCATTTTGCTTTCGATTTTTTATATCGGATTCTTAATCAGTGGCCACAGAAATGTGAAAGCAGTCCTATCCGATTACATTAGAACCTCACTTATCCGAGCTATTGTGGACAGGACCCAACTTAGCTTAGGAAGATCTGCTTTGGTTTGTTAAGACAAGTTCATATGTGTGAAAAAAAAACATAAGGCTCGGATAATACGGACTACTATTATGCTATAGCTCGGATGAAACGGATGAACTATTTTTGTTTCAATCTCGGATAATTGCGAACTAGGATAAAGCGGACTAGGATAAGTAAGGTTCTACTGTACTAAAAAAAATAGTCGTCGCTCAAAAGTTTCACTTTGCAGGTGAACTAATCCGCCGAGTCTTAGGAGTTTCTCAATAATTAATATTAAATAAAAACACTCCCGATCGTTCCCGTTAAGAAAATAAAGAACAACAACTATTTTATGGGTAGTTGATATATAAAAAACAGAAAATTCATTAAAGTCTTGAAGGATTATTGGAAAAAAATATTTTTCATGTGCTTTATATTGCTCAAGCCTTGTCTTGGCCAAGACGACGTTTACTTGACTCAAGTATATCGGCCTTAATACCTTAAGCCGTTAGAAATACGTAAAAACAACATCATTATTGGTGTCATTAAAATTTTACTTAAGAGATAAATTTATGTCTTCAAGACATAGAAAATTGTCTTCAAGACATAGAAACTTGTCTCCAAGACATAAATTGAAGTCTGGCTCCGTTTCAAAACTGACACATGCTCAAGTCGAAATTTCGACTTCAGCATGTCCTGATTGGGGGCAATTCAAGTCGAACTCAAGTCGAAGCATTTTTATTCAGGGTTATAACTGTTTTACAGAAAAATAGTCTTTTGACTTAAAAGTTTAAGAATTGGGAAAAATGTTTTTATTTCCTAACTGACAATTCTTTATTTGTTGAAAATTCGCCATTAGTTGAAAAATTCAAAATTTTAGTTAAAAATTCATCTTTTTGGTCAAACGATTTACTATTTTTTTTGAAAATTCTTTTTATTTAAATAAATTAATTTTTTGTTTGAAAAAGTCACTTTTCTACTTTTGTTTAAATTTGAATCTCTTATATAAAATTAATCTTTATGATTGAGAACTTGTTTCCTGATTTTTACAATGCATCTCTTGGCAGCATCTGCATTCGTTGAAATATCAAAAATTACATTTTCTTTCAAAAAACCATATTCGTAGGTTAAAACTTCAACTACTTTGTTGAAATTTTACACACTAGTTCGAAAATTCAACTCTGGTTAAAAATTTGAATATTTCGTTGAAAATCTTTTCTTTTTGTTTAAAGATGTCCACCACTACGTTTTCATTGAGAATCCTTTTTTTAATGCAAATCTTTTTCCTTTAAGATTAATCTTTTTTGTTTGAAAATTTAGTCTTAAAAAATTTGGTTTAAAAAATTATTTAAATATTTGAAAATATTATATAATGATCTTCAAACATGTATATTTTGTTATACTACTGAAATTATTTTTGAACCTCTTAAAGACTTCTAAGTATCTTTTAACCTTGACGATCTTTTTCTAAAGTAATGATGGTTCAATTTTTATTTATTCTTCTAAATTTGTTTTTGTTTTAATCCCTTTTAAAGTATTCTGTAAACAAATTAAGTTTTTAACAAACAAATCATTGAAATTTTCTCAGAAATCTTAAGACAAATTTTCATTATCTTCAAACTTTAGAAATCCTTAAATAGCTTTAAAATTTTGTTTTAAAATATTCAAAAGTCTACATTTTCGTTAAAATTTGGTTGGAACCTTTTTAAATCTTACATTATTCTATATTTTTTCTAATTTCTGAATATCTGAAATTTATTTGAATTTTTCATGAAACTATTAATTAATCCTGCAAAATAAAAAAATAAAATACTTAAAGTTTTTAATTTTTGTTTACAACTTTTTAAATATTTTTAAATCTTCTTAAATATATTCTCAAAATTAATTTTCGAAGATAAAAACCCATACTTAATTTTCATAAGAATCTTCATGAAATTTTCGTATATGATTTTATTTTTAATTATTTAAAAACTATTCAACTTTTAAATTACTAAAAAAATTCTTTAAAAACTTCTGAATATCGTTTAAAACGATTCGACTTTTTACTTCCATTTTTAATAAAACCTGAAAAATTTTGAAAAATGCCTGAAAATATTTTAGATTATTTTTTTTAACAATTTTGGAAATCTGTTTAAACCTCTTCAACAATACTTTAAAGATCAATGACGGGATTTATACAAAATAGTCTAATTTTTTACTCAGAAATATGAATTTTCAGTAAAAATGTACATTTTCAATTCAAGAAAATAGTTTAATTTTTAATGAAATAGTTGAATATAAATATTTATGTGAAGTTTCCACCGCATGGATAATGTGTAATTGAGTATGGAGAGGAGAGGGGTGGTCAGAGTTATGGAAAGGAGTAGTCAAACCAATAGTAAAGAAAGGCCTTTAAGGAGAGGAGGTTAAAGATTATAGGAGGAGGGGGTTGACGTCGATGTCAGCACTGTATAAAGTATAAAGATCGATTCTCCGAATCAGACAGGATTTAGAAAAGGAATGGGGGTAATGGACAACATATATGTTCTGAACTATCTAGTAAATAAGAGAATTAATAAGGAAAAATAGGAAATGATAGCAATGTTCGTGGACTTAAAAGCCGCGTTTGACTCATTATACCTAGGCGAAATAGAAAAAATTATGGTGAAAAGGGGGATAAGAGAGATATTGATAAAGAGAGTATCAGAAATTTTTAGAGAGACAAAAAGCAGGGTAAAGGTAGGAGAGCAAGTAGGAGATAGTTTGTGGTTGGTGAGAGGTGTGTGACAAGGCTGTCCTCTGAGCCCAATTTTATTTAATTTATATATATCAGACTTGGAAGAAGAAATGAGAAGAAAATGTTCGAGAGGAGTTAGGATAGGGAAGGAAAAGATATATACACTGGCATACACAGACGATATAGTGTTCATGGTAGAGGATAAAGAAGGGATGGCGGGATTAATTACAGGATTAAAGAAATACTTAGATGGGAAAAAGCTGAATGTGAATTTTGAAAAAGAAGGTTCAACAAAAATTGGAGAAGGAGAATGTGGTTATTTGATACGCTGGTATGGCCGCTATTAGGTTATGGAGCAGAGATAAAGGGATGGAAATAAAGGAAAGATATTGGGAGTTTACAAGAAAGGTATATAAGGTGGACACTAGAGGCAGGCTGGAGAATGCCAGGATATATGATGAGAGAAGGAACGCAAAGGGAGGGAAAGGGATAGCAGTTGGTGAGAAAGTTTTTGATGGAGGCAGAAGAGAGGAGAGGGAGGGCGATCAAATTAACAAGATGGGAAGAAGAAAGGAGGGAGTTCTTTAATGATAAAGAAATAGAAGACCGGACTGGAGGAAACTATTAAGAATTAGGAAAAAGGGAGAGGGAAAGACCATTAATCCGAGAACTACGCGCGGTTAGGTCCTTTTCTTTGATGGATAACATCTCGTAAAAATCTGTGGGGGAGGGGACAATCGCACAGTTTGTCGGTAAAGGAGACGGAAGTTCTGGCGGAAATGTACCCTGTAACGAGGGTACCACTACAAACTAGGAGCCATTCGCTAAGCGACAGAGTGCATTGACACCATTGAGCGAGTAACTGAAAAAGTCACTAAACTGGAGAAACTACTGAGAAATGCATATAAACCAAAAAAGGAAATATGCGAATTCAGCAGTAAATTGAGGTTTGAGGTGGAACTGGTACGCCTCAAGAACTTTGCCAGCTGGTTGAGACAGGTTGAAGGATGCTCTAAAGCCTTGGTTGATGAGAAGCTGCTACGTTAGAACGAGGACCTGCGTCAGCAGCATGAGAACTTTAAGGCGATATACGCGAGGCTTCTAGTGAAGAAACGAATCTAAGATAAGGCTCCGAATCCTTAGGGGAAAGCTTCGAAGGGTGCTCCGCAGAAGAAAATTTAAATAAAGGAGCCAGGCGGATTCGGTGAGTTTGAAAGCAGACGTGTGTCAAGCCCCAGGAACTTGGAGTTGATGTCAAAAGCATCCAACAGACCAAGGCATGGGAAGACGTCCTCGAAGTAAGAGCTTAACCGGAGAAGATTCAGTTTTGGCGATGCAATGAAGGGAGTGTTGGGGGATTAAGCATCAGGCACCTGATTCCAAGAGTCCAATCAATGGTTCGCGACCTCGTTGAAACGATCGAGGTAGAGGATGTACAGAAAGCGCTCAAAGATTTATTAGGGGACCACATTGTTAGTTCCCCTAATATAAACCTCACCAAAAGGAGAAAGTGGCTAGATGGAAGGTGGGTTGCGTAAGTTTTCAAGTGAAGGCATTAACTGCTGAAACCCGGTGCTACTGCTGCCATGAGTTTGGTCACATTGCTCGAGAGTGCAAAGAAGAAGACTGGAGAAAATGTTGCTGGAGGCGTAGTTAGAAGGGGCACAAGGCAGATAGGAGGAGGCGTTTCAGTCAGTCAAAATCCGATACTACCCAGCTTTTAGCAGGGTGTCTTTTTAAAGTTTTTCCCTCCTCGTACAAACAAACAAAAATCTCGTAAAAATAACTTAAACTATTTAAAAAGGGAACCCAAGGAAAGTAATAAATATTCAATTTAGAGCAAGGGACTGATGAAAAGAAAAATTAAGAAACTGTGTGTGAAAGAAAAGGGTAAAGACACTCTTTCACTACGAAATGACAACCCACCTGCGCGACTGTTGGCTCTTCTCTCAGGGAACAGACTATGGAAATAATCTTGATTTCTCGTAGAATCATAGCTCTACCCATGTCGTTCCGAATTCATTCTGGAAAATTTGTTGTTTACGAATCAGTATGTGTGATCAAGACCAAGAGTGCACAACATGGAAGAAAAAAGAGAGTGAATTTTGGGAATCTCGAAGGATGTGTTGTTCTGAAACACCCAAACGGATAAAAGGACCGCGAGGAGATAGTTCTTCAAATACATCAAAAAGGATCCAAAATTATAGACAAAAATAGCGAACCATTCCATATCGATCAAGGTGGTTACCTCCAGTGCAAGGAAAATTATCTCAGGCAAAATTTATTTTGTGCAAAACTAACTTCACAGCCGATGCTTCTTTCATTAATAAACATGTGGAAGGAAAGTCATTCCAAAATCGTGCCAGGTATTAATCTTTTTTTTCAGTAAATAATAAATTTATATTTATTGATCAAATATTTTAAAATAGTCATAGTTCAGCATGAAGTGTCCGGCAACACTGCTTGATTCCCTAATGTAATGAGAAATTCAGATCTAAATTTCTGGGCTGGGACTTTCTCTCACGAGATGGCCGGGGCTTGTAACCATCCAAGGCTTCAAAGGCTTCGAGAAGTACAGCTTTAGCCAAAATGTAATCTCTTATCGGCACTCCCGTCACGCCAAGGCCATGGATAGCGTAAACACAACCACCTTCATCGTTTGGTGGAATTTCTCCATGAGGCTCTTTAAATTCATATCTTATTGTTGATACGTATAAAGTTTGCAAGTAACGACCTCCGAAAGTGCATCCTCCGACTTGCTTTGCAGGTATCGGAATGAATCGAAGCGGCGATTGAGTAAATGGATCAAATTCTTGGACCTAAGGAAAATACGAAATTTGATTTTTATTTAAAGTTTAATTTTTTGAAATATCTTTGAAAATATTGAGTCCTTACTCCGCCAACTCCAAGCAGAGGAATCCAGAGAAAACCTCTGGTATCAATTGCCAGTTGACCCGGATTGGCGTATATGTTGTGAAACACTTCTCCAAGCCTTACTAAAAATAATAATTTCATTACGAGTTAAATTACAAAAAATTAAAATTTCTCTTAATTTATTTATCAGCAGGGTGTATCTAAGTCTAGTCCGGTTCTTAAAATTTCTAAATTATAATAGGAAACGTAAATAAATAGAGTTTTATGTTCGAAGAGGAAATTTTCGCAAGGAATTATAAATTAACTTTCTAGTCGAAAATTTATTTCTTAGATTGAAAATGCAAGTATTTTCTGAAAATTAATTTTTCTTGTAAAAATTATGTTTCCAACTAAAAATTTAACTAGTTCCAGTTTTTTTTAGAAAATCCATTGTTTTAAGTTTCCATTCAATTCAACTGCTGAGCTGAAAATTTGAGCATGTTTTGGAAATTATTTGTTATTCAAATATTTTCGTTGAACATTTTTTTTTCCAAATTGAACATTTATTGTTTTTACTGAAAATGTAACTACTTCATTTCAAATTCATCTTTTTTTTTGGCGGAAAATCAACCTTCTTGGTTGATAATTCATCAGTTTAGTAAAAAATGTAACTATTTTCTTAAAAATTAATTTAATTAAGTTGAAAATTAAATTTCTGTTAAAAAATCTGCTATTAATTAAAATTAGTTAATTAAAATTAATCGTTTTAATGAAATATTTAACTTTTAGAAAAAAAACTAATTTTTTCACTTCTTAAAAAATAATTTTTTTAACGGGACAGTTCACTATTGTATGTTAAGTTAAAAATTTATTTACTTTTTTTAAAAATTAAATTACTTGATTTAAATGTCGACTTCTACAGTATAAAAAGTATTGAAAACTTGTGCATTTGTTAAATGTTCGTTGTTTTTATTTAAAATTAATTTTGTAATTGATGGTTTAACAAATTTCATTTTTTGTTAAAATTTGAAAAAACTTAACATCTCATTTTGAAACTCGTACATTTTGCTCACCTAATTGCTCACGTGGCAAATGTAACAATTTCGTCGAAAATTAATTTTTTTTTGTTAGAAAACTATTTTTTTGCAGAAAATTATTGTTTCTGGTTCCAAATTGATTTCATTCGATAAAAATTCATTGTTTTATTTGAAAATTCATCCGTTTGGTTAAAAATATGAATGTTTTGTTAAATTTCATATTGTTTGTTTGGAAATTTGTCTTGTTCATTAAAATTGACTTTTTTGGTTAAAAATTAGTTTCTGTGAACAAAAAATGCACTCTCTTATTGAAAAATTCATTTTTTTGCATTGAAAATTTATTTTATTAGCTTATAATTGAACTATTATAAAAAATTTTTTTCGAATGTTTTTTTCTTTGAATTCCCAATTTTGGTTGAATCTTTATGTATTTTGTTTAAGGATTCAATCATTTTGTAAAAAAATCGTTCTATACAATTGAAAATTCATTTTTTTAACTAAAAATGTGGGTAGTAATAATTTTTTTTTTTAATTTATATCATCGAAATTAATCTTTTTGGTTGAAAATCAATTTCTTTGGTTGAAAAATTCAATTTGGTTGAACAATCTCTGTCTGAAATTAAAAATTCACTGTTTCACAGAAAATTTAACTTTTTCCTTTTAATTTAGTATTTTTTGGAAGAAAATTAATACTCTTAATTAAATATTAAATTTTTGACAAAAATTCTACTCATTCTATTTTTGGTTAAAAATCCATCCTTTTCTGTTAAAGAACTAACTACCTGAATTAAAACGCATGATACATTTTGTTTGAATTTCAGTATTTTTGGTACAAAATTAACTTTCTTGGTTGAAAATTGGTCAATTTAGTAGATAGTTCAACTATTAGATTACAAATTCATTTTTTAATAAATTGTTTCAACGGAATAGTTTACTATTATACGTTAAGTTGAAAATTTATTTCATTTAGTTAAAATTAAACTACTTGATTAAAATTTTGATTTCTTTTTGATTTTTTTACTCCAGATTCAATTGCTTTTTTAAAACTAAACTGTGTGTGAGGAATTTCTGCGAAGAATTTTTAACCTGAAATGGAAGTTTTATATTAAAAACATACCAGGCTTTCCACTGTGTATCGTAAAATCATATGCTATGATTTGATGGTTTAGAGTATCGGCGTAATAGAACTTAGAAAGCAATGGCTGTTCGTTAGTGCGAGGTTGGTCCCATACGAATCCACCAGTCACTGACCTAAGATTCGTAAGTTTTATTATAAGCTTTCTACTCTTAGTCAAAGTGTATACACTTCCCAAATTGTTTTCATGATTCGCCGGATTATCGTTTGTCGTCGCTGAAATATAATATACAATTTTAAATATAATAACCCTGTGGGTAAAAAAATAAAGGATGTTCTAGAGACGTCTTTGGGACATCCCTGATACGTATTTTATAACATGTCTTTTGGTCATCCTAGGAATGCTCTTTAAAAACGTCTAATGCCACTACGAAAAATGTCCCGAGCACGTCCATGTCTTTAATACGTCTTTAGGCCATCTTTAGGACATTGAACGTCTTACAGACGTTTATTGGCCTGACATAGGACATATTAGGAACGTCCCAAGGACGTTCTTGAGATTTTCATAGTTATGTGGCGACTGGCAATTAACCGAGGGGAATCAACTCTGATAATGCGCTGAACTGGTCGGTTATCCGAAATAGTAATCCTTGGAAATCCAAATGTAATTGATGGCAATTACAGTCTTATGGAGTGATCCAATTCCCAACCGGAGTAATTGTTTAAAAATAAAAAGTAATCGACTTATGTTAACTCTCAATCCTGCATATGAAAAGTGTTAACCTCCATCTTGGCAGCAATGTAATATAGCAGGACTCTACTATATTGTTTCTACTTCTACCACTGTAGCGACTAACTTCGCACATTCACGTTTGGCGAGTTTCCGAACTAAATGTCTATGATTTGTCTCACTCTACTCGGAGTCTCCTTTGCATCAGAACTTCCTATGTACGCGTTCGGCTCGTGACTTCCCTCTCTACCGGAATTCTCCCGGTTCGTCCCGCCACGTTCAGCTCCTGCGTTCGCGCGCCAATCGGGTCATTTTGTAGCCGGCCGCCATCAGGCTGTAGTCATTAATATAGGCAACCGTGAAGACACATACTTTGATCCTGTTTTTCGGGCTCGTTAGATGACTCTGTAGTACTTTTCCCCGCTCCACGTCGCTCAGGGGCAACAGTTTGATCTATCTCTCTTACTCCTTCGATATTTTCCAAACGTCAGCACATGTGAATCCTAACCCATTAAGAACTGTTTGAGAGCTTATATATAATTTTTTGTCATCATTTTCAAACTGGTGATTATTGTTGCAGTACACAGCTGAAAACTTAAAGAGGGAGCGGTACCTTCTGTATTATTACCATAAAAACAGAGTAATATTTTGAGGAAGGAACGTGCCGATAAGAAAATTAATGTCGAAAATGATTAGAAAATTTTAATGAAATAGCTTTCAAAAATACTTATATCATCTTTCGTTTTTTCTTAAAACACGTTTTTATGAAAAAAGCAATAGAAAGACAAGCAGAAATAAATAAATGATTATTCCAGTAATTATTTATGTATTTTTATTTGTTTTTATATTGGTTTTTTCAATTTATTAAGTTTTTTAATTACATTATCTACAAATCCTTGCTATCATATTTTCCATAGTGACCAAAAAATTTTAATTCTCTAAACAATGTTTATAAAAAAATACACATTTCGGACATTTTATGATGAAAAGGCCTGATTTTTTTGTGGAATCAACTTAAAATGTTTAACCGAACTCTTCTCACTATTATATTTTGCATAGTTATATTATTTAATATTGGATATAATTTTTGCATAATAAAAGTTTATTCATATTGAAATATACCTATTTCTCTTGGAAAATTCGTCCTTTGTATTGGAAATTTAATTCTTTTTGCAAGAACTTAATTTTTGTTGAAAATTCGTATTTAGATCTTGACATATTAACTGGAATCTTTTCCGGACAAAAATTTGACATTTTCTTTTTAAATTAGTTTTTTCTTGTTTTTTAAATAAAAGTTAATCTGTTTTGAGATAAATTAAACTTTCTTTTAAAAAAAGTAACTATTTGGTAGAAAATTAAATAATTTTTTTAAAAAGTCATCCTTTTTGGTTAAAACTTGGTCTTTTTGGATTAAAAATTAAATTTTTTTCTTAGAAACTTATTTCTCTTTCAAAAATTGATATGTTGATCGTGAAAAGTTAACTGAAATCTTTTTCAACAGAAAATCGAACTATTTTTCCTTGAAAATTTATCTTTTTGATTTAACAACTCATCTTCTTTAGTAGAATTTTTGCTTGATGAAAATTGTAACTTTTTTTGTTAAAAATGATTCTTCTTTTCTTGGACATTCAACTATTTTATTTCAAAAATTTAGCTGAATAGTTTGTTCAGAAATCATGTTAAAAGTTCAATTATTTTCTTTAAGATAAATTTTCTTAAATTCAAGATTTAACTGCTTGGGTAGAAGTTCAACTAAAAGAGTTAACTGAAAATCTAACTTTCCCGTTTTTAAAGATTTATCTTTTATTCTTGTACATTTTTTTGCGGTAAAAATGCATCAGTTTCGTGGAAAATTAACTTTTTGCTAAAAAGTCATATTTTTTGTTGTAAATTTCAATTTTGGTAAAGAAGATTCGTCTTTTAGCTTGAATTTTTGAGGGAAAATCGTTATTTGTTGAAAATTTGTCTTTTTGCTTTAAAATGACCGAGCAAGTGTGAAAGTGAGGTGTTTACGGTGATCACGCGAGTGCTTCACGACGATCATGCGCGTGAATCACAACTTAGACTTTCACGGCAGTTACCACTGCGATAACAGTGTTCAGAATAATTTTCACGCCCAACAACAGTGTGATGTCGCAGCGACAAGTACCGTTTTTGATCACGTTCATGGCAATTATTTAGGCTTTATGCATCAGCTGATCGTAACAATGTAAATCGATTGACGTCGTTTTATGTCTGTTTAACGATTTACGGTAAGTTATTTATTATGTAAGTAATTATTATGATAAGGTAAGTAATTTATTATGATAATTTAAATGAGAAATAGTATTCTAATAAGATTTACGCGGTGTAAATGGTCATTGATAAATTTTATTATAATTTTTTAATGCTCGATTTTGGGAAATGTTTGAAGGGTGGCAGTCTGAAAGGTGCTAAGGGACATTTTTATGAAAATAGGTTCATTGCTTACAGCTTATTTAAAAACCAATTACACATCCTAGTAAAAGAATTTAATAGAAATCGCATTTTTTAGTATAGTAATAAAAAATAGGTATGCCGCAGACTGTCAAGGGAGATGCTGTACTTAACCCCCATGCATTGTTCGTTCAATGATTGTAATTTTCTGAAATTTTAATAGTAACATTTCTTTTCTTTAGCGTTTCTTAATAATTGCAATGAAAACATTAAATTGATAATAAAATAAAAATTTATTAATGACCATTTACATCGCTTAAATATTATTGACATATTATTTTTTATTCAAACAATGATAATCAGTGGATCACTAACCATAAATCAATGACCAGGCACAAAACAACGTCAGTCGGTTTACTTTGTTACGATTAGCTAATGCAGAAAGCCTAAACGGTTACCTCGAGTGTGATAAAAGCGGTTCTTATCGCTGCGACATCAAAGTGCTGTTGTGCGTGAAAATAATTCTGAACACTGTGATCGCAGTGGTGGCTGTCGTGAAAGTCCGAAATGCGATTCACGCGCATGATCGTCGTAAAGCACGCGCGTGGTCACCTTGAACACGTGAATTTTACATATTCTCGAAAATTTTGAAGCAATTTCTTCCCGTCGCGCGCATCAACACCGTGAGTCTCGGTGACCGCAGCCTTTTTGCTCTCTGCGGGTAAATGATTCGGTGTAAAACTGTATCTAAAGTTAATCCGGATAATCCACCTCTGCTGGACCCCATTTTTAGAAGTTGTTCCCACCTCTTATGGAACTAAAATTTTGAACTCAAATTCAATAGATTTTATTTACCAAACCATAGTGTGCCCTCGGGATCGACACTTGCGTAACTCAAACGATTGCCTTCAGGAATAGGGTTATCAGGAAGCTGGTCCAGCGATTTTATGAAGTAAGAACGAGTAGAATGCACTTCGGTAGAACCATCCCACTTAATCATTAAAACATTTTTACCGCAACCCACCACAAATTTGTCCGGATGGCCTCTAACAGGAACAGCAAATGACAGGTAACCTTGGCCTACGAAAGAAATTGTTGTTAGTGATTATTTGAAGGACAACCTTAGACCTAAAGAAGAGGGTTTTGTACGCTATTAGGACGTAGATAATAACCTGAAATAGGCAGATCAAGCGCACTTTATCTGCCCCAGGAGTGGCAGTAAAATAGCACTTTATTGTACTGCGACGAGCAGCACGTAAAGTGACAGCAAGAAAAAAAAAGTGCGAAGTGAAAGAAAAGAGTGACAGGAATTCATTTCAAAATATGAAGTGTATACACTGTCGGTACCGGTAATAAAAAAATTCTCGGCACCGGTAAAATATTTCTAGCAAGATAGCGGCAGAGCGCACATATTCATGGAATTCGTGGAATTTATAAAATTCAGGGAATCCATTAAATTCAAGGAATTCTTGCAATTCAATGAATTCAAGGAATGCATGCGATTCAAGGAATTCTTGCATGTCAATGAATTCATGGCATCCAAGGAATTAATGCAATTTAAGGAACGTTGTGGCTAGGCTGCCGGCGCCGACAACATTGCCTGTTGTAGGCTTTTTTTCCTTTTTCTTTTTTTTCATTTTTTTAAAATAGTATACTAATGTATGTTGATGCGCTGATTATAAAACACATTTATTATTATACAGAATATTGGAAGTATAAGAAAGGGACTTTTACACATTTTAGAGTAAGGCCATGTAATTGAGGAGTTATTTTAATAGTTTTTGGCTTTTGACGCGTTTAACGAAACGTTCTATGTATAAATCACACTTTAGCGTCAATTTTCGACTGAAGAATTACTATTGACGTCTTGTGGGGGGGG
>NC_046663.1:6205115-6220811 GCF_010883055.1 Belonocnema kinseyi | reverse complement strand
TAAGTCACAGAAATAATGTAAGGTTGCACCCCTACCCCTTTTCCAACGCCTCGTGGGGACAGGTAGGCACTTCTGTGACTGCTAAAAGAAATAATGTAAGGTCGCAAGCGTACCTCTTTTCCAAAGCCACGCAGGGGCAGATAGGCAGCCCTGTGACTGGTCACAGAAATAATGTAAGGTCGCACCCCTACCCCTTTTCCAACGCCTCGTGGGTGCAGGTAGGCACGTCTGTGACTGGTCGCAGAAATAATGAAAGGTCGCACCCCTACCCCTTTTCCAACGCCACGTGGGGCGGGAAAGCACACTAGTGACAGGTTAAAGAAATAATTTAAGGTCGCACCCCTACCCTTTTCCAACGCCACGTGAGGGCGGAAATAATTTAAAGAATTCGGGCTTTAAAGAATTCGTGGGAATCACGGAATCCAAGGAATTCATGGAATTCAAATTTTCATAACTTTTCTTCAACATCTCACGATCACAAATTCTGACGATAAAGATGATTCCAATTAGGAAGAAAAAATAAACAGGATTTGGTTACCTATATGAACGCAAAATATGTTTCTATCCTCCGTATGATAGGAACATAGCTTCCCTAGATAGGAGTCGATGTAGAAGACTTGGTCGTTACGCCAGAATGCAACTTGTGTATATCCCACTGCGTTGACAATACGCTGACGCCTGAAGAAAAAAATTGCTTTCAGTTGTGCAGATGAGGAGGTGCGTTTCGCTAGCACCTCCACAACGAAGTAAACTTTTTTCCTGTATGCCGTAATTTTGGGCTGTTTTATGGTTCAATTTAAATGGTAAAAATATTCCAAAATAAAAATAATCAACAGACACTGCTTCTCAAGTCACTAGTAGACATATTCACCCTCAGAGTAATAGTCCACAACCCCCCAAAAATTACCCCTATTAAATTTAATGTTTTCAGTCTTAGCTGTAATAATAAGAGTCGTAAAATCGGTATTTATGCAGAAAATTCGGGCGCTGTTAATCATTTCAATTTTCAGAATTTTATGCAGTGGAAGAGACTGGTGGCCAGAACCTCCGCCAAAAAAATTTTTTTTGTTGAGAAAAATAGGAAAGCCCGAAAATCAAGATTGTTGCCAAAGAAGAACCTTAAAAAGCCTGAAATTCTGATATGCTCACATTTAGGTTTAGTGCACATTTTATTCGAGGGGTAATTTTTAAAAAATAGGACTTATTTTTATAAATTAATTTTTGCAGTTCTTGAGAGACCAAAAAAGCTGAAAATTCTAGCGCAATTGATTTTTTAAATTTTTTCAATGGTCTGCAGTTAAAGTTCTGGTGGTCAGCACCACACACACACTCGTTTAGTTTGAGAAAACTAAACGAGCCCTTAAATCAGCAGCGGTACCAAAAACACCCAAAGTTATGGCATCAAAAAAAATTAAATTTCCGTCGTAGGGGTGTTAGCGGAACGCACGTCAAATGATTTAGGTTGAAAATGCAACTATTCGGTTCAAATTTACTTTTATTTAGTTGAAAATAATTTGTGCTAATTGAAATTGCGCTACTCTATTGAAGGTACAAACTTATCTCCCTTAGTTAAGAATTAGGTAATTTGGATACAATTTTGTTAAAAGTTTATTTCTTCAGTTAAAAATCTGCTGTTTAGTAATGAAAGTATTGTTTTAACCTGAATTTTACGATTCCGTTATTGGTCAAAAATTGATGTACTTTAATTGAAAGTTCATGCATTTTGGTTTGAAAATTCATACCTTCGTTTTGAAATTAAAAGTTTCTTGTAGAAAATTTACGTTTCGGCTTAAAAATTATTTGATTTAGTTGGAAAACACCTCCCAGTGGGCAAAACATTTGGCGACGTCTTTACGACAACTTTACGACATCCTATGTCCATGTGGTTAAGGTGTCTTTACGATATCGTAAAAAAGTCTTATGATCTGATGATGTCTTTACGATACCGCAAAGACACCGAAACGACATGGACATAGGATGTCGTAACGTTGTCGTAAATATGTCGTAAATACGTCGCCAAATTTTGTGCCCACTGGGCTTTTTGTAAGCTAATTTGTCAGGAAAAGTTCTAAAATGCTAGTAATGCAAACGGATTGTGTGAATGATAAAAAACAAATAAAATAGAATCAAGGATTAAAATAAACATTGCACTATCATACGAATATCTTACAATCTCGGCTTAACAATACAACTTCTAATACGTTGCGACTTTATTAAATTTCAAAAAAAGTCAGAATTATTACTTTTCCTTTACAAAAACCCAAGGTCGTATATTCGCTGGCTCCCAGTCACTTTCGTATTTTCTTTGTGTTAATTAATAGCCCGGAATCCGCTACAAGATATCGATTATTCCTTAATGCCCCCGCAATAAAATAGGGTCCTTTAAACTTCGGGCGCAATTTTGATGACACACCTTTCGTTGCGTCGAATTTCCTGATCATGACATAATCGCTAATTTCATAATTAAACACATTTTTACGTTTCTGGTCGGTATAATTATTATTCTAAATCTGGCCATTTGCCTGCGTTGATCCAGTAGCTAGCTTGACATGCTTAATATAATATTCTGCTATAAAACTACTAATTTCTTCTGAAATAAACCATGGACCTCTATCTGAAATTAGCATTTTGGGTTTTCAATATGCTAAAAAGTATTGTTTTAAATGTGTGATAGCCTCTGCGGTGGTCGAGGACTTGGTTGGGTATAATTTAATAAATTTAGTGAATCCGTCTATGATTAACAAAATATGCTTTTCACCTGGAACCCGCGAATCCACAATATCTTCGTGATCAATGTGTATTGTTTCGAAAGGTTTAGTACCCTTTGGAATCATTAACGTGAAGCCTTCCACCTTACCCATCGACGGAGCATAGGCGATACACTTACAACAGTTTTTTTATGTGATTAGAAAATTTTTTCGCATTTCCGGAAACCAGTAGCTTTTACAAATAATTTCTTACACCTTTTCTGACCCTATGTGACCTAATTCAACGTTATTTTTGAAGAGAATATTTTTCTCAATTTCTCTCGGTACATAAAATAACAATGCGTCACTTTTCTTGCGATAAACAACTCCGTTCCTCGACTCGCAATACTTATCTTCGGTATCATCTAATTGCTTTTTCCTTTTTACAATCAATTCGTCTTTATTCTGTGCCAATTAAAAATTGCGCTCAAAAGTATTGTCCTCTATGACACAGATCCAATTAACTCTGCTAAGAGCGTCCACGTGGGTTATGCGCTTACCTTCGCGGTGCTCTGTAATATGATCGTAACTTTGCAGTTCCATGACCCATCTTTCAATTTTAGAATTATGTCACGTTTTCTAAGAACTAACGCGAGTGAATCACAGTCCGTGACAATTTTAAAAAGTCTCTCCCATAGATAAATTCGAAACCTTCGGAGGGCATAAATTATGGCTAGCATCTCCAACTCAAAACTGTTGTTTACTTTCTGTTTCTGTCGTGCCTTTAGATAAATCGTAGATGGGGTGGAATTTTAAACCTTTTTTCTTTTGTAAAAGCACAGCTCCGAAACCTATTTCACTTGCATCACAATGAAATTCAGTCTCGTCGCGCGGATCAAAAATGGCTAGAATAGGTCGCTCGATTATTTTTGATTTTATTTTATCAAAAGAGTCCATTTCTTTTTTACCAAATTAAAATTCCAGTTCACTTCGCAACAAATCATATAGAGGTTTAGCCGGCAAGGCAAAACCCCCAATATATTCACGAAACCACGAGGTCAATCCTAAGAAACTTTGTGCTTCTCGAACATTCCTGGGTACTGGAAAATTGTCTACTGCTTCTCTTCCATATTTTGTGGGTCTTATGCCTTTTTTGCTAATCTCATAGCCTAAAAACTCAATTGTTGTAAAAAGAAACTTGCATTCATCTAACCTTAACTTAAGCTTGTTTATTACCAACAATTTAAACTTTAAGTCAAAAGGCATACATTAAAATTCAAACTGACCGAAGGGTTTTACAAAAGAATTGTATTTTATTGAGTCCTCTGAATTTTTCACATGATAAAACCCATCTTTAAGATCAAGTAAGCTAAAATATTTTTTATTACTCATGATTTTAATCTAGTCTTTGATAACAGGTGAAGGGTAATTATCTCTAACGATGTGTTTATTGAGAGTTCGGAAATCTACGCACATTCGAGGTTCTCCATTCTTCTTCTTAGTAAGAACAATAGGTGAGGCATACTCTGAAATACTCGCTCTTATAGGTTTTTGTTCTGCTAATTTATCTAATAATTTTTTTACTGCGTTTTTCTCGGAAAAGGATAAGCGACGTGATCAGAAATGAAAATGGCTGAAGGTCTTTTAAACAAATTTTAAGCTGTGCTTTTGTTTTTGGATCCTGAGGCCTTTTTGCCGTTACGTCTTCTACTTGAAATAATTCTGGAACTTTATTTTGATAGATAGTATCTATCTAAAGATTAATTTCCATACCCGCACTTTTCCCTTTGCTTATCCCCTTCACGTCCACGTTTAAAATTTCGCTTGCTGCCTCTTCAAATAAATTTTGCCTTTCAATGAATTGCAAACCAAAACATTTGAGGGCATCTCGCCCAAGTAAAACAGGTGCAATCATCGTACCATCATCCACAACCAACAAATTTATTTTACATATCATACCTATCATTCTCGCACTCACGACTATTGCACCGAAGGCTATCAGCTTTGAGCTATTGATGCCAGCATATTGCTTACAATTTGCATCAAGCGGTTTCACAAGACTTGTTTTCACTAAACTTGTTTTTATTACACTCACTGCACTACAACTATCAAGAGGCACTCTAAACACCATGTTGTATAATTCACCATTTTCCTCCAGTTGTAGCTCGACCACTTGATGAAAATCGTCCTCCTCTTCTTCGACGTTAGCAATCTTCTGGTCAGAAATCTTCTTCCTCTTGGGACAGTTCCGAATCATATGTTCAGTTGAACCACACGAGTAACAGGATCCCCTATTCCGGGTTTCCTGATCACATTGCGCTGCCACAGGTCCCATTTTGCCACAATTGTAGCCCTTTTGAATGAAACTGCTAGTCGCTTTGCCGCCCTTCTCCTTGCCACTAGGGCCTTCGCCCTTTTCGCCTATTTTCTGGCGTTTTGAATTCAGTTCACTCGTACTACCTTTACCTTGCAAAGTCACGCTTTCGAAAGCTGACAGCAAATCTTGAATGGAATCGAAACATTGAATTCGTGCTTGATTATATTCACAAAATGATTCTCCACGCTATCACACTCTTTATTTAAACTGTTTACGTAACAAAACTTTATTGGGGCGTCTAAAAAACATTTTCTTTATCTCCGCTAAAAGTTTATCCGTCGACATTTCTATATGCTCCGGTTTCAAATAAAACCAGGAAAGAGCTTTTCCTTTAAGTCTTGAGCATATTAGAACCCTCGTGACCTGATCCTCCAATCTATAGGCGTTTTTGAGAAGTCTAACCTGACGGTCCCATCCATCCACATTCCTTCCAATTCCATCGAATGTGCTCAGTAGTTTTATTATTGCTCCGATGTTCACTCTCTGACTTTCCTCCAGTAACCAGTGGCGACGCTCTTGTCCCATCGGATTCATTACCGGGAATCTTCACCGCGCGAATTCATAGTTACTTGCTCGTGACGTCCGCACGTGGCTAACATTTTTCTCCAATGGTAGTTTTTATTCTTCTAGAACTTGTAGACTCGATCCACCATCTTGCATGACGTCAAGCTCTCGTCGCGCCTCTTCCAGCTGCATTTTTATTGCTTCTCTCTGAGCTGCATCTTTTTTTAAACCCCTTTGACTCTGGGCTTCTTGAGCTTGTCGAACTTTTGCACGCTCTAACTCCTCGATTTGTTTTTTTGGGGGCTGCCTGTTCTTGTATTAGGGCCTCGTTCTCCCTCACTACCAGCTTGAGGTCGCCTTGTTCTCCATTTTTCACCTCTAGATCGTTCTCACAAATATGTGCAATGAACTCAGCCTTATTTCCTGTAGTGTTGCATTCTCGAGATCTCAAAATCTCCTTTCATTTAATCACCGTAAACTCCTACGAATTCGAACGGATAGAGTTTTCTTCTCGCTTGCCGTCCATGTTGTCAGAAATCTATCAACGAACACTTAGACTTCTAAACAATTCACTAGCTTTACTGTCCCCTACAATATAACTCGACACAGCGATACACCAAAAGAAAATTACATTCACAGAATAACACTCACTCACTATGGCTGGCTCCTCACGCGAGCTCGTTGATCAACCGAAAACCGAAACAGAAGACATTTTGCGTACCCGATGCGGCGTATCTGATTTGGATCCCACTTCTAAAAAACTGCAAGTTAATTTGTCAGACAAAGTTCTAAAATCCTAGTAATTCGAACGGATTGTGAAAATGATGAAAACCAAATACAACGGAATCAAGGATTTAAATAAACATTGCACTTTAATAAGAATATCAAATATACTAGACTTCGATTACATTTCAAAACTTGCTCTCTCGCTTCGTGTCGGCAACGAACTGCCGCTCCCTCGCATCCCATCATCACATCGGGGCCTCATCCCCCACTCTAGCAAGTTCTCTCTCTCTCCCTCTCTCGCCAGTTCGCGCGTAACATTAAATGTATCAATACTATACGAATATTTTACATTTTTTTGTAAAAAATTTACATCTTTGCATTGAAATCTAAATTGATTGGTAGAAAGGTTGGCTTTATGGTTTAGGATTATTGTTTTTTTTTTTTAATTAATCTGTTTAAGTTAAAGATTCACCTAGGTAGTTAAACATTTGTTCTTTAGGGTTGAAAATGAGTTGTATTTCCTGAAAATTGAATTATTACATGTTATTGCAAAATTGACCTATTTTAGTCAATTAGATGACTCAGGGGTTACTCGAATATGACGTAAGACGATTTGTAAGGGGGGAGTCGTATAATCTAACGAAATATTTTTTTAGAACTTTTCTTGTTGAAAATTCATTGCTTTATTTGAAAAAAAATACTCAATTAATGAAAATTCGTTCTTTGTATTGAAAATTAATCTTTTTAACTGATAATTTGACTATTATATACATTTTCTTTGATTGAAAGTCCAATTTTTTTTCATCGAAGTTCAAGTATTTATTTATAAGAAATCTACTTTGTTCAAGGGTTCAATTACTTTGTAAAAAACATCATTTGCTAAAATTAAAAATTAATTTTGTCAACGGAAAATGTAACGATTTAATCGATAATTAACATTTTTTGTTGGAACCTTATTTTCTTTTTTTTTGAAACTATTTTTGTGAAAATTCATCTTTTTTTGTTGTCAAAATTGTCTTCTTGAATGAAATTGATCTATTTGGTTGAAAATCGATTCCGTTGCTTGCAAAATTCACTCTGTTAATGAAAATTAATTATTTGTAATTGCAAATTAATCATTTTAACTGAGAATTTTACTATCATATACATTTTTTCTGAGAATGCATTTTTTATCGATTTTGAACTATTTAGTTGAAATGTAATTTATTTTGTTACAGGCTTTAGTTTTTTTGTCACAAATTTTTGTTTCTTAAAATTGTAAATTAATTTTTTCAACCGAAGATGTAGACATTTCGTCAAAAACTAATTTTTTTTGGTTGAAAATATGTTTTTCTTTTTTTTTTAGAAAATTGATGATCCTTGTTCAAAATTTATTTCACTTGGAAAATTAATTATGCAACCTAAAATTACACTATTTCATTCCAAGTTGAATCTTTATCTTTTTCAGTTAAATATTCCACTATCTGTTAAAAATTGATGCTTTTTGTTAACATTTTATACTTTTTTGAAGAAAATTATGTACTTACATGCAACATCATCCTTCTGGTTGAAGTTTTAATTTTTTTAGTTTAAAATTTATCTTATTGAATAGAAAATTTATTTTTAGGTGGAAAATTCAATTTTTTTTATAGATGCATTTTTTGTTTGAAAATATTTCATTTTAGTAAAAATTTTTTTTGTTTTTTAATAAAAATTAATTTTTTACCTGAAATGTACACTATTCCAGTTTTGCTAGGATTTCTTTTTTTGTTTTAATTTATTTTGTTCAAAACTCTTATTTTTTTAGTTTAATATGGATATATTTATTTTAAACTTAAATCATTTCATTAAAAATTTATTTATACCATTTTGGTTTGGAAATGTAAATTTTTTAAGAGATTGGGTCACCAAAAAGGTTATTATTTAATATTAATTTTTTTACTCAAAAAAACCTACTTAATTTTTGAGTGCGCGCTACATTATTTTCTCCAGATTTAATTCTTCTGTTGAAAATACATATATTTGATTAAAAATACATCTGTTCTAGTTTTCGAATAAAATTATTTTATTTTTTTTCAAATTGTAATTTAAGATATAGCATCAATATTTTTATTTTATTTCATCATTGTGGCTTCAAATTTATTTATTTTTTAGGTTGAAAAATTAACTATTTTAGGGGCATTTCTGTATTCAAAATTAATTTTTAATCCATTAATTTGACACCCTCATGCTTTGTTGCACATTCATTTTTGTATTAAAATCCCATTATTTAGTTCAAAGATAACCTAATGTGTTTTAGAATTAAACTATTTTGTCGAAATTAAAAAAAAATTTTTAGCTATTTCGTTCAAACTTGATTTTATTTTACTAAAAATAGATATTTTAATTGAAAATTTTATTATTCTAAGTCGAAAATGTATTTCTTTTATCTAAAAATCCGCGTACTTTGCTTTAAGTTCGTAATTTTAGGCAGAAATTAATCTTGTTGATTGAAAAATAAACTCTTTGGTTAAAAACAGATTTTTTTAAACTGAGAATTGATCACTGTTGTTTTCAGTAGAAAAATAAATTAATTTGTAATATCTTCCGATTCCCTCACCCAAACAGACTTACATAATTTCTGAATTGCTCCTTATGAAAATCAGTATGTCTGTTTTCTATAAAAGTCTGGAAAATTAATTTAGATAAAATTTAGGAAATTTCGAAATGGGAATTTTGTAGCAACCCTGTAAATATTGAGTTAGTCGTTAAGTAAAATATAGTTTTTAAAAGAGAAATATAATTTATATAATAAAATAGCAGAATGGTGAAAAATTTTTAAAATAATAATAATTACCCGAGTGGCAATCTGGGTTGCGAGTTAGGTTGCGCGCGGTGTGGGAGAAATAGTTCCGTGCCGTGTGGCATCAATAATTGCGCGCCGTGTGGGGAAAATTGATGCACGGCGTGCTGCCAGTTGTGTTGCGCGCCGTGTTGCCAGTTCTCTTGCGAGCCGTTTCCCGAGGCGGATTGACAAATTATTGAAGAAAAAAATGCGCTAAGAGCGCAAATTGCGAACAGAATTCTCATTGTTCACAAAAAAAATTTTCAATCAATCTTTTCTTAAGAAATGCGAAAAAAGGCATTCACTTCGAATTTATACTTTCGAGTCTTACAAGGAAAGGTGGGCGATAAATAAAAATCCCCTTCATTTGTCGGCTCTCTGCCAATCAAATCTTCAAGATTTTGGCTATTCATCCTTAAAAGGGGGAGATCAAAGCCACATGGAATGACACAGTTTTATTTTGTACTAATTATTTTCTGGTATCATTTCTTAAACAATGATACTTATGTTTTCACAAGTTTTCAAGAATAATAAATAACAAGTAATGCTGCAAGCAAATGTTTAAAAATTTTCAAGGCGCAAACGGGAAACCGCGAAGTAATTTAAAAAATGAAAAAAAGTGTCAATAGTAGCATTAATTAAAAATATTGGTAAGAGTTTATGGTCATGCAATTCATTTAATATTATTTCTAAAGATGAAATATTTTTATTATCTGATATACAGCATACATCTTAAATCATATAATTTTCTTTATGTCTTACGCTCGACATAATTTAAAATAAAATTGAGCCAAAAAACATTTTTTAAACTCAGAATTTATTTTAATAAAAACTCAAAGATAACTTAAAAATGATAATGCAAAAACCAGGATGGCCGCTAGACCAAGAAAACAGGGAAATGACCGCACATTTATTTTTTAACGGACAATTTTACAAACTAAAAAAATACGTCCAACTGATGTTAACCATTTTTTAAAATAATTCTTCAAATTGTCATATTTTTCAATTATGATATGAACCAGCTTAGAATGAGTAATTTGAAAATCTTTTGCTTTAAAAATTTTCAATTTTAGATGTTTAAACATACTTTTTATTGAAAAATGATTTTAAAAATTTAATTGTACCTTAAGATTGAAAAAAAAACAAATAATAATTGATTGCACAAAAAGATTCGGCATCAGTTCAAATTTTTAGAATTTCTAGATTTTAATGTTAAAAATTTAATTGTTTCAATTGGAAAGTCTTAAACAAATGCAGACGCCCTATCGGAACTTTATCAACTATTTCTAATTTAAAATTAACTTAAAAATAATACCATGCAATTTAATATTGTTCAATTAAGAAAAAGAACAATGGCTTAATATTTATAAGTTGAAGAGATGTTTAGAAGAATAAAAAAAATTTCAAAATTAATAAAAAATCTGGATATCCTTACCAAAACTTTGACGCAAATAGCCCACGGCTTAATTTAGTACGAAATGTAGATTTTGGCAGATTTTAAACGACAAATTTTCAAATGAATTATAAAATCATTTAAATTGTTAAGAAAATTTATAACAATTTCATTTTAATTACTTGAAATTTGAATAATTTCGAAAAATATTTAAAGCTTTGAAAAAATTTGGAATTTGTAAAAATTTGAAACAAAATGTAGATCTTTCAATGTCTCGAAATAAAATTTTGCAGCATTTCTAGGATTTTTAATTTATTAAAAATAAAAATAATTTAACTTTAATTTAAACAGGGAATTTTCAATCAATCTTTATAAATTTACTGTTGGAACTGAAAATTTTCGAAAAGGAACAACATTATGAATTGGAACAGGAAATTTTTTTGGAAGAATTTTAATTCTGAGTTGCAGCAGGAAATTTTTTAATTTTAACCAATTCTGAGTAAAAAATGGTATTTGTCTAGATTCCAAAAGAATTATAATTTTCCTGGGAACCGTGCATTTTTAACATTTAACAAATGTCGTTCTAATTCTGTAGAATCATTTAAAATCTCTAGAAGTTTCTAAAACTTGGCTAAAAATAATTTTAATCACGTAAGTTCTTGATATTTTTCTTAAATTTCATTAGATACTTTAAAAATCCTTAAAATCTTAAATTTTTTTCAAATCCTTTGAAATCTTTTTAAATAAATTTATAATCAATCACCAGAGATTCTTCAAAGACACTAAAACTTATTAAAATATTTTAAAATCCTTTGAAAATGAACTTTAAATTCCCGTCAAGTCCCTAATAAATCCTTAAAATTACTTGAACTCTAAGAAATCCTGTAATATTTCTTGATAATCCTTAAACTCTTCCAATTTTTTTTTATACCTTCAACTTTTTTAAATAATGTAAATCTCTTAAAGTTTCTCAAAAATAACTTAAGTTGATTCAAAGCTCTTAAAATCCTTAAAATCTTTGAATTTTTTCAAATTCATTAAATTTGTTTAAAATAACTATTCATTGATATTTTGAAACGATTCAAAATATTTAAAATTTTAAAAGATTTCAAAGTAATTTTGTAAACTTTCATAAAAATAAAAGAAATTTTTCTTAGGTCAATACGAAAAATAAAAATAACTTTGAATTTTGTCAAATTAATTTTGAGAGATTATTTAGAAAAATTTTTAAAATGGTCAAAAAAGTATCTAACAGATTTTAGCACAATTTTTTTAATTTTGCAGAAAAACTTTGAATCATTTTAAGAGATTAGAAGATTTAGAAGGTCTGATAAGATTAAAAAATAAACAATTTTCCTTACATTCGTGTGAAAATTTTAAATAATTTTTTATTTTTAAGAATAAACTTTTCAACAAATTACAAATAATTTTGAAAGTTTTTAAGAGAATGAAAGAAAGTTCTTGAAATTTCTGCGAAAATTAAGAAGATTATGATTTAATATCTAAAGAATTTGGATAATTTTTGAAAATCCTGAATAGAATTCTAGTTAGTTAACAATATTTTCAGGAATTTAAAACATTTTAAATAGATTAGAAATATTTGAAAACTGGGAAAAATTTTCGAAAATTTAACAAATATTTCTTGATTCGAAAAATAATTTTCGAATAATTTGATTGATATCAAAGATAAAAAATGTTCGTTAATGGTGTTCATTTAAAAGTGAATATAGGCATTTAAAAAGTTCGAGCTTCGTTACGAAGTCTATTTGAGTTAAAAAAATATCACATTTAAGAGTTCGTTATTTAATTGTAATAGAAAACAGTATAATGAAAAAAATTAATAGAAATAACAGAATTTAGTGAATAAATAGCCGAAAATATAAATTATACAATTATAAATTGGCCAAATTATACATTTAGTGAATGTTTGAGTCCCCTAAATATTTCTATTCTTGAAATTTGAATTTGCCTAAATTTTTGATTACCAGAAATAATTAATAAATAATTAATAATTAGTTAATTAAAATGTTACGCTTATTTATAATTTCGTAAATAGCTCTTACATTAATTATCAATTAACTATGTTCAGCAGATCAAAATTTGGGAAATTGAAACATTTGTGAGGATGTAAGAATTCGTTTAAGATGAGTTCCAACAAAATACGTAAATCTTAAACTAAAACAGGTAACTTTTAAAGAAAAAATTAAATATTTAAATTTTCAGATAAAAGAATTGATATTTTCATCCGGAAATTTTTTTGTAACAAATTAGATAAGTTTCAAGCTAAAAAATTAACTTTTAATTAAAATGATTATTCTTCAATAAAAAATTACTTTTAACCAAATGTTTCGGTTTTCAAACAAGAACATTATTTTCTTTTACCAGAAAAGGCGATTTTTTAACAAAATACTTGTATTTTTATTTTTAAAAAATCAGTTGTCAACCGAAAATTGAATAGTTATATTTGCGGTACAAAAAATTAATTTTCTACTAAAACGGTGAATCTTGAACCAAAAAGATTAATTTTCTACCAAGAAAGTTAAGTTTTTAACTAAAAGGTTAAATTTAATAACTTGAACCAAAAGTGAAATCGTAAATTTCCTGTGAAAAATATATAGTTTTTATCGACAATGGCGAATTTTCAACAACTAGAGAAATTTATTTTCAAACTATAAAATTTAAAATAATAAAAAAAATTCTGCTAAAATAATAAATCTTGAAGCATAAAGATAAATTTTTGACCCATTAAATGATTTATCAACTGAAAAGATCAATTTTAGCGAAAATTATAATTTGTTTACAAAAAAAACTATCTTTTCACTAGATGGTTAAACTTCTAATCAAAAATATAATCTTTTGACGACAAAATTGATTTTTTAACGAAAATTATAAATCGTTCTTTTTTTCCTTTTTTAATGAAAATAATAAATCGTTCATCGAGCAAAATGAATTTTTACTAAAATATTGAATTTTTAATTAAAAAGTCAAACTTATAAACAAGAAGATGAATTTTCAGCCAAGAAGATTAATTTTCTACCAAAAAAGACGAATTTTTAACCAAAAAAGAAAAGAATGTTCAACCGCGAAGATTAATTTTCTACAAAAAGATAAGCGTTCGCCAAAAGAAATTCATTTGAAATCAAATAATTCAATTTTCAACTAAAAAAAGATAACTATGAAACAAAAACGGAAATAAGGCAATTTTCAGATAAAAACCAAAATTTTTAGCAAAAAAACAAACAGATTTTAATATAATGGTCAAATTTCCAACCAGAGAAATAGACTAAGAAAATTAAATAAATTAAATTAAAATTAAATTAATTATATACCAAAAAACACTATTTTTATCCAAACACATAAATGTTCAGTTGAAAAGATAAATTTTGAACTAAAAATGGAACTACTATATTTTTAAATAAAAAAAATTAATTTTTAACCTGAAAACGAATTTTAAAAAAAGTTAAATTTTCAACCAACAAGATTAATTAACTTCTCAAAAAGACGAAGTTTCATAAAAACACTTGAATTTCCAACCAAAAAATGTGCATTTTAAACACACAATGGAATAGTTTATTTTTTAAATAATTTTTCATCATTTTTAATTAAAGTATCTTTAATTTTTTGAGACCGCAACATATAAACATTTTTTTAAAATTTAATTTTAAAATAATATTTTTTTTTCAGCAATTTCCGAATAACATCGTTCTTTATTTTGATGTCTTTTGTTTTTTACTCTTGGATAATAATCTTATGTTTGATTAATTCAAACTTCGAAAACTCAGGTAAAAATTTATATAAATCCACAAAATTATTCATCATGATTGTTCTCTTTAGTATTGCTAATTATGAAAATATTATTATTAAGGTTGACTGCAAAACGTAAAGAGAATTCGATATTTTAAAATTAATAAATATTGTCGGTTGAAAAAAGATTGAATTTTATTTAATCCTTAAAGTTTTATAAAGTCTGTTGAAATCCCTGAAAATCTTTTCAATGTCACTGATATTTTATTTAACTTTTTTAAATACTTAAATCTTTCTAAATTCCCACAAAATTACTTGGAAACTCTTAAAAAATTTTATTTATCGTGAAATTCATTGACATTTTTTAAATGCCTTTTATCATTAAAAAATTTTTTTTCAAACACATTGAAATGTATAACTTCCATTAAATCTTCTAAAGTCCATAGTAATCCCACAAAAATCGAATCAAATCTTGTAAAATATATTAAAAAGTATAAAACGTTAAACACCTATTCAATTTAGCTCTTTTGTCGGAGTTCAAATAAAATTGTGACATTATTTCGTTACCAACTGAAAAAGTAACCATACAGTTCTAAACTTGTCGAATCATGTTGACAAGGAAAGATTCAAAATGTCAACGTAAACAAAATTGAGATTCTCGTTTTTCGGGTTTTTTATTCACATAAAAACCAAATTTCAAAATATGGTGTAATAGGGTGATTTAAAAATGCATTGACAATTTTTTGTCGAGTTTTTAGGAATATCGATTTTCAATTTTTTCAAAATCCTAAATAAATAATTCCCTTGAGAAAAAGTTTTTCATTATAATTATAAATTAATTATAATATAATTAATTAATTGTAATCATCGTAATTATAAATTATTATTATAGTAATTAATAACAATATTTTTTAGAATATTGACAGAAAATTATGTTTATTCTGAAATATTTAACTTTTTGTATACTTTTCACTCAAAGAGACTTGAAAAAGAATCAATTTAACAAAATTTGTCACTGTCGCATATTTTATAATTCGGCAAGTTTCTGTTGCGAATTTAATTCTGCGAGGCAATGAAAATTCTGAATTTTTAAATGGCAATTTCATATTTTCCTAAATTTTTTCTCTCAAATATTTTACCAAAATTAATAATACTCGCAAATCTTTGGCAGAATAAGCATCAGATTTTTAAAAACAAAATAATATTTTTAGCAAACGAAGTTAAGGTTATTTGTTATTTATTTAATAATAATAATTTATATGATTATAGAATCATAATAATTTTTGTTAAATTTTGTTAAATAATCCATAATTTTATCAAACAAATTTATTATAATAAAACTATAATTCCTTCAAGAAAAAAGATTAAATATAATAAAATTTATTACAATATTCATTATAATTGTTTGAATAATTTTGGATTGTCCGAAAATGTACAAAACACACCTTTTCTTTCAAGAAAA
>NC_046663.1:6197723-6205015 GCF_010883055.1 Belonocnema kinseyi | reverse complement strand
TTTTTAAACAAGAATGCTATAGTTAAATACACAGTTAAAACGAAGTTTTAACTAAAATATTAATTTTTTTTAAACAGTAGGATTAAAAAAAAATTTTCACACTTAAAGTACTATTTTCAACAAATTACATCAATTTTTTACTAAACAGTTAAAATTATAGCTAAAAAATGAATTTTCTACTAAATTGACTTGGATGCAATTTTTTAAAAAATCTTTTTGCTTTAAATATGATCTTTTTTGTTGAGAATTCAATATAATTCATTTATTATTTGTGCTTTAAACCAAAGCGGTTGGCAAAAATTTGAATAGTTCAGTTTTTAAAAAAACTAAGAAAGTTGTTGTGATAATCTTGTAGATCTATAAACAATCAACGTTTTTTTCTTACATTTTGTTCACATCGTGCGTCGTTTAGAACAAAATTTTCATTTTTTGTTAAAAAAATTTTTTAAATTCCACAGCTCTAATAATATTCTTTTTGCCAAAAAACGTAAATTTAAATGTAATTAATTAAATTAATTAATTTATCTCTGGTGTGAATGTAAAAAGTATAATATTTAAATTCGCGCTAAGTAAAGTTTTTTTCAGGTTTTAATAAATTTCGGATTCATTTAATTTTTACTGTTTCGTAGTAGAAACATTTTTATTTTTATTGTCTCAAGGGTACATAATTAAGGCTTTTCCTACGGTGACAATGACATTAAATTTATTTTTAGACCGGAGAAAAGTTTGCCCAATTTCAATCTGCTCGCATGAAAAATTATATAAATTATTCTAAATTATAGTATTTTGAAAGCTTTTTACTATAAATAATACCATAATTTTTAAAAATTCTAAATCATTCAATTTTTCAAATTCTAATCTGAAAATACTCAATGTTAAACGATTTGAAATCATCATATTTTGAAAGATTTAAACTGTAATCATTCAATATAGCGGTTTTTAAATTTAATACAAAATTTTTCAATTTCAAATGCTTTGAATTAAAAATTATTAAATTATAATTCCTTCTGAATAAACTGGTCTAATTTTCGAGATAAATTAAAATTATATTTTGGCTACTATCCTACAAAGCTGTACGACTGGGCCATATGGAATGCTAAAATTTCAAATACAGAGCTGTTTTGCAATCAAATTAATTTTTTCATTAAAACTAAATTTTTCGATTCAGGTATATTACTATCATTCAGGATAATGAATCGCTGGTAATTAGTTAAAAAAAAAAGAAAAATACCTTATATAATTATACGTCTTTGTACGTCTGTGAATTCTCTTTTGTGAATTCTCTTTTGTTAAAGCTCCTTTGGCTTTACGAACACATTCTCATCACGTAACTCGAGCTTTGCATTCGATTTTGTCCAAAATGTAAACTTTGTTGGCATTTGTAAAAGTTATAAATTGAGAACTTGTAGATGTTTTTTAATTGGATAACTTTTGTCAATTAATTTTTTTCTCACCTTGCGTCGTTTTTAAAAAAATTGATTCATTGTTATCATTCTGAATGTTACCTTTTCACGATTAAAACAAAAAATACGCGTTCCACCTAAAAATGATTTTTAAAAATTTGTAGCAAATTTTTAGATGAACAAATTTGATAAAAACATAGCCTTCTTGATTAAAAATTAATTTTGTTTTTGCAAATTCATCAGTTTAGTTGAAGTTTTACTTCTTTGATTACAAATTTATGTATTTTGTAGAAAGATAGTTTTTTTGTTTAAAATCAGTGTTTTTCATTAAAAATTCATTTTTTATGATAATTTATAATTGTAATTTAAAATTTTGTTCTTAAATTTAACCATTTTCCTCTATTTTAAAAAATTGCCCTTTTTTATAGAAAATTAATCTTCTATGCTAAATATTTATTTTCATAATAATCCATCATTTTATTGCAACAAAGTTTTTTCTGATAAATGTTTTACCTTCTTCGATGAAGATTTGTTTGTTGTTCTTATTTTGTAATTCATGTATTTTTTTTAAATGTCGCATTTTGTGGTAAAGTGTTTAATTATCTTCTAGAAAAATTCATTTTTTTTGTTGTTCAAAACTTGTGCTTTCAACTAAAAATTAATTTTCTCAAAAAAATAAAACTTTTTCATGTATTTTTTAAAAACTCATCTTCTTTGTTGAAAATTTGTCAATTTTAGCATAAAATAGTTTTTTTTTTAATTTATATTTTTAGTAGAAAATTATGCATTTTGGTTGAACTTTTTCGTTTTTAGTCAAAAAATTAACTTCGTTTTGTTAAAAATTTGAATATTTTGTTTAATTGTTTTAAATTTGGTTTATTTAAAATGAACTTTCTCAAATTCATGTGTTACGTTAAATATTTACTTTTTTTCTAGAATATTAATATTTTTGATGGTAAAATGATCCTATTTTTATATTTTATAATTTGAAAATATTTCATCTTCAATGTTTAGAAATTCTCCTAATTTCGAAGTTTTGAAATGCGATAATCCACTGATTATAAAACTTTTATGGTTACATCTGATTTCACGATTTTACATAATAAATAGGAAAAACGAAATTGGCAATTGTATTTTTTAAGAAAATAAAAGTAATATTAGTTATTTTGAAGGATTAGTTTTGCATCAACAAAAATGTAACCACCTTAAAAATATGCAGAACCTCAATAATTATTTTTGAAGCTTGGACAATATTTATTGAAATATTTAGGATTATACCGTTCATTCTTCTATCATCTGGTCTATTGTTTGTAATATAAAATATTAGAAATTTTCATGAAAAAAAATGTCCTACTTTTTATTAACATTATTTTTCTTCGATTGAGTGAGTGAAATAAATCTGTAGTTTCGCTGTATCATCATGGTTTAAACAAAATTGTTATTTTACCGCATTCTTTAGCGATGAAGTTACCTTAAAAATCTTATATTGTCGAATCATCATAACAAAAAAAAATTACTATTAACTTACGGAAATAATCAAATTATATTGCGAAATGAAGATTTCTATTTGAAATATTTTAATCAAATTTTGAGAATAATTTTTATAAATCTCAGGCAAATATATTTTATTTCTAATTTTTAAGCTATTGATTAAATTTATGCAATTTAGAATTAGTTTAAAAGCAAATTTAAATTTGCACATTTATTAGACTGAACAATTTTCTTTCAAAAAGACGATTTTGACAAAAAACATGGATTTTCAATCAAATAGTTGAATTTTTATCAGAGAAAAGAAATATTTTCATAAAAAGTAAAATAGTTAAATTTTTTAATAGAAAAATTTGTTTTGAAACAACGAGAAAAAATAATTTTCGCAGGAAAAGTTTAATTTTAAACAAAAAATTATAAATTTTAATTAGAGAGATGGATTTTGAAAAAAATATATTTTTGCAAAAAAAGGTCAATTTTTAAAGGATTTCAAAGTCTTTTTTAGTATTTAAAATATTTCCCAGAAAATATCCTGTAATTTTTGAAAATTACTAAAATTCTTCATTTAGGAAGGAAGTTTTTTAATTTAAATAGATTCTGGACAGAAACAAGGAATTTATAAATTTAATCAAATTCTTAGTTGAAACTGGAAATTTTCAAAAAGTATAAAAATTCTACGTTGAAACTAAGAATTAAAATTTTTTAAAAATATAGTTTTAGAACTCAAAATTTTGGAAAATAATTTTGTATCGGAACGCGCATAATGATTGTTCACACAGGTTTATCAATAAATATCAGGTTTAGATCATTTGATTTATACATTTTTAAATTCAAATCCTTATCAAAGAATTTTTTATCAGCTCCGATTAAGAATTTTAATTCTTTCCCAAAATTCCGGGAAATATTATAAAACCCCTCAGAAATCGCTTTAAATATTTAAAAATCCTATAACTACCTAAATTTTGAAAAAGGCCAGGAAAAACATCTTCCCAATTTCAGGTTTTTTCCAAATTTTTGGAAGATTTCAAATGTAGTTACTTAATTAAATGAATAATCGTAAAATTTATTTAAAAATTATAATAAGTATACTATATTTTTGCGAGTTTATTAAAAAAAAGTTGGTATTTACTATTGCAAATAATAAACCAAATGTTGAAATAATTATTTATAGAATCCTAAATATTTAAATAAATATTGTTCGAACTTACTAAATAATTATTGAACGTCTGCATATTTTTGAAAACATTAAATTGTTGTTATATTAATACAAAACTAATCCTGCTTAATTAACTAACATTAATTTTATTATTGTAAACAATTTTTAAATTTATTACGGTTTAAACTGTAAATTCGTAAAATTAAATAAATAAAATAAAAAATATTCAATGAAATTCTAAAATAATGACCGTAAACATTTTATTATCATTAAAATAATATTATGGCCCACAAACAACTTTTTGTCTGGAATTTATTTGTTTATTGAAAGTTTGATTATAACACATGTTCCGAATGTTATATTTAATATAGAAAAAAGAATAATATTCTAGAAAAAAGTCAATATTTAACAAAGTTCATAAAGCAAAAAAAAGTTAATTATTTACTAACAAAACATGAGTATTTAACAACAAAATATTTAATAGTTAAATTCCTATCAGTTAAAAATTTAGTTTGAAATAAAAAATTTTGAAGAAAGCATTAAAATTTTTTAACAAAAAAAAGTAAATTTTCTCCGAAAAAGACAAATTTTTAGAAAATAGCATTAAATTTCCACCAAAGAAGATTAAATTGTAACATTATCCTCGGAAAATTATCAAAATAGTTGCATTTTTAATGAAGTAAATGAATTTTCAATAAACAAAAGAATTTAGGAAGAAAAAGACTAATTCTCTACTAAAAAATATTTATTGTTAAACAAATGCATGAACCTTCGATAAACAATTTAAATAATTTAATTTTTAATTAAAAATTCGTTTTCAACATAAAAACGGATTTTCAACCAAATAGTACTACCTTAAACCAAAAAAATAAACTTTCAACGAATAACTTCATAAATAGTAGGATTTTCAACAAAAAAAATCGAACAGGAATATTTTTTTGTTAGAAAATTAATTTACAATAAAATATAAATTATTTGTTGAAATTCCGATTGTGCCTAATGTTCCGATTGCAATATTTAATATAAAATATATATCTAGAAAAAAGGTAAATATTCAGCAAAGCGCGAAAATGGAAAAAAGCAATATATAGCAACAAAATAGAAGTTTTTAACTACAAAAAATTGCTTAGTTGAATTTGAATTAGTTACAAACTTATTTTTAAATAAATAAAAAGTTTGAAGAAAGCATTTCAATTTTCAACTAAAAAAACCAATTTTTAAACAGTAGCATTAAATTTCCACAAAAAAATTTTAACCTGATACATGGAATTTTATTAAAATAGTTACACTTTTAACCAAAGAAATGAATTTTGAATTAAAAAAAAAAAATTAATAGAAAGTCTCATTTGCTACCAAAAAAGATTAATTGTTCATTAGGTGAAAGAATTTTTAACAAATAATTTGGATAGTTCAATTTTAAATCAATAAATTTATTTTCAACGTAAAAAAATCTTCAACTACATAGTATAGCCGTAATAATAGTAATACTTTTAGTTAAAAAATTAATTTTTATTAAAAAATTAATTATTTGTTGGAAGTTCGATTATACCGCATGTTCCAAATGTAATATTTAAGATATAGAAAAGATTAATATAGTAGAAAAAAAGATAATTATTTAGCGAAGCACATGCTTAAAAAGAAAGGTCAATATTTATCAACAAACAATGAGTTTTCTACAACAAAAGATTGAATCGTTAAATTTTAATTAGCGACAAACTCATTTTTTTATTAAAAAAAGGTTTGAAGAAAGCATTTGAATTTTTAACAATAAAAAAAGTAAATTTTCAACCAAAAAGACCAATTTTTACACAATAAAATTAAATTACTAACAAAGGAGAAAAAATATTAACATGATACATGGATTTTTATAAAAAATAGTTGCATTTTCAAACAAAGAAATGAATTTTTAATTACAAAAACAGTTTTTGAAAAAAAAAAGATTCATGTTTTACGAAAATATATTTGTTGTTAAACAAATTCAAGAACGTTCAAAAATAAATTAAACAGTTTAATCTTTCATTAAAAAATTTATTTTTAACGTAAAAAGGAATTTTCAACCAAATAGTATAACCTTAAACCAAAAGAATAAATTTTCAATAAATAACTTTTTAAAAAATTAGTATTTTCAACAACAAAATTTAATAGTAATATTTACAGTTAGAAAATTAATTTTTAATAGAAAATGAATTACTTGCTGCAATTCCGATTATGCCGCATGTTCCTATTGCAATATTTAAGATTAAAAAAATGAATATTCTAGAAAAAAGCAAAATATTGAAAAAAGCGCATAAATTTAAAAAAAATGAACAAAATATAAGTTTTCAAAAAAAAAAAATTGATTAGCTAAATTTTGATTACTTGGAAACTTATTCTAAAGTAAACAAAAACTTTTAAGAAAGCATTTAAATTTTCAACAAAAAATACCAATTTTTAAGCAATAGCATTAAGTTGCTACCAAAAGAGATGAAATAATATCATAATACCTGAATTTGTATGAAAATAGTTACATTTTCACCTGAAAAAATGAATTTTCAATAAAAAAAAGTATTTGTGAACAAAAAGACTAATTTTATATTCCAAAAAGATTAATTATTACCCTAATTCAAAAATTTTCGGCAAACAAATTGAATAGTCTAATTATTAATTAGAAAATCAATTTTAAACGTAAATAAATTTTCCAGAAAACATTTTAACCATAAACAAAAAATAAATTATACGCAAAAGAACTTGATAAAAAAAATGTATTTTCAACAGCAATTACAAGAATGCAATATTTAGGGTAGAAAAAAGATGAATATTTCAGAAAAAAGGTAAATATTCCGCAAAGCCTATTAATTAAAAAAAGTTCAATATTTATCAACAAAAAATGAGTTTTCAGTAAAAAAAATCAAATTTTCAAATTTTAATCAGTTACAAAGTCAATTTAAAATTTGAAAAAACTTCAAAGAAAGCGTTTAAATTGTTAACAAAAAAAGTCAATTTTTGAACGAAAAAGACCAATTTTCAAAAAATAGAATTAAATTTCTACCAAAAAAGATCAAATTTTTAATACGAGGAATAGATTTTTATGAATAATAATTGCATTTTTAACCAAAGAAATTAATTTATAATATAAAAAAATCATTTTTTAAGAAAAAGACTAAATTTCTACCAAAAAAGATAAATTGTTAACCAAACGCAAGAATTTTCGACGAAAAAATTAAATTTTAATTATTAATTAAAAAATTAATTTTTAAATTAAAAAC
>NC_046663.1:6187793-6197623 GCF_010883055.1 Belonocnema kinseyi | reverse complement strand
TACACAAAATTTTTTTAAATAGTTACAATTCTAACCAAAGAAATGATTTTTCAATAAAAAACAAGAATTTTCGACGAACAAATTGAATTTTAATTCTTAATTTAAAAATTAATTTTCAAAGTAGAAACAAATAAGTATTCAATAAAAAACTTTATTAAAAGAAGAAATATCTTTAACAACAAATTAGAATGAAACGAACAAAAAAATTCAATTTAAACAAAAAAGACATATTTTCCAGCAAAAAGGTTTAATTTCGACGAAAACATACAGTTTTAACTTACACGATCAATTTTCATCAATAAATGGAATAGTTATGTTTTAAGAAAAATAAAGTTACTTTTTAACTACCCAAAAACAATTTGCTAACCAAAAAGACGAATTTTGTAAATAGAAGATTAAAGACTACAGCACAAAATACATGAATTACAAAACCAAAAATTTTCCAAACATAGTAATTAAATATGTTGACCGTAGATTTTTTTTAATGGTCAATATATTTTCGTAAATAATATTTGAAATTTAAAGAAACAATAATTTTTAAATAAAACTTACTACAAGCTTTTTTTGAATGTGCATGGTAGTTTTTTATTAAATTGTTGTATTAAAAATATTATTTAAATTTTTGCTATTTCGAATTTTAACAATTATTTCAAAAAATAAATTTAATATCCAAACATGTTCATTGAAACAAAATCAATTTTTTTTAACTAAAGAATTTTACTTCAATAAAATTACTTTGGACTTAAAAAATACATCGCCTGTTATAAATATTTTTAATTTTTTCATACAATTTACAACTATTTTTGAATTTTGAAAAAAGTGGTCTTAATAACATTAAACATGCGCTCACTTATGGACTTTTTATCTAAAATGGCTGGCTAACGAACTTGAACATTATTTTAGCACAGCAGAAAAGTTTAACAAAGCCCAATCTAATTTTTTTGTGCAATCCAAATATTAATGTCCAATTTATAAAAAAAAAATATTTTTATTATTTTATATTAATATTAATAAATTAAATTATTTTTTTTTAAAAATAAATTAAATTAATATTTTATTTAATTGTGGAAATAGACACACATACAGACAGCCACCGAACGTGTCCTCGGGTTGCGGATAGAGAGTCCCTGTACCAAGGGTTTCTGCTGAATGTGGTAACAAAAATAAATAGGCAGTCGCGGACAATTGTGCAGGGGTGCTCCCGAAGAAATTAACGTCCAAGCGGAGGTGTGAAAACAGTGCCGAAAGCTGAATGGCACCTGGGTGAGGTGTCTAGAACGGTGACTCTATGATACCGGGCGACCTCTCAGAGTACGCAGCCTTATCCTTGCATGCGGGGCTCTACAAGGATGGACGAACCCCTTTCCCTAGCTTCTCGTGGGAACAACAATGACAACACCATAGTTTGTAGTAAGTACGTTAAAAAACAACAGAACGCGCAGAGCTCCCGACAATGGGTCGGCCAACAATGCCGACCAATCTAGAGCTGGGGGAGCCAATGAAAATGGATTCAATGCGATGGATCGGCGGAATCTCGCGACCTTTGGGTGGACGAAGTAACTGACTCACGACTTGCAAGAGTGCATCAACTGGCCATAAAGATAGGCTGGGCAAGACAGCACGCGTCCCGCATTCAATGTGTGATTGACTATATCACATCTGGCAGGAATTTTACCACCAAGGTTCGAAAGTTCGCGCGCGAATTCCGGACCCGTTACTGTCGAACATCCACCCAAACCAGAGGAGGTCGAAGTATTTTGGAGAGAAGTCTACGAAGTTCAGCATAGACTGGACGAAGACTCAGAAAATATAAATAGCTTCAAGGAGTTATGTGTTGCCCTCATAACACCTGATAAAGAATGCCCACCCATCACTACCGAGAAGGTGAATAAATGATAGGATTGTTCGGGCAATTGAACCTGTGTGGCAAGAAATGTATGAACAACGAGGCTCAAAGAAAGGCGTAGACGGATGTCGGGAGAACCTGCTCATCGATAGATGTGTCAGCAAAGATGCAGCATTCTACCAGCGTGACCTATCGATGGCCTGGATTAATTATCGGAAAGCTTTTTATTCGACCTCCCATAGATTTATCATCTGTCTTTTGGAAATCTTAAAGGTTCATCCGAAAATAGTTCGGTGCATAGAGAGATTGATGCTGCTTTGGAAAACCAAATTTACTATCTCATCTGGCAAGAATCGTGTGACAACTAACAAGGTCACGTTTCAGAGAGGTGTCTTTCAGGGCGACACCATGAGCCCACTCCTCTTCTGCCTTACATTATTGCCACTATCTCTAGCACTTCGCCATTCCGACGGGTACTTATGCGGCAAACCTGCAGATCGAAAGTGCAAGGTCACTCATGTATTTTACATGGACGATCTTAAGATCCATGTTAAAAACAAAGAGCAACTACATTTAGCTCTAGGGATTGTCGAACGATATACTAAGGAAATTGGAATGGAATTTGGGTTAGACAAATGCGCCAAGGTTTATTTGAAGCAAGGAAAACTTAATGGCATCCCTGAAGATCCTGAGCTCTTTGATAGAAGCGCTTTACGACACCTTTGCGCTGGGGAGACTTATACATACCTGGGCGTACCACAGAGCCACATTCAGGTTATTATATCTATAAACGACACTCTCTGAAGCAGATACAAATGTCTCATCCGACAGATTTGGTCTTCAGAACTGTCGGCGAGGAACAAAGTACCTGCAACGAACATGCTTCCCGTCCCGGTAGTTCTCTATTCATTTGGAGTAGTTCCATGGACGAAGAACGAGCTCAGATCCCCTGATATCGGGACAAGAAAGGTTATGCACATGAACAAAAGCATGCATCTTAAGTCTTTCGGTCCGCGAGTATACATTTCACGCCGTCAAGGTGGTCGCGGAATATTGAGTCTTAAATGTCTTCACAACAGAATTATTCTGGGTACAGCACATAGAGTTGCAAATGGAAGATACCCTTTTCTTAAAATGGTCAGGAATCACGAAGAAGTGGGCAAAGGAGCGTTCCTGTACAAAGCAGCGGAAAAGGCTGCTGAAACACTCGGACTTGACTTCAGTATTAGGGGTGAACAAATGCATCAAATCTTATCTATCTCGAGTACTCACTCCTAAAAACCCGGATTAAGAAAGCACAAGAGAAAAACTTTCGTGAACAGCTCCTCGATAAGAGGATGCACGGTATCTTCCACAGAAATGGGAAGGATCAGTCAATGTCTTGTGAGCAAACGTTTGCTTTCCTTAAATCGCCACGATTGAAGTCTGGTACGGAGGCTTTCATTTTTGCATGTCAATACGGTTTCGTTTCCACCTTAACATACCGTCGCCACATTTTGAGCCAAGACATTCCTGATGATAGCTGCAGGGCGTGTCATGCACACCCCGAGCACTTAGCTCACATACTATCTAGTTGTCCAACTCACGCGGGAATATCTACATTCAAAGTCACAATGCGGCACTAAGAGTACTTTATTACCATCTCTGTCACTCTGATGGCATTAACCTTAATATCGCTCCTCTAAATGCTCCTAGGGAAATCGAGTCAATGGTCGAGAATGGGAAGTGCCGCATATACTGGAACTTTATATTCTCGATAATTGTTTCTGTTGCTTACTCGTGGCCTGACATGGTTCTTCTTGACTTCGAGAAGCGAACCATGTTCGTTATCAAATTTTCGGCACCAGCTGACAAAAACATCATAACCAAAGAGAATGAAAAGAAAGACACGTATCGAGACCTTATAAGGAAGTTGCAACGATTGTACCCGGAATATTCTGTTCAACTAATCGTCCTTATCATTGGCGCTCTTGGAGGTGCCAAGCTTTCACTTGCTAATGGCCTAAAAACCATCCCTGCGTGTCAACAATAAGCTAAAACACTTGCAGGAAAAATGCAGAAGGCGGTAGTTCTTGGGTCGCTCCGTGTTCTTAGGGTGCACGAGGCTTTTGCTGGATCGTCGTATTGATTCCTTTATAGACTATATTAGGGGTTATGTCAGAACGCTGACGTGCCGGGGTTACTTGGACCTTGGATATCGCTTCAGCGACGACAAAAAGATACAGTAAACGTGGTCTGACCCCTAGACTAAACAAAAATAAAAATTATAAGGTTTTTTTATGAATACGTCTGAAGCCTGACGTGCTGGGTTATTTTAGACCTCGGATTCAAATTCAGCGACTCCAAAAACATATTGTAAACATAGTCTGATCCACGACTCCCATGTTGCCTTTGGAAAATTTAGACGCATATATTTGGATTTAGTTAGTTGGCATCGTTATTTTGAAAATGTTTTTGGTTTCACATTTTTCCGCAAGAGACTTTGCGAGCGATGCAAACTAACTACAGTAAAACCTCGATAATTCGAAGTGCTCCGGGACCGAGAAAAACTTTGAATTATCGAAAATTCGAATTACCAAACATAAGAGTATAAACGCACATAATTCGTTTATAGGTTTATTATACGTTCTAGATAACGTATTATGAATTTCCTTTAAAATAAATTCGATGCAGGCAGTGTGAAAATGTTTTTGAGTTAATATTATAATGCCAAAATAGTACTAATCAAACGTAAATATTTGACAGGTTCAGAAGAATCAGGGATTGGGAGAATTTGGTAATATGCAATTATCTTGATGTCAGTTATGGAGAAGTTTGAAATTAACAATAAGTTATCCAACGTAAAAATAATTTGATGGCCCTAAAAAGGGCCGTTTGGTATTTTTAAAATAGCAAATTATTTAATAAGGTCCGTAATTTTTTTCAGTTTGATGCAACTCTTTCCCTGGCATAAGTTTCCAACCATGTCTAAAGCAGCAAAGATTGTGTTCGGCACATCAGTTTGTTCAGAAAGAAACCTGCGAGAAATTGCTAAACCAACTTCAGCAATCTCTCAATTTTATTGGTTGTGCCACATCCTGATCCTCGGCATAATTCCCGTCATCAGATTTTGAAGGTTCTTGTGCCTTTATATTCTTTGTAGATCATCCCACTCTTCAGAAGTTCCATCCAATAGAGTTTCGTCTTGTTCTTGTGTTGCAAGATTTTCCACGTCAGTTTTCACGAAGCCAGCCTTCCGAAAGCAATTCGCAATTGTATCACTAGTGACATCAGTCCAAGCTTTGTTCAAGCCGAAAATAGCATCCAATAAATTCAAATCAGTCAACCCCATTTTCTCATCCGAAGCCTTGAGCAATCTTTTAATAATTCTCCGCCGGTAATTAACTTTAAGGTTCTTAATGATTCCTTGATCCATTGTCTGCAAAGAATTTAGCTTTTTCTAGCACTATAGGACCAGATAAGGGAATATTCTGGTTCCGAGCAGATTTCATCCATTTCACCATCGATATTTCCAACAATGCAAAATGAGATGTCTTCATGCGTTTCCGATCTGGTTGGAAACAAGAATTTTCACCAGAAGCCAAAATCTTCTTCTTGTTCTTGATGATTGAAGTCAAAGAGTTGGCTAGAATCTTGAAATCTGCAGCAATGTCCTCCTTCCTTTTAACTCCTTTCTCGACACATCGAATGAGTTTTACTTTCTCATGCAATGATAATGTTGTATACTTGATCTTCTCCATACTTTCGAAATTGTTAATGTCTAAGTAAGCTACTACTTCTCATTTTTTTATAAATCACTAGAAGAAATAGATTTTATTGCTCTACTCTTTAACCATTAAATCGATTTCATTTACAATGTTTACTTATATTGTCGAAAAGTTAATGAAAGTTATTAGAATTTTTAGAACCTATGCAAAATTATGGATTTATATCAATTATTATTATCAATAAAAAAGCCCTAAGTGTTATAAATACTGTGGAATAGATTCCGATCAGTATTTTCAATTTTCATACTTAAGCGATTTTCTCCTGTCCATTTTTTAATTGAAATTGACTGAAATTGAATATTAAACTTAACACACCTTTCTCAAGATCTCTGCAAAAATCTGGATTTAAATTAATTAGCCTGAGCCTCCAAAATATACCTAATAATCATAAAAACCAAAAATGCATTTAGACCACTTTTGAATACAGTATCTATTTTCACGTTTACAATTTTTAACTGAAATTTAATGAAATTCATTATTTAATAAAAGTGAAATTTTTAATGTTTTTGTAAAAATCTGGAATGAAATTAATTAGTCTAACCCTTAAAATACACGCCGTAGTCATAAATGCTGAGAAATGCATTTCAACCACTTTTAAATAATGTATCTATTTTCACGTTTACAAGTTTTATCTGCAATTTAATGAAATTCATTATCAAATTGGAAAGACTTTTTGTAATGGCTCTGTAAAAAACTGGAATGAAATTAATTATTCTAAACCCTTAGAATACATCCAATAAATAGAAAAGTTAAAAAATGCATTTCGACCAGTTATGAATACTATATGTATTTGCACGCTTACAATTTTTAACTGAAATTTAATGACATTTATTATTGAATTAAATAGACTTTTTTTAAGTGATAAATGCTCAGAAATGTATTTTGAACACTTCAATTTATTGAAATTATTATTTCTCTTCAACTTCATTGCAAATTCATTTAAGAGGTTTGTCCAAAAAATACGCAGACCGTTTGAATTTCGCGGCTCGAGTTGGTTTCAGGAGAATCCGCTTGGTGTCGCTAAGTTCCTACAGATCAGCTGTTTAAAACGCGGGATTCCAGTCGCAGATATCTTCATTTATTGATAAGCTACACAGTTTTAAGTAAAGAGTGTTTTTTGTTTGTTTGTCGGATTGTAAATAGACAGCCTGAAAGAGCAACGAATTGTTGTGAAATTTTTTTGAAACTCGGGAAATCTGCAAATGAAACATTTTCCATGCTCAACACGGCCTACGATGATGATGCCATGAAGCGTACTGCATGCTTCAAGTGGCATGAACGTTTCAAGAGTGGCCGACAGTCGCTTGACGATGATGAGCGTCCTGGGCGTCCTTCAGCGTCAACTAATGAGGGTGGGATATCAGTCGGATCTTGTTACGAGATTTTGACCGAAAAATTGAAGATGCACCGCGTCACTGCGAAATTTGTGATACGCCTGATGACCGACCGACTCCAGCTCACTCAGCACTTAGAACTCCTGAGTTTTTGGCCAGACACTCGATTACTGTTCTTCCCCACCCCCTATACTCACCTGACTTTGCTTCTTGTGACTTTTTCTTATTCCCAAAACTGAAAAACCCCCCAAAGTAAGAAGATTTGGGACGATTTCGGAGATTAAGGCAAATGCGTCAAAGGAGCTGGAAGCCATCACAAAAAAAGCGTACCAGGCCTGTTTCAACAAGTGGAAACACCATTGGGATAAGTGTGTGTGTGTTGGGAAGGAAAGTATTTTGAAGGAGATACAGTGTGTAACTTCCAAATAAAGTACTTTTTTATGACCTACAACCGCGTATTTTTTGCACAGACCTCGTATTTTGATTAAAATTCATCTTTTTCTGTAAAAGCAAATCTTTTAGGCAGGTAATTTATGTTATTGAATGGAAATCCAACTACTTTTTTTGAAGCATATAGGATTTATTTTATATTGAAAAGAAGCGTAAGTCTATAGGTTAGGCGGACATTATGTCTTGATTTTATCTTATCCATGATAATCCTATGGAATTCGAAGTAATTTTAAACAACACGAAGTAGTCCACGTCCACTGGGCCGCACTTCAACTTCTTCTCTCCTCAACTTATTCTGATTAGGAATGAATTGTTTCTATTTTTTTAAATAAGAAAAGTTTGGTAAATAAATGATCTAAACTCTTAATTCAAATATCGAAAGTATTTATTATTGACTTTAAAATACCAAAATACATAGTTTTGTAATTTATAAGATATTTTGTTTGTGCCGCTCCGACTTTGAGGTTAGAAAACATGTTCATGTTTTTAAGCTGCTTTATTCTATAATAGTCGGAGAGCCGAGGCCGTTTTTGGCGAGTTATTAGGTAACGATTCTGCCACTATTTTCCTGATTGTTGAGAATATACTAATCGCGAAATGTGGCTTCTCCAGTGGTAGTCCCGGGGAGAAATCTTTTTACAACTTCGAATGAGTAATTAAACACCTTTTCCCCGGGACTACTCCTGGAGAAGCCACATTTGGCGATCAGTACATTCTCAATAATCAGGAAAATAGTGGCAAAATCGTTACCTAATAACTCGCCAAAAACGGCCTCAGCTCTTAAACTATAAGGGTGCAACATTTAGCGAGGTTCCCAGTTTGCAAAACTATATGGCTTACACATGGGAACGTCTCTCACCACTAGAGCGAATAATCTTGGCTCTCTTATGAGGAACGACCAGGCCCTTTTGCTTGGCCCAACGCAGACGAGCCTCTTTTACTTCAACGGGTAGTTCAGTGGAAAGCATGAAGTACTTTTCTGCAAACTTTCCGGTCACGCCAAGGTTGTGGATCGCGTAAATATGACCACCTTCATCGCCATGTGGACGATGTTGACGAGGTAATTTGTATTCATATCCTATTGTTGATACATATAAGATATTCATCTTATCACCTCCGAAAGTGCATGCGCCGACTTTGGCTGCGGGTATGTCAATAAATCGATCCGTCAATTTTGTAGCTGGATTAAATTCAATGACCTGAGAAAAGTACAAAATTTTTTTTTATTTGAAGTTTGATTTTTGCAAATATGTTTAAGGAGATGAAATCCTTACTCCACGTCCTCCAATAAGAGGCACCCAGAGACAGCCTCTAGTATCAATTGCTATACGACCCGGCTCGCCATCTCGACCATGGTGTGTCTCGTTGAATAGCTTTTTTCTGTTTTCTAAATATAGTGAATTAATCAGAAGTTAAATTACAAAAAATTAGCATTCCACTCACTTTCATTTATTATCTGGGTGTATCTTAGCAGTAGGTGGTCCATAAAATTCATCAATTATAATAGCAAATATAACACGGAGAAAAATGGATGTTCAGACGTAACATCTAGATTTTCGGGGTTAATATATTTTATGTTTAGCTATAGGACAGTTATCTGTAGATGATAACCAGTGAGATGTTACTCTAGAACATCCAAAATGTTTGACTCAAATAACCGGGATATTTCATGTATGGTTAGGTCAAATAACGGCTATGAATATTTTAAGAGTTTACTTATCTTTTGCTACTTAAGCAATTTATTGGTTACTTATTTGTGATTTTTAAACCAAACTTTATTGTTCGTACATGAACGACAAATAAATAAAGAATCTGAAATGTCCATCAGATGATAATTTCAGTCAAGTAGATCTCATGTTTTATATTTCTAATTTAAAATAAAAAATAGAAATGGGGTAAGTAACTGGAGAACGGATGATATTTAATATGCATTTGAAATGTTATTTAGTTTAAGCTACTCAAACTCGAATTTTATTTTAAATATTCCAAAATTGTAATACTCCCTAATTATAATATCGAAAATATATAACCGACAAATATGATCCTGAAATAAAATACGCGATGCGCATGCGCTCGGGCGGTTTTTGCAGATGGATGTGGTTTTTATTTTAATATTAAAATATGTTTAGAGTATAATATCTCAAAAAGATAGTAGATGTTTGGCATGAATAGCTGTATGATAGGCGTATATAAATAAATCTAATTTTATGTTGAAGCATAGAATTTCCGTGAAGAATTAGAATTATAAATAATATTGTGTTAAAAATTTGTTTATTTTGTTAAAAAATAAAACTTTGGCGGTACAAAGGGGGAGGGTCGGTAAGGCCGGTATTTGGCCTAATTTATTTTTGGACCAAAAAATCTGAAAAAATCATAGTAGTATCTTATAAGTATCCCGAGTCGATTGCACGCTAAACGGACTACCCTCCACCC
>NC_046663.1:6183919-6187693 GCF_010883055.1 Belonocnema kinseyi | reverse complement strand
TCGACTCGGGATACTTATAAGATACTACCATGATTTTTTCAGATTTTTTGGTCCAAAAATAAATTAGGCCAAAAACCAGCCTTACCGACCCTCCCCCTTTAATCTTCTTGGTTGAAAATTTAACCATTCCATTTCTGGTTGATAATTTATCTTCCTTAGACAAAAGTTCTTATAAGCTATGATATTTTGGATGTAAACCGTGCGTTTTTTGTTTTCAATTCGTTTTTTTTTTGGCTTTTAATTTCAATATTTTTGTTAAGAATTAAACTTTGGATAGGGAATTTTTCTAAAGTGCTATAATTTTCTCTTGAAACAAGTAACCTATAGAAAAGACCGGGAATAGAGAATTTTCATAAAGAGTTTTCGTCCTAAAACGAAAAATTTTTTATAAAAAAAACATACTAGGCTGTCCTCCATTACGTGTCGTATAATCATAGACTACGACTTCTTTTCTTGGAGTATCGGCGTAATAGAATTTGAAAGTCGGTGCACGTTTGGCATTTTTCCCTACAGGACGGTCCCATACGAATCCACCAGTGACCGTACTAAGATCCTTAAGTCTTTCTTCAAGCTTCACATGCTGATTTAAAGAAAAGAACATTCCCAAATTGAGCAAATTAGCGAGAGAATGATCGTTCGTCGTCGCTAAAATATAAAATACATTTTTAGAATAATTAATTAACCGAGGGTAAATAAATTGGGTAAAGCGAAGGAAGGATCAGTTATCCGAAATAGTAATCCATCATCATCCAATTGTAATTCTTATTAATTCCAGTCTTCTGGAGTAATCCCCTTCCAAGTCAGAGTAATTTGCTTGAAATTTAAAAATATCTACTTCTGATTCATCCAGAATAACCCAATTATTCCACAGTAATCCACTCACATTACAAGTAAACCTACTGAAATCTACTTCTAATCCACTTATTAGATGGGGTCATCCACTTGTAATATACTCTTTTTCCTTGTGTAATTCACATTTAATTTTAATTACTCTATTTATAATTCACTCCTAATTGCAGTAATCCACTTGAAATCTAATTTAATTCGGCTTAATGCACGTGAAAGTCACTTTTAACGGGATTAATCCTGTATAAATAGGAGTAACCCACATGTGATTCGAATTAATTGAATTACAAACCCGCGTGAAAAAAGTTTGCATGGCTCAAGCATGGTAATACATTTGAAAATATATGAGTCACCGCTGAATGGTAGCATGGCGCAAACCTTGCTCTTGTCCGTTCCCCATGCTTAGGACACGCTAAATACAAATGAATATTCTCAAGAACATGTAAGTGACAGGAAAAATTAGCCAGCATTAAAAATGAAAATATTTGTTTTGCCAATAGCCGGCACATTTCGAGATGGTTAAACACGTATTATACGAGAACTTTGAAAGAATTTAAATTAGGCCAATTGCTAAAATAACTACCCTTAGTGATTAGAGGATCCGAGTGCAACAGATCGAGCACCAGATAGTTTAATAAATATTTTACAGGAACATTTTCTTAATTTATCTTTTAGGAATAATGAAAACAATTCCAAATGGTCAGGCGACGACTCAGGTGAACCAGGTCGCGCCCCGGTAGTATAGCGCGTATTCTACGAGAACTTTTTTAAAATTCAGATTGTTCCAAACAGTCACAATTACTAAAAATTGTAAGTCGACGAACCGGATGCACCAGATATAGCATCATGTAGTATAATAAGTATTGTACGAAAATTTTCTAGGAATTAAAATTGTGCTGACTGTCAAAATAACTACCAATGATGAGTCGACGATCCGGGTGCACCGAAGTGAGCACCAGGTAGTTTAATATATATTCTACCAGAACTTGAAACATTTTTTAATATTTTGAATAGCGAAAAAAATTCCAAATGTTAAGTCGATGACACGGGTGATCTGGCTCACGCACCATGAGGGTTATCACGTATTCTTCAAGAACTGTTTCATAATTTCAATTGCTCTAACAGCCAACATAACTAAAAATTGTCAGTTAACAATCTGGGTGCACCGCATCAAGTATTAGGTAGTTTAATGTGTATTCTATGAAAAAATTTTCAAAATTGAAATATTGTTGATAACAATAAAAATTCCAAATAATAAGGTTAAAAAATTTAAATTTTAAATGAGTTCTTGTAGAATAAATGCTAAACAACCGAAGACATGATATAGCGCACCCGGGTTGTCTAATCACCATTTGGAATTGTTTTCGTTATTCACAAAATGTACAAGTTTAAAAAGATCCAGTATAATATGTTTTGAACAACCTAGTGCTCGATCTGGTGCACGCGGATAGTCAACTCACAATCTTCAGGAATGTTGGCTGTTATAACAATCTTAATTTTTAAAAAATTTCTTGTAGAATACGTGTGAAGCTACCTGAGGCAGCGAACTGGTGCACCCGGGTCCTAAAATTGTTTTCATTATTCACAAAATTAAAATTCTTTTAAAATTCTCATAGAATACGTATTATACTACCCGGTGCTCGACCCGATGCACCCGGATCGTCAACTGACCATTTGAGATTGTTTTCATTATTCACAAAATTAAATTTTTTTCATTCTCGAAGAATATGTATTATACTACCTGCTGCTCAATCTGATGCACCCGAATCGTCGACTCACAATTTTTAGTAATTTTGGCTGTTGGAACATTTTAAATTTCGAAAAAGTTTTTGTAGAATACGTGCTAAGCTACATGAGGCGCGACCTGGTGCACCAGGGTCGTCGACTAACCATTTGGAATTTTTTTCATTGATCACAAAATTTGAATTTTTAAAAAGTTCTCGTATAATACTTATTATACAACTGGTGCTCTATCCGGTGCACCCGGATCGTCGTCTCACAATTTTGAGTAATTTTGGCTGTTAGAAAAACATAGATTTTTAAAAAGTTCTCGTGGAATACGTACTAACCTACCTGGGACACGACCTGGTTCACTCGGTTCGTCGACTCACCATTTCAAATTGATTTCATTAATCGCAAAATTTTAATTTTTAAAATTTTCTCGTAGAATACGTATTAAACTACTTGGTGCTTGATCCGTTGCACTCGGATCGTCGACTCACAATTTTAAGTAATTTTGGCTGCTGGAACAATCTAATTTTTTTAAAAGTTCTCGTGGAGAACACTAAGGCAAACCTAAGATTTTCATTTTTAACACAGGCTTTTTCTCTGACACTTACATGTTCTTGAGAATATTCATTTGTGTTTAGCGTGTCCTTAGCATAGAAAACGGATAAGAGCAAGGCTTGCGCCGTGCTACCATTTAGCCGTGACTCATGCTTTAGCCATATATTTCTAAGTGCCTTTCCATGCTTGAGCCATGCAATTTTTTTTCACGCGGGATCTAGAGTATTACAATTATAATGCGGAGTAATTGAACCTTCTTTCATTAAAAATGAACATCTTATATTTGTTGAAATATCAACCAATACATTGTTTAAAGCAGGGTCTTGTAGTTTTTATCTACTGGCCGTAGTATATGTTTATTTTGATGTTAGTAAAAAATGTTTTGTCCTTCAACGACGGGCCTTACCAGTTTAAAAGAATTAAAAATCCATATGAGAAAGACCATTTTATGCAATAACAAAAAGAATATTTAATGTTATTATTATACTATATGAAATAATTATTACCATAAAAAAAGATATAGAACGCAGATTTAACATTAGTCTTATACGAGGGTGGATTGATAAGTTTCCGGCCTGACCAAGAGATGGCGCCACTAGGCCTACCTTGAGGTGGCGTTCTATAGTACCATCCTTAGATAGC
>NC_046663.1:6181937-6183819 GCF_010883055.1 Belonocnema kinseyi | reverse complement strand
GTATCAGCCTTGGAGGAGATTATGTTGAGAAATAAAAAAAAAAATCTTAAAAACGTTGTTTTTCTTGGTCAGGCCGGAAACTTATCAATCCACCCTCGTATATAGTTTTTTTGAAAATGAGTAAGATAATTTAAAATATTAAAAACGCATTGATTCGTAGATTACTGATTTTTCCATAAAAATAATGTTATTTAAAACGGTTATCTTTATGGTTAATGAAGTGTTTATTTTTGCATAATCAAGTTTGTGGGCCAACACTTATTGAAAAATTCAAGAACATGTAGATTCTTAATTTGTTTGATGTAAGAGATATAATATATTATTGGATATTATTAAGTGAATTTATAAATGAGAAACTTACTGTTTTACATAAAATGAAATCTGATCCAAGGTGTAACTCTTTTATTAAAACACAACTCAATAACGGAATCAAAATTTGTTTAATATCAACATTTGTAATTAGTAGATTCTCATAAATAGTCTTATTTATGACGTAGAAATTAAATATCTGTTCAAGTATTCACTGATATGTTATTTACTTTAATATAAAACATTTCTTTAAAAATCTTACGTTTACAGTTTTTTTTTCTGTATCTAAAACGTTTACTCTATCAAAATCAAAGTGGTGATCTTCTTCATGAGCGTTTTTTACAAGAAAAGTATATCTTTTATGGTATATAAACTATGTTAGATTTTTGTCCTTTGTTTGATGGATATTTTCCTGTAGTGAAACATTTAAAATGATCTTTTTCCAAAACGAAAACCAACTCGATGTTAGCATTTTTACTAATTTTAGTTATTGTTTTTCAATGGTGCTTGATGAAAATAATAACCATATACGTTACGTTTTCTTGTTTTATTTGTCTGTTTAAGTTGTTATTTAATTGTGTAATATGTTCAAATCTGTTTTTTAAAAGCTTGTCTAGTAATTTAGACGGGTAACAGTTATCTAAGAGCGTATTTTTTACTAAATTTAAATTTGTGTCCCAGAACATAGGGTCAGATAATTTGATTAGTCTGTCAACTAAGGAATTTACTACACTAACTTTGTATTTAAAATCATAATACGAGGTAAAATGAAGTTATCCACCTGACCAGGTTGGTTTTCGATAACAATTTTAAATCAATTTGCCTGTAAAATTTACTATCAAGTAGCTAAAACGTTAGCTAAAACTAGGGTAATTGGTATACTAGTGAAAAGTGACGTATCATCGAAAGACACTAGGTCGTAGTCATGAGGGACAAAATCTATTCTTTTTAAGTTGTCTATAAAATGAAAGCTATTTTGAAAAAAACTTTTAGTTTTTCCAAGAACTTTTCTTATTGATCCACTCAAAAAACTATATATACGACTACTGTTAAATCTACGTTCTATCCCTTTCCTTTTTTGATCAGATGCATTTTTAAATCTTACAAACTGATGAGAGGGAAAGGAGGGGGAGAGGTGTTTCCTTTTTTCAGATTCCAATTAGAACATTTTATTGTGGTTGTCCAAATTTCTTCGTTAGATTCTTGATTTTATTTTCAGGAATTCTTTTCATCAATTTGATTATTGGACCTTAAAAAGGGATTTTACATGGTATTGTTTTCCTATTTAAATATCCTGAATTTTAATTTTGCTGACTTGGATTGGAGGTCATGTTTGTTCTAGGTTTTTTGGGGCTGGTTTGCCTCTTGAACTTTTACTTGATTCTCAGTTGTTTGAGAGATAGCATCGTGGCAGGTGTGCTATTCCTGCTGGCAACAAATTTTATTTTATTTATTTAGTTAATTTCATTCTTTTTTTCATTTTATTTTATTTCATTTTATTTTTTTTATTTTATATTATTCTTTTTTGCCTTGATAATGGTGCTGTATGAGTAGAGATAAATAATTTTCTTTT
>NC_046663.1:6175277-6181892 GCF_010883055.1 Belonocnema kinseyi | reverse complement strand
AGGTGTTTCCTTTTTCTAGATTCCAATTAGAAGATTTTGTGGTGGTTGTCTAAATTTGGTCGTTAGATTCTTGATTTTATTTTCAGGAATTCTTTTCATCTGATAAGGTCCGACGTCGACGGACGAAGCATTTTTTACTAACATCACAATAAACATAAAATTCGGCCAGTAAACAAAATCTACAAAACCCAACTTTAATTATTATTGAATCTGGCCAAAATCCTAACATCAATTTATATAAATTTATTACCGAGAATTAATCTCTTTTGGTTTAATCTTGATATTTTTGTAGAGAATTTAATAATTCGCATAAAAAGTTTTATTTTTCAAGATTCCTCATTTTAGTGGACAATTAATATTTCCGGTTTGAAATTTAAATGTTTCGTGGCAAAATTTTTATATTTTGGACAAAGGTAAAATGTTTTAATTAAAAATTAATCTATTACGGTTGAAGATTTAAAATTTAAACTGGATTGCATTTTTACGAGTTGTTTCGCCCTCTTAATTTAACTTAAACTCTAGAATAAAATTCAGTAAAATTTATTTACCTAGCCAGAGTCTGCCCTGGGGATCGACACTTCCATAACCCCATCTGTTGCCATGAGAAAGTTTCGCGGAGGCCAATACGACATAATCAGGATGCTTTTGATTTTCGGAACTATCCCATTCAATTAATATAATAATATTCGCACTGCCCACCACAAATTGATCGGGAAAGCCTGCAACCTGAACAGCAAAAGAGAGGAGACCTATTTCTGTGAAATAAATTATTATTAGAGATTAGTCTCGTCAATACTTCCCCTTTCTATTCCCCTTATATTTCATAACTTTTTCCCCCTTCAAAAAATAATAGATCTTTTTTGGTTATAACTCTTTTTGGTTTTAAATCATGATTTTGGTTTAAAATTGATTTTCTTTGTTAAAAATTAATCTTCTTCCCAGTGGGCACAAAGTTTGGCGACGTATTTACGACATCGTTACGACACCTTTACGACAACTTTACGACATCCTACGTCCATGTCGTTTCAGTGTCTTTGCGATATCGTAATACATCGTCAGATCATACGACTTATTTACGATGTCGTAAAGACACCTCAACGACATGGAGATAGGATGTCATAAAGATGTCGTAATGATGTCGTAAAGACGTCGTCAAACTTTGTGCCCACTGGGTTTTAAAATTTTTTTAAATTTGTTTAAATATTCATCCCTTTTGTTGCAAAACTCATCGCCTGTATCTGGAAAAATCATATTTTTTTGTTGTTATGAAAATAATTTTTCTTTTCAGCTGGGTTGAGACTTGTGGGCTTTGAGTTTTGAGTCATGAATTCCCTCACTTATCCTGGTACCTTTCCCATCACTTTCCTGATTTTCCTGAGTTGTGGGTTAAACGTTTTGGAGTGTAAGTCACGTATTATGTGTCACACTGTTAGAAATGTTCGAAAAATTCCGACACATTTAAGATACTAATGTAACTGATATTTACGAAATTAGGTTGCTGAAAATGAAATTCCGTTACTTGAGTACCTGGCTACCAACAATTTTTTTTTAAGGAAGGGAATTTTATTGGCTATGGAAACTGTCAAGTAAAATAAATAAAAAATTTTTTCAATTTTAATTTGAAATTAGTTTATTTCATTTATAAAAGATTCTAGCTTGAAAATTTCACACGTTTACGATTTTTCTCTTTGAATATTAATATGGTCAGGGGAAATGGAAAATTGATTACCTTTTTGCTTATAAATTATATTACTTTTCAGAAAATTAATCAATTTTGTTGAAAAGACATCCTTTCTGGTTGAAAATTGAATTTTTGAGTTAAAAATTTAACTACTTGCATAGAAAATAAACTTATTTTTTAAATCTCATATTTCTATGCTAAAAAGTCAAACAAAATTTTGTTGGTTAAATATTTAACTATTTTTCGAAAAATTCTCTTTCTCTTTAAAAATGTAATCTATTTGACTAGAAATTGTATCTTTCTTCGATAAAAATGAAACGGTTTGGTTTGAAGTTCAAGAATTTTGTATTAAAGTATTTTTTCTTCTTTGTTAAAAATTTAACTGTTTTATTAAAAATTCATATTTTTGGGTAGAAAATGTAACTATTCTCATGGACAATGTTTGTCTCATTTCAAACTCATATTTTTATGCCGAAAAGTGAAACTGAAATCTTTTTTGAATAAAAATTCGACTATTTTGTTGTCTTAAACAGTTGCAATTTTTTATTAAAATTCCAACTGTTTCGTTAAAACATCGTATTTTTGGGTTAAAAATTAAAGTATAATTTTCGTGGAAGATTTACTTCTTGTTGTAATCTTATATTTTGATGTTAAAATGTCAAAATAAAGTCTATTTCGGATGAAAATTCAATTTTTTTAAAATTTGTATTTTTGATTGACAAATTCTTCCGCTTTAGTAGAAATTTCATCTTTTTGGATAAAAATGCTACTGTTTGCTTGAAAGTTGATCTTTCCTCTGCTTGAGGATACAATTTTTTTTTTCAAAATTTTGATTATTTCACTTTATTAAGAAATAATTTTTTAGGCAGTATTCGTATTTTAGTTTAAAATTAATTTCTTTGGTTGAAGGTTTAGCTATTTTGCTATAAATTAATTTTTTCGCTGAAACTTCATTTTTTTGCCAAAAAATTACAAACGAATATTATTTATAATAAATAAAATAACATTTTGCATAAATTTTCTGAGAAAAGTTGCCTAAACATGTAATGTATAGAGACATTATTGTTTCTTTCATCAGTTTTAACATATATTTGCTGTATATAGCTGTCTTAAAAATAAAAATCTAAGTAAGAATATATACGAACGAAGTCTATATTAAATAACTATGTTATATAATATACTCTATATATTAAATGTAAAAAAATTCTTATCATAAAAGATGGGCTTTGATTATATGTTTAATAAAATGAGTGTACACCCAGTGGGCACAAAATTTGGCGACGTTCTTACGACATCGTTACGACACCTTGACGACAACTTTACGACATCATATCTCCATGTCGTTTTGTCGTTTTTGCGATATCGCAAAGACATCGTTAGATAATACGACTCATTTACAATATCGTAAACATACCTTAACGACATGGGCATAGGACGTCGTAAAGTTGTCCTAAAGATGTCGTAACGATGTCGTAAATCGACGGACGGAAACAGTTTGCTAAAACTATCAGGGTTTCAACCGTGGGCGACGAAACCCATAAAATGTTGACGATTTAAAATAATTTTAATAAGGAAGAAAAAATAAAACTAATTTTGATACCTATAACACAGCAAGTTGAGTGTCTAGTCTTTGGATGATACGCACAGAGTTTATAGCCATAGGTGTCTATGTAGAAGAGTTTACCGTTATGCCAGAATGCAACCTCTGAATATCCCCAAGCTGTGACAATCGTTTCCAGCCTGAGAAAAAAAATAGTATCAACTGTGCAAATTAAACATGATAAAATTTTAATTACACGGCTGCTACAGGTTTGAAAATTCTGGAAAGTCCGGAAAAGTGATAAATTTTTTTGATTAAATAAACGTGAAACTTCCCGTGTATAAATTTCCCCGGTTGGCCCTAATACAAGAAGATTCCTGATCGGATCCCGGCCGGGCTACCCCTTACTGCGTTTCATGGACAGGAACCGGTCGGGCTACATATTTCTCGAATCACGTATTCCGAGGCTGGCCGGTAACTGGCCGGGCCAACCCTGGTTATATCCCATGGTTGAGAGCCGTCTAAGCACTGGTCAAGTTAATGTTTTTGTAGAAATTACACATTTTTTAAGAGGCGTGATATTATCAAAGACGTAATTATGGATGCTAGGTGGATTATTGTTTGAAAATTATAATTCAAAGATTTCTTAGATCAGTGAAACAAAAATGAGCTTTTTAAAATTCTTAAAGAAAAACGTTAAATTTTTTCGAATAATTTAATATTTTAAATTAAACTGTTATCGATTCTGCTATGTGCAACAACAAAGCCTGTACAATTTTAAATTTACCGCCATATATGGCGCCTGCTGTGTCTGTCGTCTGCATAGACACTCAGTAATTTTCAGTTTCACACCTGGAACGAGGATGCTCCTTGCACTCACATCCCGCCGTCTCTTCGAAGTTCAAAATAAAATCGAGACCCTGTGGTTAAAATCAACCTTATTTCAGTAATAAGTTTGAAACCCCCACTTACCGCGCGAATAATTATTATTTTTAATTAAAATATAGTCTTGTGTATACAGTTTTTACTTTCTTCTTTCCTAACCTGAAATCACCACGTGGCTTCCAAATTGCTATTAGATTCTATCATCAGGGAATAGACTTCTACTCGAATTTTCTTGGCAGAATTGGTTCACTTCTTTTGACTTTTAAAGTTTACCGTAATCTTTACGATGAGCCTTAAAAGACAAAACAAATTACCACTTTCTCGCCTGAATCAACATTTTTTAACCGCGTTTTGGCCGGATCACCCGACCGGATCCCGGCCGGCATTGAAGCCGGGATCCGACCAGTTTACCGTGACGTTTCTAGCCGCTTCCCGGTCGGATACCCGACCAGCGCCCGGCTTAAAGCGGGGCTATCCGGCTGGGACCCGGCCGGATCCCTGATTGGATTCCTACACAGGTTGTGGATGAAAGTTTTTTTTATTTGGTTAAACATTTGATTAATTTGTTAAAAATTAAACAGTTATGTTAGTCATTTTTTTTCTTAAAAATTTAATTATTTTGTTGAAGATAGGTATTTTTTGTATATTTGCTCCGTTTTTTGTTAAAAATGAAAATCGCGCTTAGTTGAAATAATAACTACAGCCTTTTTATTTAAAAATTTATCTTTGGGTTTTGGGTGATTTTCGTTAATGAATAAATGTTTATTGTATAAGAAATCGTTTATTAAAGTAGGTACTAGACAAGAATTTTTGAAAGTAAGTGTCACAGAGCAACATTGCCAAAGATGTTCAAATATTATATATTCCAGAACAAAAGATAGATAATTTAGATAAAAAAATTAATTGTTGAACAAATTTTTTCTACGATTTCTCATAATTTTACGTTTTTTTCAAGTTATATTGCAAGATATTTAAATTAAAACAACATTATATTTTTTTAAATTGTCTTAAGATTATAATTGTTTATATTATAAATAAATTTATTGAAAAAATGCAGTATCAGGCATTTTTCGACAGAAAATTCTTTTTTAGGTATATTTTTATAAATTAGGAACTTCATGATAATTTAAGAAAGACTCATGATTGTTTAATTAATATATGACTTTTGAAAAACAAATTTATTTAACAAATACAGTATTTGGGCATTTGTCGGTAAAAAATTCAGATTCTTCAATGTTATTTTTTTTAGTTTGGAACTTTATAAACATTTCTGCAACATTCATAATAAGTTGATCAATCTTATGATTTCTTCAAACAAATTAAATTAGCAAATTCTTCAATAAGGCTACAGAAAATTTTTTTTTCTATGTCAACTTTTTTGATAAGGATACCAAAATTTTCTTTTTATTGACAGATGCCCGAATGATGCATCTGTTTATTGAATTTCTTTTGTTTTTTAATATAAAATTTAACAAACAATTATGAATTTTGCTGAAATCATCATAAGTTTCCCATTAAAAAGACTGACCTCAAAAAAAAAAAAGAAGAAACGAATTGTTCCGTCCACAGATGCCCGAATAATGCATTTGTTTGTTAAATTTGTTTGTAAAAATCATTAAATTTATCAACTCACCATGAATGTTGCCGAATTTGTTATAAAGGTCTGAACTAAAAGTTTGACATCGAAACAAAACGGAATTTTTCTGTCTATAGATTACCCATTAATACTTTTTTTTATTAAATTTGTTTTAAAAAATCACAAAATTGTTAGAGAAATTATAAATTTTAGTAAAGTTTTTATATAGTTCCTAATTTAAAAGGCTAACATCGAAAAAAAACTACTTTTCATGTCGACAAATGCCTGAATGATGTGTTTGTTTAAAAAAATAAAAAAATAATGAATTTTACTGAACATTTTTAAAATAAATTTGTGTAAATAAATCATAAAATTTATGAAGTTATTATGAATGTTGCTAAAAATTCTCATATATTTTCCAACTGAAAAGACTGTTATTAAAGAACCTGCATTTTTCTGCTGACAAATGCCCGAATAATACATTTGTTTATTAAATTTGTCGAAAAAGTCATTTAAAAATCAACAAATTACGAATATTTCTAAGATTATCACAAATTTCCTATTTAAAAAAAATTCAGACCGAAAAAAACAAATTTTTCTGTCGAAAAATGCCGGATTAGTGCATTTTATAATGTAATCAATTATAATCATTAGAGAAATTTTTTTTTATAATATTGTTTTCATTCAAATTTCTTAAAATATAACTTTAAAAAATGTATATTTATGGAAAATCGTAGATAAAATTTGTTCAACAAATAATTTCTTTATCAATTTTGTTGTTGTACATTTTCTAATGTTGTAATAACCTTACCTGATGTTGCTCAAAGCAACTAAAGCGATTTCAACCTTTTTTCTGTAATTGACGAGCACTGGAAACGCCAAATAGAAAAAATTGCCAAATATGCACACACACCCATATTATACCGACACCAA